>NW_008236965.1:4070751-4084272 GCF_000691975.1 Corvus brachyrhynchos | reverse complement strand
GCCCCTTCCCCCCCCAAAAATCTTGCCTTGTAAACCAAATACAATAGATAAGTTACAGACTCAAAACAAGGAAACAATCAAGCAATGGCACTAGTCAAAATAAATTAACAAACCAAAACAAAACTCAACACTTTCCCAAAGATATGTTCTAGTTTCAAGAATTCAAGTAAGGATTGTAGTCTGTATTATGTACAATATTTGAACAATCTCCTAGTGTTGCCTTCTAAACACAAATACTGTTCTTTTCTTACTCTTCAACACTGCACTGCTTCAGTCATCTGTCAGCAGCGGCCTTGTTTCTTCATCTTGTGTTAAATACAGCAGAACCTTGATGCTATGAGGAGGAACCAAGAGTAGCTACACAGTGCAGGCTTGCAATCACCCAGTTTTCATGTCAGCTTAAGAGCTACATCTATTACAGGTACATTTGAAGACAAACATGGAAAAAGCAACTTATCTCAACTGTCTCTGTGCACAATTTCAGCAGAGAGAGAAACTGCTTTGGTGTTGCAATTATATCCATGCTGTATAGATGGAAACAGCTTTGACCATCTACTCGCAACCTAAAGTCTGCACAATATGCAATACCAGCATATGAACCCTGAACTCCAACCAAATACAGAGATTCAAAAATTGTTTTTATTAGTAAAGCCATTTATCACCAGACTTAACATTCAGATAGTATTCTCTAACACAGAACTACAGGTAAACTTCACGTTTGACAAAATTCACAGGCACTGCAACAAGAAAACTGAACTCAGTGGTATTTTCACAGTAAGAAATTTTGTAAACTGCAAGTTTGACATGAAGACAAGGAACCTTAAAAATTATCACAGTCAGGAAGGTTCATTGATCTGCTCTTTAGTAACAATCTCTGTTTTTAAGAAGCCTAGCTTAAGAATTCCTTCGATGAAGGCCTTTCAATAACAAGCACAACGGAAACACTTTCACAGTTGTTCCTCACCCCTTGACCTTCCCTGAAACACTATTAAAAGTTGAGGAATGAGTTTTGAGAACAGTAGGATACCAAGCTAGACCAGAGCCAGTGAGAAAAAACCCCTTTCAAAAATACTAAGATCCTAGAGTGCACTCCATGTTCAGTAAACCTAAACAACAAAATGCTAGTGGCAAACACCTATGAATTAAGCGATGTCAGTGTGCTCCAATATTGTACTATCTTTATTACAACCATCTTTTACTCACAGTTTGTGGGTTGATATCATCTTCTCCCATGGGTTCATCCACAATTTGCTGTCCATTCTGTAAAAATGACAAAGTGAAAATAAATACTGAATCCAAGTACAGAAATAAATATATTGGAGATAGGCTATCATAGCATGTTACTGTACTCTCTTCTCCATATTCTACAAAAGCGGGTAATTGAAAGTAAACACTGAAAACTCCATATTGCTGGCACGTAATGCCACTGTTGCTTTGATCCTCATGTATTCTCAACCTGAATGAAGTCACAGTAAGAAATCTATAAAACAATCTGGCATTTGCAGCCTCACTACTACACAGCTAGACATTATTTTCCATTCTGCAAAACAGCCAAACCTGATGAAGACTGAACAGCAAGAAGCCACAAAAAAAGAACAGATAAGCAGGTTCTTTCTAAGAACATGACCTTACAAAGCAGCTCAGCCCTTATTCCACTTTAAGGATAATTTGTAACTACAGTATGGATTTAGAAAAAACACTGAATGCAATTCTAATTCTACTATTAATTTTACAGCATTTACTACTTTCTGTACTTTCCCAAGGGCCATTTTAACAAACCATACAGAAAAAGGCTTTTGAATTTGAAATTTAGCCATAAAGATTTTTTAGAAAATCTTAAATACCTAGTTGGCAAACAAAGGATTTCTTTCTCTTGACAGTGATACTATACTTGGAGAATTTCTAAGAGATATTTTTCCCTGAAAGACTTTGAATGACTTTGCTTACACAACAAACATGACCAATAGCAAGCTGTAAGGAAAAATATGTATTTTCTAAGTTATGGTACAGGGCATCACCTTGGGCATTAATTATTACTTTTCTCCTAAAGTTTAACAGCAATTCTGTATCATTTTAGAAACAAAGGAAAAACTATTAAAAATGGTTACCATTTTCCATTACCACTGCAGACAGAATTTAAGTTCATTTGTCTATTGCTTTCCTAGAGAACCCAAAATCTAATTAATTTATTTTTTCAAATCCTAATTTACTTAATAGTTACATGCATGTATAGATAGTTATCTTTTAGATGCTAGAAAGTTAATAAAAGCTGCTCAGAAATTCAGAGATTTTAGCTCCACTCTACGCCTTCCTTCCCACTACTCAGTTTTTCAGCAGACTTCTTGAGAACCTTCCCAGCATTCTTCTATAACAACTTCTGATTAATATAGTCTTCTAGTTTGCATATGGCTGGAGGAGAGTCTTTCATATATGACACATTAAATCCTAACCACTTATGAATTCTAATTTTCAAATATTGCAAGCATACAATGCTCAACCAGATGATTACGAGCTCTCTAGCAACTTTTCTCCTGAGCTTTTTTATTTTTGCTAGAAGATGCAGCTGGAAAAAGCTAAGTTATAGGAATTATGGATTTCCCAAATATGACACAGGTGGGTTGGGTTTTTTTGAGGGGGTGTTTCTTTAGGGTTTTTTTTGGTTGTTTTGTTTAGATGGTAGGCAGGGGAAGAAGGCTGGGCTTGCTGATTGTCTTTCTACTGCAGACATCTGGAATGGTAGTAGTGCTATTTTCTCATCTTTCCTGGCATCAGGAAGATACTAGAGATTTCTAGCACGACTCTGGTCTACTCAAAGTCATCATTCCATGATGGAGGACTAATAAGAAATCAGTGTCACGTGCTATATGTTACTACAGCAGTGAATACAATCTTTAAAAGCTGTCTCAGTTAAGGGCAGTCAATACAACCTATCTGTACAGCTAAGGGTAATTTGATGATTCTCCAAAAGGCCCACATTCCCCACATTGGAGTATCTTTTACTTACAGTGTACAGGCAGTGAATATTGTATTGTACTATCCTTCCTTAAGATACATAAAAAGTTGAGATGATCAAATGGAAGACCAGAAAAATACCAGCTTAGCTAAGTAACAGAAATGAGTGTTTTTAATAAAGCTTGTTTGCAGGGAAACATATTGTGTATACATCTATCATTACCATCACGGCCACAAGTCACATACTTTCCCTTTTCTCAAATTTATTACATAAATTAACATTTGTATTTTAGCTAGCTACAGATCTCTACACTGTTCATGCTCCAAGATAGCTTCCTTAGTATCTTGTCAACTGGAAGAAAAAAAAAAAAGAAAATAAATCAGTAGAACAAATAAAATAATTGACTTTAGCTGAAAAGAACGAGTTTATAGTGTCCTAACAACAACAATGGCTAAACTCTGGGGCCTAAAATAGGGCAATTTGTATATCAAAACCATGTGCTCTAAACAGACTCCACTCTACACGCAGATTTTCAGAAACAGTGATTCCTGCTACAACAGTCATTCTGCTAAATAATAATGTACATTAACTGCAGGTTAAATAAGAATTTACCACACAAAAAGCTTTAAGTTTTCACATTTACCTATTTTAAGACAACTGAAACTAGTTGGAAGTGAAACCCGCTCTCAGAAACTTCAGACAAGCCTCCCTTCAAAGACAAAAAGGGGAGATCAACCTCTGTTTTTAAAAACGCTCTAATCTTCAACCTCACCGACTTTTTCAACAGTCAACCAGAAAAACCACAGCAAACTTCTGCAAAACAAATAAAGTGTTCTGCACAATCTGGTTTTCCTGTTTAATCCTGCACTCCTTACAGTTACATTTCAGTTGAATTCAAGCAATGCATTCAAAACACACTCACTGGAACTAGGAACAAACTCAAGGAATCAGCATGACCACCATGCAGTCATGTCTGAGCCGGAGCACTGGATTAGCAAGATCTTTTTAACCAGGTATACCCAAGCAATGATTATGCTAGGGGAATCACTGGATGGTAGAACCAGTTTTCCTCAGAACAGTCTGAGCCATGTAAGGTAAAGAAGAAGATGTATATATGATTTATGGTTTGCTGGTATATGCTACCATTAAATGGAAAGCAGCTGTGTATTCGGAAAGGCTGAAAAGTGCACTGACTTTCTTAAGAGCTAAAACATAAAGCCCAAGGGTTCCTGTTGGAAATGGCACTACTGAAACCACTGTGGAGTGAGGAGGTCAGCAGCATGCTTAAGAGGTGAGCAAATAAAATAAGTTTTGTTTTGCTGGGAATAGACTCCCTCTAGTTTTTAACTAGCACTAAGGGCATGCCTTGATGACATAACAGACTAGGAGAAGATATAATAGTTTGATGAACACAGACTAAGAGAAGGCTGAGTATGTATCTGTCACATTCTCAGATTAGTCTAATTCAAAAGACAGAGACTCTAGACCTTGATTATTCTTCAGCTGCTCTCCTCCCACAGCAGGGCAACTAAGTAAGCAGAGTTGATCCAAGATCTGGCTATTCCCAGTACTCTGGTTCCAAAAGTAAAACATATTTCAGATGGCAACACAAGAGAAATGTAAGAAAAATAACAGAAAAGATCCACAGAAAATTTCTACTTACACCTGACCACATCAGCAATCAATTTATGCCAGGAAAAGGAGGGTGCACATCCCTTATAAAGGCAACCTACAAAACAGTCTTCCAGTCCACTCTGATTCAACTTCCTGTTGTGTTTTCCAGTGGAAAAAGTCAAGTTAATTTAGGTACAAATTTGATTCCCCAAAGCTTTTAAACTTGTTGACCTATCTCATTAAATTAGTAGAAATCAATATCTAAACACAGCTGGGTTCCAGCAGTTTTCCTGAAGGCACATGGACAGGAACACAAAGAGATCCTCCAGGTTCTCTACTAGGCATAAAGCAGACAGACATCAGGGAATCTTTATTAGGCAGCTGGTACATGAATGCCCCCCATATGATCTGACAGAACCTCTGACACAAAAGTCAACCAATCATCAATATTTCTAGCAATCAAAAATTGCAGGTTTCAACCCACTGAACTCTCAGGATATAAGAACTCGTAGGATTTTCCTGCCAGAAAGACAGTTTAAAGAAAGCTTTTTTTAAAATTCAGATTATTTCAATTCTTGACCAGTAATGCACGCCCATAAAAACCACTGCAGGGACGACAAGGTCACAAGTAGCGTCATATGTTAAGGTACTGGCATCTAGAAAACACAGTCATACCAAACCCTTTGTAAGAAAGAAGTACACCAAGAAATGTAGCCCACATCCCCCCCACAATCAATTAACCACTTCCTTTGAAGCAGTGAATATCCTGCACTTTACATACTACAGTTATATATTGATCTGCAAGTCATAATGCCATATTTAAAAAAATTATGATGCAAACACTTACTGCAAGAGATCCAATTCATCTCAGAAGTCTGGCAAAACTCACCTGCACAATAAACCTCATGCTTTTCCCATCTATCCTTCTGATTAGCACTGGATCCAGATGGGTAATTTTGTATGCAAAATACAGCACCTACCATCCATAAATACAATTAGAATTTAGCAATCTGGGGCAGGATATCTTGTTTTAATAATAATGTTAGGTAACCATCATTCTTATTACATAGTGTTTTTTACATGTATCTAAACCATATTAATTGGAATACTAAGTGGGAAAATCATTATATTTCCTATTGTACTAATTTTTCCTGTTTTCCGATTAGTTTCATCAATAATATCATAGATAGTATATACTTGAAGCTTTTAGATTTAGTTTAGTATCTCCATTCCTACACTGTTTGCAAGTCAAAGTTCCACTGATTTGGACCTACCTTGCTAAACACTTCTTTTATACAGTCTAAAAGGATTTTTTTTTTTCTGAAGGGTGTAAGTTTGTTCCCAAAGCTTCTTCGGTATTAGACACAATCAAATATCTTCTTTCACCTCCATAATATCTCTCCTTTGCACTTAGACTATTGTTAGACTATTTCTGGATGTTTAAGTACTCTTTCTGGCAAATATTTTAACTTTTTTCCCCAACTATGTTTGTCAGCTATTTTAAAACCCCTTATGAAACCAATACCAGTTGCATCTTTTGGAATAGCTCTTCTGCCATTAAACTCAACATTTCCTAATTATTAATATTGGAATTGAGCATGTAAATTACTAAGCAGTCCTTACACTATTAGCAGAGTTCAGTATACTTGGCAACTATTGGCTTTTCCATGTAACTGATGCCTTGTGGCAGAACCACAAAACTCAGTAAAGATAAAAAATGTTATATTCATAGACTTAGAAATTAATCAAGAATTAACGAGTTAAATCAAGAATTAAACTGTATATCAATGCAGAATGATGCTTTGAGTACACAAATAAGCAAAAAAGATAAGATGTCTGAATCAGACCCTTTACAAATTCTTAGGTAGAAGTTTTAACATGGCAATGAGTAACGTAGGTGATGAAGCTTCTCTCAGGTAACTCCTAGTTTTCAACTCCCAAAACTTCCAGACGTACCCAACAACTTCTAAATACAGCTGTAGGATTTTAACACATGAGAACTTCCAGTATTATTATTTAGTCATTAAAACACTGGGCATATATATACCTGAGCTCTTTCTCTCTGGTGTTTTCAAGGGACTCTCAACTGACAAAGCCCAAGAATCGTGAGGTCCTTGGATGGAGAAAAGCTGTAACAATGCTTCTGGCTTGTTTCAAAGCAGCACAGAATGCAGTTTTCCCACTGAAACACTCGTAATAGATTTGCTGTTAGCAACACAAGGCGCTGTGTGGAGCCACATTGGGTAAAAACCTTTCGAACTATGCACACTCAAACTTGCTATTCTAAGCAGCAATGAGCTACCCTGAGAAAAAGTTTGTAGGTCTGCAAAAAAATAGTTGAAAATAGACTGAGAGGACCTTAAGAGGTCATCCAATCTATCTCCATACACCAAAGCATGATCAGCTAGTCCTACAATGCTGCTCACAAGACATTTATGTCTAAGCCCTTCTTAAATCTTCAGGAGTTTTCATAATCTATTCCAGTGCTTAAATAAAATATAAGGCTTTAATAGGATCTGAATTAATGACTTGTGCCTTAACTTCTGAGCTGTGAAGCCACACAGATCCAAAGCACTTACCTAAATCCTGACCTGATTAAAATTTACTAGATGTAAATAGCAGAAGTGAGCCATCATCTTAGACTTCTTTAGCTGTTCTCTTACAGCACTCACCCAAAACATTTTGCATATACTGTTAGAAATAGTACATGCAAGTATTAAAACTCCTTATTTAAAAAAAAAAAAATCAAAATTCACACAAGTATTTTTTTATATAAAACTTTGTTAACTCAAGTACCATGAATTCCACATAATTTATTATCAATTTTATTGTCTAAGGCGATTGACTTATGCCTTTGCTGAGTATTAAAAGAAATACAACAGGATGTTGAAACTTGCCTCTCCATAGAAAACCTCAGATAAAAGCCATTAACATGCAGATCATTTAGGTACAAAGCCAAACTTCTTTGAATTAGGATACTTGGGCAACTTTAACTATGTGATTTTGTAAACCCTCTCTACTTTGCCACCTTCTTCCTATCTAGTACGACTCAAGAGCATAGTTTAATAATACAGAAAAGCAGTCCCCTTTCCTGCACTGCAATTCTTTCCTTGGATGGCATTTGTCCAGCACTGTGCCAAGTCAGGTTAGAAAAAACTAGTAAAAAGGCTTGCAGCTCTCAGCAAATTTCTCTGAATTAACTCATCTTGAAGTCAAACAAGAGCCACAACATTATTCAAGAGGCTGTACATATACTTATGTACTTATGTTTTAAAATCTTTGTGTTGGACATCCACTCTATGTAGCTAAAACCAGCTCCAAATCATGAACAAAAACCAACCAACCAAACAAAACAAGAAAATAAGAAAAAGACAGGGAAGTGAAAGTCTCATTTAGTCTCCTGCTTGCACAAGTGGATGGGTGGGTAAATTATGACACTTAACACATCAATTCAGCAGCCTTAGTAAAACAAACCCAAAAAACTCACAGCACCTAATCTCTATTCACCTCCAAAGAGGAAGAAGAAATACACATTAGAAATCACCTACCTCAATATATCCAACCACTGCTGCACACATGAAAATAGAAATTCCTTCTGCTTGCACAAAATCTTAAGAGGCACCTGCTAGTGTACAAATCTTATTACTAAGCCTGCATTTGCAAGAGAAGGCAGGTGCACCTCACATTCCCTACCTCCTGCAGTGCCAGGCCCATGGAAATGCCCTGTGCCTTCCTGGGTTCCTGCCAAAGGACTGGGCACACACAGGCAGGATGTGCCAGGCCCTTCCCCCATGGGCAGGGGCAGCCAACAGGCACAGCAAGGCTGTGCACTGCAATTCCCTGTGTTGCACACAGGGGTTTTCAGATGTGAGTTGGTTTCCCAGGATGTATGACAAATTACAAAGGCTGAAATTTAATACTGCAGTCAACTAAAGCATTACTCTTTACACTTATTTTATGAATTATTTTGATACAATTTGCTAAGAATAGAGAATAAGCTGTGGAGCAACTTCCCTATTTTCTAAAATTGAGGATTTCTGAGGTGACTGTATAACAAAAGTCAGCTACAGGAAGACAGGAGGAGAAAGACTCCCGATGAAGCTAAAAGCATTGTTTCACATGTAAGTCTAACAATGACTAATTCTGGCAAACATGTCATGCAAGAAATAATTCAAATAATGTTTACATCCTAAAGCCACCACCTTTTGAATTTGCAGGACAGAGGGTTTTATTTTTCAGAGCTATGTATTGTTGGACATTTAAAATCACAAAATATCATTTCTTCACATCATCTGCGTATAGCTAAGCATGTTACAATAAATTAATGCTTGGATTAAATTATTTAAGTTTGGGGTTTTTTTTAATACTTACTTTAATTTAAACTTAGAAACTGTCAGGAAACAGACCTAGACAATAATAATGTATTTTTAAGATACATACTTGCTTATACACAATTGAATGGCTTCACTGAATAAATAAATTAATAATTTAAAAATGGTAGCACGTTTCCTCCAAAAATAGTTTACTGGAGCACTAAGCATACCACAGGGGCTTCTTGCATCAAAGGCAACATATGGTAACTCTTACTGATAGGAAAGAACTAGCAGTAACTTTGTGGTCAAGTCACTGGAGTAGGTCCCTGGAAAGCAGAGTTCGTCTAGTTCTACAACAGACTCCACGAATGATGCTAGATGGAGCCACTAAGCTGTTGAGCCTCATTTTCCCATCTGCTACATAGGATTTTTTCTCCCCTCTATTTCCAATAGGTGAGGAGGCATTTAATCTTATTTCAGGGAATAAGGAGAGAATAAGTAGCACAGTATCACATATGCAAGCATCTAGCACAGCAACTATACTACTCAACCACTTCACACAAACTTAAAAATCCCCTGAAGAGATTCTAACTTTTTCTAGTTTTATTGATTAAATTCTTCTCCTCTTGGAAGTCACCAAGATAAAAAAAAAATTTACATGGATTTTCTCTGGCCTGAAAAACTGGTTAAAAGTTTCACTATTGGAATATGGCTATGATTTATATCTGGTGAAAAAAAGAACCCAAACAAACAAAAACAAACACCAAACCCAAACCAAAACACCTCTCCCAACCAAGTGCCACAGAAAAAAAACACAACTCCAAAACAGTATCTTGAATGAGGCCTTAAAGCTGGTAGATCTGCCAATATCAGTCAACACACAAAGCTGATATTTTTGATATGCAGATGTAATTAAACACCCACCTCAGTCTATGTATCACTGTGACTCTAAGTCAAGCATTTCAAACGACAAACTACTACAGTCAGTGTGACAGACCACAGTCAATTCAAAGACAATAGACATGCCTTTAAATGTGTCAATCTGCTTACATCTACTTTGTGTTACATGCCCCAACTGGAGCAAGAAGTATTGCCTACACTACAACAAACAAAACAAGAACTGCTGATGTCATAAGAAAACCAACAGAACCATTCAAAGAAGTTAAACTCAACACCTTCTCGAGCAAACCAAGAGATGCAGAGAGCTCACAGTAGTATATGAAGGTACTGAATTCAACAGAGTAAACCTTCTGCCTTCTCCTCCCCCACTCAGCTGACCACAGGACATCATTACTATGTCAAGGACTGGGATTGTGTTAATCAAAAAACAAAGCAGGTAAAATGGTACCAATAAGGATATGAAAACTCTGAACACCCCCTCCATGCAACCAAAACACTTTTCATGCAGATTATGTGTTTCTCAAGACAGTATTTACATATATATAAGATCTGTTATCTTGCTATCACAGCAGTTTGTGGAATATAGGGTATACTACTTATTTAGATGAGAATTAAATTTCCAATTCCCATATTTTACTCAGTATAAGAAAACGTCACCCCACAAATGAGTGAAAAACAGACTTCAGAATGCACTGTGCTGACAGCAGTTACGCATGAGAAGTGACAGCTGAGTGCTGCACAGAATTCTGTCTATAATGGAGACACAACGCATGGTCTCCAACATCCCCACAGACCAGCCCATTTATGTGATTCCACTTCGGCTTTAACTATTCACCTGTGTTGGCTATACCAGAAATGACTGTTCGTATTGCCTTTGCTCCTGTGGAAGACAAGTACAACACTGATTACACAGACTACTACAGAATGTGAAGAGACAATCACAACCACAGGCTCAAGGCTACAGGTGGCAAGACATCAGATAAATTTCAGCTTCCAGGCCAGAAATATATATTGACATAGAGAATGCCACACTGACATCAGAATGAAATTACAAAGCAAAATTTACATTATACCAGTTTCTTTAAAGTATCAGCATGACTGTTAAATGCTAGCACCCCTTGTCTCATGCAAACTTCAAATAATCCTAGATACAGAATATAATACAGAGGAATTTGAGAAGCAAGATTCATACAATCTATTTAAACATCTGAACAAGTGACCATAAACCCTGTCAAGAGCAGTGTAAAAAAAAAAAATGAACTTTTCCCACAACCAACTTGGAGCATCTAAATTAAAACTCCCAAAGATAGCTGTCATAAATGCTTCCCAGAAAGTCTAGCAAATGGCATCGCATCTCCTTATGATGGCCATTTCTTTCAACACACTGGTGTCCAAAATTTGGCTGCCATAACTGTATTCATTCTCCTCCAGTTGATATCAATATGCATAGCAGGGAGTACAGATCAAAGGATCAGGCTAGTTATTCAAATGCAAACTCAAGTAATCAATACTTAATTTGCTCGAAAGCAGATGACTTGAAATAACAGGCATATTCTCACCATGAAAAAGAAACCAATGCTTGTTATGAATCCTGAGTAGACGCTGAGTCAATAAGAGACAGCATCATTCCACAGGCTTTAAAGGTGCTGTGATTTACAACATGAAACTACACATTATATTATACAGACAAAATATTTTAAAAATAGTGTAACAAATTTACACATTGAAAAAGCTGTCAGAGATGCAATGTGGATCACTGACCTATTTGCACTTGTAGAAACAGAAGTCCTGGAAATTATTTTTGAAAACTATAAAGCCACATTTTATCTAAAAAAAATTGTCTGCGTTATTTTTTGAGAAAGACTACATTCTGCTGTTCTGCACACCTAAGTTACAGCAGCGGTTTGTGGTTAACTACACTTCCAAAGTAAAGCTTTCTAGAATACTACAGGTATTCTAGTCCTCCTCCTAAATTTGCCCACCCATCACAGAGTATCATCCCCTTGGTGGTACCACTATAACTACAGGACTGCACCGGGAAATAAACAAAAAATTAAGTAAATTAAAAACTCCATGAGTTGTTAAGACAAGGAAAGTGTCTGAGCTGAGTTTTAGAGCTCAAAAATTTGTAATTCCATATGCAGATAATACAGTGTTACAAGAACTGCGTCAGCAAATCTGAGAGGTTAGCGGAAATGCTCTACTCAGAGTTACAGCTAAACACATTATTAGTACCAAACTATGACTGAAATCACAATGAGTTTCAGGCAAATGTAAGAATACTTTTGCCCAAGGATACTCTTGCAGAATAGGGTCTGTAATTAGGATATTGCTATGCTACAGATAAACACAACTCATGCAAATCAAAAATCTAAGTTATGTATTTAGGTCGCTTGTCTATGCATTTGAATTAAATTTATCTATTTTCACTAAAATATCTTTTCTTAAATAGTCATTTCACTTAAGCAACCTTTCTAAGTAACTTTTTCCTTTTGAGTGTCATCTGAGAAGCTGTTGCAGGTGCAGCCTGGTCTTTTCAAGAACTATTTATTCTAGACTAGGGCCTTGGAGTACAAACCTGTCAGTTCATGCTGTTTCATGTTTTATTAGTGGTCCTAGAAATTTTTTGGTGATAAACTACTGTAGACTCATGTCAATATAAAAGTTTAATTATTTCTTAGGAAGTGATAAAATACACTTGTTTCAAGAAGTTTATGACAGCAATTTAAAAACAAATGATGTCTGAAATATGCTACAAGTAACAAAGTATAATCATGCATGTACACGTTTTAAATAATGTACTCTATTTTTCTACCTATCCAGCATATATACTGTTATTGAAGTTAGACTGCATGCAGTGAGCATCAAAAACTAAAGCAACAGCTAAGTTCTTGTCTCTAAATGATTAATCTAAGTGTCTTCCCCTACCACCTTCTGCCCCACCCTCAAGCATCACAGTACTATTGTAGATTTTCCCAATTTACAATCATCTAAGACCACTACTCCACAAGTCAGTGAATAACTAGCAAGAATTTCAAAGTAACTACAGCACCTGGCAGGAATTTAAAAGATAGATCTGCCTGTCAAATTGAACTGTAGGTTCTTCTGACTCCTTGAGATACAGTGACTTTCAACAGAAGGATGACAAGACAAAGATCAAAAGGACAAATCCTGATACTACAGAAACTCTGCATTGGTCTCTCTTTGCTCCTCTCACAAAGGAGCGAGTCCTAACCTTGCAACTAATTGTTGTGAGCTGGCCTGGGTCCACACCGTTCCACATCAGCATCACTTGAAGCAGTCTGGCTTTGTATCAGCTGGAGCCGATTCAGGTCGAAGCTGCACTGTCAGAAGCAGCTTTTTCTTTTCAGATGAAGTCTGGTCACAAAGTAGCACACGCACTGTGGACTACTAGGGACTCAAGGAGCCAGCACAACTGACTGTGTAGGTGCAGAGTTTACATAGATCCAAACCAACATTAGTAGGAAAAAAATTAAAATAGCTGAAAGCTTCTATGGTCTCAGTCGCAAATAACTCTAATTTCCAGCAGCTCTCATTATCCCAGCCTAGGAAAGCAAACACGCGTCCTGCCTAACAAGGGCAGGCACAACACGCACTCCCCGCTACCACAGCGGGAAACCCACACTGCGCGGCACCCCAGGGATGTTCCCGGCAACGCCGCCGAGCACAAAGCTTCACCCATGCTTCACCACCCTTCACGTCCCTGTGGTTTCCCAAACG
>NW_008236965.1:4056529-4069713 GCF_000691975.1 Corvus brachyrhynchos | reverse complement strand
CGGGAACCGGGGCTGCCTCCGCCTCCCCGGGCTGCGGGGAATGGGAGACACGGAAAGTTTGTTTGCATAAACAAGCGCAGAGGGAGAAGTCGAGAGGAGGGTGAGATGTGTTGTGCAGAATATCATTAGGCTAAGAGGGAAAGGAATTAACGTGTAGGAATTTGTTTTTGTAGCAACAGCGTTTAAATAGTAGTTGGACTGCGTGAGTAGGAGTTGCCTCGAAGCGGGAAAGTCATACTTCCACAGGCCAAGAGACATTACGCTAAAGCTGTCAAAAAAACCCCCACAGGTTCCGAAAACGGCCCTTATTTGACTTTTTATTCTCAGCTGTTAGCTGATACGAAAACTTATTAGCTGAGACCCACAACGTATGGGGTGTTACATGGTTCTCTTAAAATGCTAAGCACTGTCCTAAACACCCATCGTTTTGCAACATTAGATGGCTTGGCCGATGCTGAAGAATCCTTGAAACATGAGACCAGCGACTGAAGGTGGGTGAACACTGGTGTCAGGCTTCTTGCTGTTGAAGCCAAACTTTCCAGAAGTGTTTGAGAAGGCCACTTAGTTTTCAACAGCCCCCACTGTCCCGGAGCATTTCTAGATTTTGACAGGTCACGTGATTTGTTCCAGCCTTTATAAAAGTTAACATTCTTTAAATATTTGGAAGTTTCTTTGGAGTGGGAGGAATGGCAAGAGTGCTAGTAATTAAAAGTGGGTGCACGTGCATGCACACCCTGCTGTGATGAACACTGGCTGCTTCTGTTTCTACTTAGTAGCATTTTTGATCCCACTTCATATTCATGTAAGCATGAATACCTATCTACAGAGAGGTACAAAGGAGTGGATAGGCAATTGTTATGACTGATAATGAATCAGTCTTCAGCTGGTCCTACAGAGACTTCCATATCTGGAGTAAAAGGTCATAGTTGAATGATCACTGAAGCCAGGAGAAGCAGATGTGTCCTCCCTGTGTTCACTGCAGTTCAGTCTGGCCCTTGCATCAGTCTCTCTTGTGAAGTGGTGCAGTTGCTTGTGCTATCATGTGGTGAGTTAGACCAGGGAACAGATCCACATCAAAACTTACGCTGCCCTTTTTACCTTCTGTTGTCCTCAAAACCCCACCAACCAAGCCACCCTATTAAAAGCTGAAGAGGAGCTGGGACTGCTTCTTTCCATTGTGGTCAATTTGCAGAACTCTGGCTGGTTAATGGTATGAAGTTTAGAACAAGGCAATAGAAAACAGATAATTCAGTAGTGCTTGGCAGCCTTTTTGCTTAACATCATAATATTAATAGCAAGGAATATTTTTTGTAGTCTGATCAGCACCAGGTCACTTGAGTCTCAAGCTGGCTGCTGGAATGTTGAACATAAAATTCATTTTTTACAGGAGTCGTACATTACGTGGTTGACACACAAATCAGGACTTCCTAAAAATGGCTGAGTTCATGTAAAAATTCATGATGTTAAAAAAAAATGTTACTTTACATCCCTCTGGAAATTCAGTTTTCTATTCCCTCACAGGGATATTTCACTTGACTTTATCAAAGCTCATGCATTTTTACCTGCATCAACTGCACAGTCAGGTACATATGTCTGAGATGAGCCATTAGGGAGAAGAACCTAAGAACTAAAAGGTGGCAATCACAACAAGAAAACTACCCCAAACCTAAGCTTGCATTTCACATAGTTCAGCGAGTCCCTCCTTAGAAAAGACTCTAACTAAAAACTCCGTGATCTTCCCTTTTTCTTTCATAGTTGTTGCCATAGGTACATATTCTAAATTGCTTGTTTGAATTGAAAACTCCTTTTAGAAGGGGAGCGGGGGTCATAGTTTGGTTATTGTCTCTGAATTTTTTACATAGATGATCTTTTGTCCTTCCCTGTAGGCATCTTACAAATCCAAAATAAAACAGGGGCAAAGATCTTCTGCACTAGCAGGTAAGATGGCTGCAAACAATAGAAATCTGAGCTTTTCTCAGGCACTGAAGTACAGAGAGTAGGTAGAAGTATGCCATTTCATTGTTCAGGGGTTTCAGTATTATCACACCACACATTTAAATTTTATAAAAGAGAAAAATGCATCAGGATTTTAATAGGAGCTACTATGCAAGAACAGACTTCAGGGCAAGAAAATCATCTGGAAAGTGTCTCCACGGGGAAGACAAACATATCAGTTAATCTCTGGGAGATGCAGGGGATTCTGACTTTCAAATCTTGCTAAGCTCAGAGTTGGATCATCCTCCCAACAAGAGGTAAGATGCTGAAGATATTTTGCCTCAAGACAGTCGCTGCTATTTTTCATTCCTTTTGTCTCAGGCCAAAGCAAGATAATGCTTTCACCTGTGGCATAATACAGACCTCTATACACAGACCTCTCCTTTCACCCTCTTCCCCTCTAGGCACAGCTGTCCCTGCTTGACAGTAGTCACCACTAATAACTGTCTGTCACCAGACTCGGTTGTGGGCGTTGACTTCACCTTTGCATAAGTGGTTGCAATCGTGGTGCGTCCACATGGATGTTTCATATACATTGCAACAGAAAATTTGATCATGTTTGTTAGGAAAAGGGTAGCATATGGTACTGAAATGCCGGTGCTGTATAAAATCCCATTAACTTGTCACATGAATTAGGTGGGCTTCACGTGCTGCACCATTTTTTTTTTCTCTTGTTTCTAACAAATCTCACTAAAATGTCACCTGATTGCAAGGGAGACATCAGCCTGATAGTACTTACCTGTCTTTTCCCACAGGCAGCCTCTTGATATGTGTGCGGCAGAAATTAGGAAAGCTTGCTTGTGGTTGGTGGTATCTGATGCTTTGCTTGGCTTTGAAGTAGTACCTACTTACTCTTTGCAATTAGTACAGAATTAATTGCAGAGTTAGTAAATCACCATAGTCATGCCCCCAAAAATAGTAAGTATAAAACAAAACTACCTTAGTAATATTGCTATAAGAATAATATTTGTGAGCTTGAACTTGCATTTTTAAAATACACATAAAAGGGGAGGAAAAAACCAAAGGAAAGGCTGGCAACAATCCCCACAATCTGACACTCATCTGGAAGGTCTAGTAGTGCATTGGGTGGGAATTATGATGCAGTATCTTCTGAATAAAATAAGAAACAGTAAATACAGTGCAAAAGTGTGAAATTCTGTTTCAAGTATTATGACCATAGCACTGAGGTGTATAATTTGAATTTAATGCACAGGAAATCATACAGAAGGTACTGTCCGAATTTATGTGGGAAAAACCTCCAATGAGTTAAAAAATAATCAATAGCATTTATCTGTATAGCTAATAGACAAAGAGAGTCTCTTACTCTCAAGACACCTGGATTCAATTCCTAGCAGAACACAGAGGACAATTCTGTATTTTAGTCACTTCATATAGATGAGATTCAACTAAGGAGACTTAATCTTTCTTCATGATGTTTTCAAATTGTGAGGAGGCCTTGATTGGAGAAGTGTAAATACATCCTGCCAAAATAAACTAAGGAAGCCTTAGTGCTAATTAGAACTGGTTACTCTGTGCTTTAGGTGCAGATATAAAGAACATCTCCTTAACCTCACTGGGATATTGAAAGGATGATTTCACTGATGTTTGCAAAGCTGACAAAGACCAGGGGAGGAGAGACAAAGTGCTGCAAGACGTTTCCAGCTGGTGTGAGTTGTCATAGTAGAGACACCAGAAGGATTTGCTGTACAAATCAGAGTTATAATCAATAACTAAAAGGGGAAGAACTGAAATGAATGTCTATTGTGTATTAAGATTTAACCTGACCTTTCAAACAACATCTGCTGAAGGGTGCTTTCACCATTACAGGCCCCTGGATGATGGAATCATCCAGGAATGCAAACATTTCCTGCATTTTCCTTTGGAAGGCTCTTCTTTGAAGTTCTAATCCTGCAAGTGTAGTAGATGCGATAATGACAATACGAATACTTCTAAATCCTATACATATTAGAGATACGGTGTCTGACTCACTGCTTAAAACTGTAACTTTTCTGGATGTAGGTATGTTTACCTAAAATTGCACTGAAAGGGTAAAGCATAATGCATCAGGCTCGATGGAATTACTTATCCGAGTTTTATCTGTGGTCACTATGCTAGCAGGAAATAATTGTGCCTGTGGTTTCTACATCCTGAGTGGAAATCTGGAATTCAATAAAATATGATCTCATTACAGCATACCTGTCTCCAACATATGTTCTCATTTTAGTGTTTCTGTACATACAGATAGCTCTGATTTATCTTCTGAATGACAAAATTTATCCTGTTCACCACAGAGTATAAGAAACCTTTTGCTGAGCTTTGAAATCTTACATGGAAACCTGCTGTCAAATACTGAATGCAGGTTGTCACCCCTTTGCAGTGGAACATTGAGAAGGAGATTAGAATTTCAGATTGTGGTATTTTGAGACAAAAAGGAAATGGTAGATTGTGAACAAGGATCAGTGTTTGAGGATCAGGGTTCTCCTAGGTTAAATACAACACAAGATAGCTGTTCATAAAGAAAAAAAGAAAAAAGATACAGTGGTGATAGAAGTAGAATATGCTATTATATTATACAAGATAATATAGCAATAAAAAACTTGTCAGCTTCACAAGTCATTTCTATAAAACACACAAGGTCTAGAGGAGGCCACAGCATTATTTATGCACCCTACCTCCCCCAGATCTAGGAATTTAAGGGTCACAGACTCTTCTATAATTGTTATCAAATTAAGTCTGATTTAAAGAGCCTACTGACAAGCAAAGCCTAATTTATCTCACTTTTTTGGGATTTAATCTTACTACCTAAATTTCCTGATTTTATGTCCTCCCAATTAAATAGTGCCTTGGTCTCTTTGAAAGCTACTCTCCAAATCTACTCTAACAATCTTATTCTTCACTTCCTTTTATAGATTATCCAGCATCTCTTAGCCAAGAATCCCTTTTAAATCTAGAAAGCTTCACTTTCTCTTCACTGACCCTAATTATACTGAACAGGATTCTCCAGACTGAGCTAACAGCTGTCCTTTATCCTGCTTGACAACACCTGATGCTCATTCCCAGTAGTCTGGGGATATTTTCCAAAATATGTGCTGTTGAAGTGATCATACCTAAAAATAGCATTTGTTACCTCTACTGGTTTGAAAGAACCATGTGTTCTCTCAAGGCAGTTCACTCACTTTTCCATCAGCATCTCACCTTTGTGCCTTACCTTTTGCCCTGTGGAGAACAAAGCTGTGTCAGAGGGGGCCCAGGTTTGTGATCATATCCAAAAATGTTCTCCAGTGATCAGTAAAACTTGTTACATCATCAGATGTAAATCAATAAGGATCGTAATTGTGTACGTTGTACAACAGGCTGCATAGAGGTGGTATTTTCCTCAGCTCCCTGTAGGAGCCCTGGGCCCCTCCGTGTTCAGTTAAATGATGGATTCACACTCCTATGTGCTGTCAATACGTGAAAAAGGAACTTCAGTGATGACTGACTTACCCTGAAGTGTTTTTCAGCAGTCACTATTGGCTGGGAGCTATCAAACTCCAAAGCACGCTGGCACCCTTCCTTGTGTCGCATGAATGATTTACTGGTGAAAAGGTGCCTACTCTAAATACGGATATTTTAGATCCCTAGCAATCATTTCAGTACCTTGCAATGACACAGTTCCACAGTGAGCGCACATTTCTTTCCCCCAAAGTCAGCACTTACTGTAGGGAAGCATGTATGTGATGGAAGACAGCTCATTATCTGGAAGCAGTGAAGAGAAACATGTTAGATGAAATAACCCTGTCCCCCTCATAAGTACCTTACTCTGCCCCAGCTGCATTGACCCACTTTGTCCTATTTAATGGAGCAAAGACACTCTCAAGGCCTTGCTCCAGAGTCACAACCTTGCCAAAAAGGGTAGCAGGATGAGGAGGCAGCAACATTTATCCTGTACTGCAGAACAGCTGAAGAATGTGTTAAGATGTGGTCCCTTATTTAGAGCTTTGGTGTTGCAAAATGGTGCATATGTGACAGGTGAGTCAGAAACTAAAGTCTGTGCTGTTCGGTACCTGTTGCAGGTTCTGGGCTTAAGCTAACGAGTGGTATGGACTTGATCTACTATGAGATGGGGCAAGATACTGGAGGATGGGAGATTGTGGAAGATTTTTGGCTTGTTGGTCATTCTCCTGTAAGTACCAAGGAAGTTAATGTAAGATGTAGGATAAAATGGAGACAGAATGCTGAGAATAGAAGATGGCTTTTTAAACAGGGAAAAGAACAGAATGGTTTTAAAGAGCATAAGGAGCGGTTGTGTCTTGGATGTGAATATCCAGTTAAATCTATATATATTTGTGTCAATATTTAGTGAATCACAGGAAATTGTAAAGGCTGTTGTGTTAATGGTGATAAGCCAGAGAGATGCTCTAAATATTTGTAGGAAGCTATCAATATTTTCCTTTTTCAAGTCACTTGATAAAAGATTAATGAACCAAACAACCATTCAGTGTGTCATTAAACCTGTTACAACTGGATAAAATTTCCAATGTCTTAGCTTAATGCTTGCAGTAAGAAGTAAATTTTTAGCTCGTGGGTAGACCTGTAAGTTAATAGAGTCTTTGGTATTACATCACCACAGATAGTAGAAAGGGTTGAATGAGTTGTCAGGATTATATTCCTCTTCTACTGATTCACTTTCAGCAGAACTGAAACTTTTTCTGACTTCAAAGAAGCTATTTTAAAAATCACAATTTTCGGGAAGGAGTGACGTTATTTTGCCTGCTTCATCAGAATGTGCACAAACGAGCTGCTTGCTCTAGTTGAACAAAAGCTACGATGAGGGCTTTGATCAGTGTTGACATATTCCTGCAGTTTTTCAGTGCCTCATTCCTTTTTGCTTTCTAGAGCCACTACTAATGATGTTGGTTTAAGAGAGAGTGTAAATTGCGATAAGATGGCCATCTCTAGAGAGTGCTGAATTCGTCTGTTGCAAGGATTCCTTAATTATTAATTTCATTGCTACAGATTTTGGGTTTTGGTTTAATAGCTCCTCAGGACAAAGAGATTCTTTATTAGCTCATTAAAGCACCACTCATCTTTGTGACAAAATTTGTACACTTTAGTCTACAGAAACACCTTTTACATTCATGTCATGAATGTTCTTGTCTGAAGTGTGACATTCCACACTGGGTTTATTTTTTCCTTGGAGACAAGCAGGAAATCTATCACTAATTTCCTTCCAGCCAGCTCTGACTGCCTTTTCTCAGTCCTCTTAGTCCTCTGTACGTTTCTTCTTCTCCATTTTATCTTCTGAAGACAGACATGGTTTTCTTAACTTCATTCTCATGTTTCTTTCAAGGTATTCTTCATCCTTCTCACGCAGCTTGAAGCTGGCATTTGGCAGAAGATTGCCTGCTCTCCTTGCAATATATTAAGTGGATCTGAGGTGCCCACCCACCTCATGTACATCTATTTCCTTGCTTACCATGACTCCTCTTTCCTTCCCAGTCATCATTAATTTTTAATTATCTGCATATTTTATGTGGTGCATCCAAAACTTTGCTTCCCCTTCTCTTAATAGCTTCCCACTTGCTACACAAGAAACCAACCTCTCTAATGCTCCTTATCAAGTCATCAGCTTCTCACTAAATCAGGTACCTTCAGGAACTGCATATTGGCAGTTCAGCATTTCCTTCCTGCCTGTTGCCAATGCCAGGAGTTGCAGTCCTGTTGCTGCAACGTTCTCATCACCTCACATCTCATCACTCACCAACACAGCCAGGCTGCTCCCGTCTCTCTCATCACTTCCACACTTTCACTGCTTTCTGCTTCTTACTCAGGTTCAGCCTCATGGCTTGCCAGAACTCTGTCTTGGCTTATTTCTTCATTTTCTCCTTTACCTTGTTCATGGGCCTGTGTACTCATGCATCTTCTTTTCTACTGCTTCTCAAGTTCATGCATTTTTTATGTCACTCTGTGCTTCAGGCTTCTCATGTAGAAAGGCCTGCTTTTCCCCAAAACCCCTCGAGTCTTCCTGTATCCACCTTAGTAGTGTCTCTCAGCTGCTGTCCCAGAAAGTCTTTTTTTTTCCAAGTTAGAAAACTCTTCAAAGTGCAGTTTTTGTACTGTCAAAAAGCAGAAGCTTTTCCACCTCCACTTTAAAAAAAAAAGCAGTGCAGTTGAGAGAGAGGTTCTTTTTTTTTTTTTTTTTTTTTATTTTTTTTTATTTTTGCAGATATAGAGCCACATTCTGTATTATCCTGTGGGGCTCACGGGCTGGGCATCTGAAGACTGCCAGACTTCATATAAGGTGACTTTTGAACATTTTGGCAAATGGTTTAAACTCTTCCCTGTTTTATTTAGATGCAGTTCCAAAGTATTTGGAGGACTTGTTCCCACTTCATACAAGGCTAAAATTGCTGTAAATCTTATGTTTTGGTGCTTCTAAAGAAAGAAAGAAAAGTTTTATTCAGTTCCAAGCTTTTGAAAAATGTGTGTATACTTTTAAATACAGAATGGCAATAGCAAAAAATACCTGACTTGAGGGACGGGGTGCAAAGCAAATATATTAGGAGTAGGCATGAGTAAAAAGTTAAGTTTCCCTTTCTCTCTTTTATGCTTCTCATTTACCAGTGCTGTAGAGACTGAAAATAACTCTGCTCTCAGTGATGTCATCACCATTAGAGGTATGCTGTCTGCTTAATTTGTTTTCTGACTTCTACAAGGGAAATAGAATCTGACTGCTGACTCACTTGTTAGGTCTGAAGTGAGTAGTTATGCTTATTTCATCTATTTTGGCCATGAATTTGGGTCTTCAAATATCCACCTTCTTTGTGGCAGGTACAGGTACTCCTATTCATAAAGGAAAATGGAAATGAAGACTGAAATAATTTTGCACTTTGTTATACAGAAGATGTTGTCTAAAGCAGGAATATATAAGATTTTTTTCAGAGTTGTCCTACTGAAGAGTTTTCTCCTTCCATACCAGGCCACAGTGTTGATATAGTTGTTGGTTGTCTGCGATGGTTGAATTGTTGCCTTCACCTCAGCTGACACAGTGCCAGTGGTGTCAGCAAGTGATGGTTTGGCTGCAGATCCATTGCTCAGATGCTTTTATTTTTCCTTCCTGGTCTGCCCCATAATATCTCTGCAAGCTGAAGTGAAAACATCTTTGGAAAATGAGTGTGGAAATGGACCTTCTTTTGTCTGTTTTATTATCTTTTTTTCCATGTAGCTGCAAGATTGGGCAGAACTGCTCCTGCTCACAGAGAAAGTTTTTGATTTCTACATGGCATATTTTATGTGCATTTTGGGGAAAAACAAAAGCTGCAGTTTAGTTTGGACAAGCAAAGTAGCAGCAAATGGAGACTTTTCCTGACAGCATGCTTTCTTTGGCTTTCCTTCTGTATGTAGGTATCCAGGGGCCAAATCCTCTGCTGGCGGAAGATGAAAGGGGCTCTAGCTTTTCTGACCACTTTGCATCTTTTAGGTATGCCACTGACTCGCCTAAGCAGAATGTAGTTGTGTCCATAATCAAAAGATAAGGTATATTTGAATGCAATGAATGGCTCTATATATTCAGAGCAAGGACGAGCACACACATGAAATAAGAATAAGCAAAAATACAGAGATTATTTCATTTGTGTGCTTTTCCTCTGGATGTTTAAGTAGCATTGCCTTAATTTCAGTTTATTTTTCTGTAAGCCTTAGAAGTTATTCGATATCCAATCTAATCTAATTTTCTGCCTTTAGCTTATTTGTTTTTAGTTTCTCCGTCTAAAGTTTAGGTTGGAAGCTACTCCTTGCTGGTTTTTCATGCTTTTGTTAGGATGCAGAAGAAAAACATGCTGGCATATTTCTAAATTCTCATGGACTCAACAAATAATTTTTATTTGTCCCACTTTTAATAATGTGTGTGCATTTATGTAGGAAAAGTATTAAGGAATTCTAGAAATTGATGCCACAATACTTACAGAATCCCAGAATTACAGAATCACAGAATGGTTGGAGATGGAAGGAACCACAGTGGGGTCATCTGGTCCTACCCTCCTGCTAAAGCAAGTTCTGCCAGAGCTGGCTGCACAGGATTGTGCCCCGGCAAGTTTCAAATATCTCCAGAGAAGGAGATATTCCAGTGCTTTGTCATCCTCAAAGCAGAAGTCGAGGAAAACAACATCTACTGCTCTTCCCTCATCTGCCTGGCCAGTTGTGCCATACAAGGATGTCACATTGGTCAAGCAAGTTTTTCTCTTGGTGAATCCACTCTTCTGTAAGTCTCCTTCTAGGGATTCATTTCAATTGTAGAATGTACTTTCTTATAAACAAACTGAAAACTAATGGCAACATTTAATTTAAATATGAGGTACATGGAAAGGTAGTCTCTTCCAACCGAGAATATTCTGTGATTCTCTGATTCTGTAGTGTAGTAGCACAGTAAAACAATGAATAAATTATTTTCCTGTTGAAACCATAAGCATAATTCAAATAAATACATCCAGGAGCAAAACTCAGTTTGGCTTTTAAACTTATTTTAAAATGGCACAGTTCATCCAGTCATAGAGGATTGCTGCATAGCATCCTTCAACTTAGGAGCTTTCAAAACAGCTTTCTGGTATAACACCGTACATGTAAAAGACATGTGAAGAACTTTAACTTAGAGAACCAAAATTTCCATGCTGTGTCATAAACAAGACTGGGAGGGACTTCATCTCACATCCCACAGTGACATCTAAAAGGTTCATGCTTAGTCTTGTTTTTTAATTCTTCATACAGTTTGATGAATTCTTCACATAAACTACTCTGCATTCTGTAAAACAGCTTATACTCGTAGCTTTCAAAAGGCAAGGACCAATCAAAACTCATGGAAGTTTTGTTTGACAAAGAACTGAGTAAACTTTAGATAGAAACCTCAGGTTCTGGCCCAGAGAAAGCTCAAGTAAATCATACTTCATTGTTATTACTGGCAATTATTGAGCTTGTTAAACAAGCCGAAGGAGATTTCAGCTAAAGAAACAATATCTGGAAAATAAAAAATTACAGAAATAATAAGTAAATGTAAAAGTAAATCAGCAAAAATTGGGAACTCAGCTTTATTGGTTGATATATGGTTTTTAAGTTGTTCAAGACCACTATCATTAGTATTTTGTCCACCATAGTATTGTTCTGTTATGTATTTGGTGGTGCTTAAAAAAAATTGAAATAACTGGATTAAATGTCATGCCTTCCGAGGGGTATGTTCGAACTGAGAGTCTAAAGGCTGCGGGAACACAAAGGACACCAAAGCCATTTCTGTGTTTGATACTGTGTGCATTAGGTGAATACAATAAAAGTGAAGAAAGTATGGAAGGAAACTCTTCTTGCCTTATGCATTGTGTAATTTTGCTGTGGAAAACAGAGTAAAGCCCAAGTTTTCTAAGGGTAATGTCTCAGATCAGGCCCTGAGGTAAGATATGTATTTGTTCTATCCATTGGTTCTTAGCACATCTATGCATTTGTCCTGCTTTTTCTCTCATGGATTAATAATTTCTAGCAGCAATATTCAAAACAGTACCTGGGCAGCAGCTGATCTGCAGGCCTTATTCTTGTCACCAAAGCAAAAGAAATACAAAAACCAACATAAGTTCAGCAAAAGGTAGTTCAGCTTGACTTTTTAGCTGGAGGAAAAAGCTAATACTGGTGTTAATTACACGCCTTTAAAAATGCAAATCTTCATTACAGCTATTGTTGCCAATTCAAAATCAGTTGGATTTACTGTCTGTCACAATTCCTATCTGCAACTGCCTCCATACAAAAGACTGCAATCAAGAACTTGCCAAAATTAAATAGATGTGTGCATTGACATGCTTACTATAGCATTTATGATGCATTAAGTGCCAGGTGGATGCATGGACTATGAGAGAATAAAAAATACAGATCAATCCCAGCTTTATGAATTTGTATTGCTTTGTGAAACATATCTAATGCCCTATTTTTCAGAGGCATTGAGATGACACACTTCCAGAAAAACTTTTCTAGGATGGAGAAGCAGGGTTCATTTAGGTTGAAAAATGTTGGTTCTTCTAGCACGTCTGTAGCACATTTTTATGGTAAGGCAACTAAACTTCACTGCCTGAAAATTGTAAAGTAGAATTATCACTGGTGGCAATTTTGTAATATTGGGATATGCGCTGTTAACTTCCAACAGTCTTTAAAACATGCCAACAATAGAAAGATGGTACACATGTAGCTTACCTGTAGTTGTATATTGTGTCACGGGGTGAAGATGAACCTGAAAATGTGCGGGAAAATGTCAGCCACTTGAAATCAAGCTCAGTGTTGTATCTGGAAGGGGCTTTCTGCACTCACTCAGTACTTTCTCAAGTGAAACAATGAATTACGATTTTTCTTGTGGGCAAGCCTCTACCAAGCTTTTCAAGCCCCTGGGCAGCCACTGGCAGGGCCCATGCCTCAGGCTGCTACTGACACAGACCTTCTCACCACCCTGAATTCCTTGTCACTAGGGCAATGCAGATGTGAGAAAGAGAGACTGTAGCTGGAAGAAGTCTCTTCTCTTGCACAAAATCAGTGTTGTACTGATTATCCAGTCACTGTAAAGGACTTGCTGGGAATCCTTTAGTGTAGTCCCACACAGCTCTGCCCCTGATTTTGAACTCTTCTTGCCCAGAATGCAAGAGTTGCTTCTCCTTTCTCCTCTCAGCCGTGTGTCAGATGCCATGGCAGGAGATTCCCATCTGCCTTCCAGCCCACTACGTCTTAAAGAGAGCCTTGGATGTCTGGACAGACTTCACAGCATCCTCAAGGCTGATAGATGCAAGAGGAGTCCAACTACGTCAGGTGAGAACTGACCCTCACCGATGGGAGCAGATTGGTGGCTGCACCTAAAAAGGTCAGCAATATGCTGAACAACTGTCTTGGTTTGGAAGACAGGTGTGTGTCTGCTAAGGAAGGCAGAAGCCTCCCTTGGAATGGCAGGTGCAACCCCCTTCCCTCCGAGTTATTATAGTTTTGAAATCAAGGGGCTTTTAGGCAAAGATGTGGGAAATAGGAATAACAGTTCTTTACTATTATATGTGTATATGTGTATAACCAGTGTATATAACTGTATGTGTATAACCAGTCAAACAAGCAGCAATAACTACGGCAGTAACAGCGAACAATCACAAACCCAGTCCCAGCCTTCTCGGCTGTCAGGCCCTTTCCCCTCGGGTGCAGTTCCG
>NW_008236965.1:4054183-4056279 GCF_000691975.1 Corvus brachyrhynchos | reverse complement strand
ACGGTGGGGGCGGGGCGGCCGCAGCTCGGCTCCCAGCGGGGCAGGGAAGGCGGGTTTGGGATCCCGGGGTTTCTCTGGCAGAAGGAAAAGCAGCCAAAGAAACAGCCTCTCTCTCCGTACAAACCCTGGGAACTGACTGTCCACACACCCAGGTGAAACACAAGAGTAGCCAGATGCACCCCTCCCCCACTGGCTAGGTCTTTTGTTTTTTCTGAAGTACCCAGCAATTTGTCCCCCTAGCAACACGTATGGGGAAAATTCCTTTAACAGAAAAAAAACACCAGGAGAACTCCTAAAACCCCAACAACAACCTTCACTCCTTGAGCTGAAATACTAAACAACAACAATAAGAAAACAACCCCAAAACCAAAGAAATTGAAAAAGTGACTCCTAGTGTTTCAAAATGGCAGATCACTTGCACTGATAAGAACGGGAGGGTTGTGGTCAGGGCAAAGGATGGGAGTGGGCCTAAGAGCAAAATTTGGAGGAGGGCCATCTGGGCAAACCACAACAACCAGGAGTTGCTCATATAAGCAGATTCAGAGAAAGTCTTGCTTCCCTGGCTTGGAATCAATGGACACACCTAGTCCTACCTTGTTGATCTGCCTGTCAAATCAGACTGCTCAGCTGCTGGGTTTTTCATACACAAAAGAGTAAATTAATTTCTAACCATGATTTTCTTTTAGACAGCAACAACAGCTTTTACAGAGATAGTGTGGGCTTGTCTCATGTCTGTTCTGGCTTTGCCCATTTCAAACAATGAGAAAAAGCAGGCAAGTGTAGTCAAAGGCTCTTTCCCAAACATTGCTCTAGTCCTGATTGGCCTTCCCATGCTATATTCAGTAATATCTGAGAAATTATCCTGGAAAAGAAGGCCTGTGCTCAGATTGTAAAGAAATGCCAGTAAACATTTTCATCTTTAATGTTTCTGAGTGAGAAAGGCCATGGTAGTGAGTTTCAATTGTTTCTTTGGTAACTAGGAGAAAGTGTTTTCCTCAGCAGCTCCCCTTACCCCTCCTGCAGCCATGGCTGGAGCTGTTCCATAGTCTGTCCTCTCTCTGGTTCACCAAACTTTAAAGCTGTTTCAGGTCTTGGTCTGTCCATACAGCTGTTCCAGGAAAATGAACAGTAGTCCAGTCCTTATCTTCTTCCTAATAATCCTTCCTAATATCCTTTCCAAGCCCTGTTGCTGTCTTCCAGTTCATCCTTCTCAATCCCAACTGGTTTCTGTGAAAACACATTGTACGCATCTCTTTGGTGCTGGGTAATTCATGGCTGAGTGTTTCGGCATTTACACAGAGTGAGTGAACCTGTTTGTCAGTGTGGGAGCTTTGGTTTTCACATGTTTGCATTGGCCAGGGTTGGTGTAAGCTCAGAGAGAACTGGGGAGATGGTGGAGGACGTGGGACTTACAGGGCCAGCATGTGACAAAATGGCCTCGATGTCTTAGGCAAGGGCTGACTATTTACATGGGAATATTGCCCATGTGTCCCAGACTCTGTGTGACCTTTGGGTGGAGACATCAAGATAGTATTAGAAATCTATTGGAGATAGATGGGATGAATCACAGTGGGACTTACCTATCTAAGTTGCCTTTGACAGATACTTTAAAGTTGATGAGCCTGACCACTAACATTCAAATTGCTAAAATTGAATGAATGAATGAATGAATGAATGAAATTCCTGCAGAAATATTTTGAAGAAAGTGTTGTGAGAATGCCAGGTGGGAATAATGGAGAGGATAAATGCTTTGGGCTGTATTAATTGATCAGAATCAGACTATGAGCTACTAATGAGAAGCTGCCTTGAAGCACCGTGCTTGGATTTGTCAATTGAAGTAATTGAGGGAAAAAAGAGACATATTCATGCAGGTGTAAGTGACTCTGCCAAAACCTTATCTGGAGTATTGCGTGCACTTCTGAGTATCAGTGACTGAGGGAGAGGGAATTCAGACCGGAACAGGTGCAGAGAATTGATGACAATAATGGAAATGTTTTAGAGTAGAGAGCTTGCTCAGCTTAGAAAAGCAAAAGCTGAAAGAGGACCTGGTTACTCTCTGTGAATGTTAAACAGGTAAAACACCTGGAAGGGAAAGA
>NW_008236965.1:4039835-4054155 GCF_000691975.1 Corvus brachyrhynchos | reverse complement strand
GAAAGAGCCACTTATGCTCAAGAACAATACTGGCACAGGAACTTACGAGTATGAATTTGCTGTGAATAAAACTAGATGGAAAGATGGGATGGCTTATAACTATCAGAGCAGTAAGATTTTGGTTGTTTTAAAAGTACAGTGGAAATAAGGGAGGACAGAATCTACATAGTTTTAAACCAGAAGTTGGTCAGTTTATAAAAAAGAAGATGCAGGTTGTTTGCCAGGAATACCAGATAAGTAGAACTTGATGCACTGGGAAATGCCATCCGGTCCATTGCTCCTGGGTCAGTCTCTAACCTTTATACCTGGGCAGATATAGCAAGTGTCCATAACAGAAAAAAAAAAAAAGCTAAACTAAAATTGAAATATGAATAGCTTTCTGTGGAAGAGTGATTATTTAGACGATAATATGCTCCTGTAGATACTAGAATCAAGTTCCTTCTGGTAGCATTCAGGTACTTAGGCATGAGTGCCAACATGCAAACCTGATTAGATAAAGACAACTAGGGTAATAAGATAGGGAGTAAGCAATAATGCTTTGTAAGCAGAGATTACATTACAGAGGTGGCCTACAAAACACTATTAACCTAGAACCTTGAAAGCAAAGGAATAAGACATTAGGGAAAAAAATATTTTCTTTTCTACATGGTCCTTAAAATACTCAAGGACTGCAGAGTTTCACTTGACTGCAGCAAAGGCAACAAAGAACCACACAACTTCTGAGCTCTGAAAGAAAACCTTACTGGTGGCTGATACATATGACTGGAATAAAAAATATTGGACTAGATGGGCCAAATTTTCTGTTCCTAGATTTCTGTGATAGTTCCTGAGAATTACTGGCATTTCTATCCATCTTCAGTGTGTTCTTTATCCCCAGGCATAAGGATCTCATTTTAGGATCTCTGATGCTAAAATTAGAGTTTCTGGTAGTGACAACCTGCAGTGTGAACCTCAAGGATCAAAAAGAATGGCATAGGAAAGGAAGAATTAATGTGATAAGATGGTAACAATTAAACCAACACTCTGCACCTTTATTTTTTGACCCTGCAGACTAAAACTGCCTAAAACACATGTACCACACTCAGCAGCTCAGACAGAGCTGTTATCTTTTTCTCCTGTAGAAAAAGAAGTCTTAAAATCTTTCAGATGAGAAAAGTCTCAAAGGTAACCCCTTTTTCATCATGTTTTACATTTTTGGATCTAAATTTCAACACTGAAGATTCCAGATGCTATAAAAACATTATTGAAGTGCAACATGGTATTAAGGTCATGTCTCACTGGTGCAGACTGTACTGGTTTAGTCACCCAGCCTGGCAAACTGCTGCCAGTGCCAAACCAATATATCTTTTTCCCCCCATAATTATACCATTTTTATCCCTGAGTGAGATTTTTCAGACATGCTATTGTTGTCAGGGACATAAGACTCCATTTACCACTATGCTGCAAACTTTTCCCCACCCCCACAATGCATTCAAATGTATATTTGCTTTAACGAAACAGTGGTTTCATAATTACATATTGAGTGAAGTGTAGTTGTGCTTAATAAAGTGCTTAAGTACAGGCATGGTCATTTTCTTAATTAACTGGAAAAAAATAAATCTCTGTACAATACTGTTTTGGTTTTTTAACTGCCAGAATCACCTTCTAAGACTCAGATGATGTATCAAAATTTAAAAACAAGAGGTCTTTGACTGGAGCACAGTAAGACATGTGGTTGTCATACCAGAAAATAATTAAAAATTGAAACAAACTGGAAAGCTGTATTTCATGTGAAAAAACTACATCAGCAATTGATAAGTAATTTGAGCTGATATTCCTGTTATTTTCAGAAAGGAGTTCCAAAGTCCAGATTTTAAAAGAAATACCATTTTCATTGTACTTACTATAACTAATTGATAGAAAAGCTCTCACTTGTCTAAAAATAGAGGACCAGCTCGCCTCTTCAGGGCAACTATTATGGACCAGTCTTACGAAGTTTAATAGTGTCTGTAGCTGGCAATGTGTGGTGGTACAGACAGACAACCCTCACCTGTGGCAGAAAGGTGCGTGCTCCTTGGGAACAGGCACAAGCTCCAAAACAGCAGCATGATCCTGCTGGCAGGCTCTCTTCCTTCGGGTGGTGGTTTGACAATCCAGAACCCCACTGATTGACTCAACCTGCCCCTACTGGTGGCAGCTCTGGTCACACAGGGCAGAGCAGGATGCAGTGACACAAGATGCTGGAGGTTGGGGCACAGAGGAAGGCTGAAAGGTGAGCAGAGGACCCAGGTTTTTGGGGAAGCAAACAGGGAGTTGTTCAAGGTTTGCCTGGCATGATCCCTTAGGGAGCTGCTGTGAAGGGGAAGAGTGCCCAGGAAAGCTGGCTGGTTTCTAAAGGTAACTTACTGAGAACTCAGGAATTAATCCCACCAGGTGGAAAGACTAAATTTCTGGAGAAGGTCTGCATGTCCAGGTGTGGAGCTTCTCATTGAACTAGCTCACAAAAAGGAAGTGGAGAAGAGGTAGAAACAAGGACAGGCAGTATAGACAGAGCAGTGTTAAAAACTTAGTGTCAAAATTAGGAAGGCCAAAGCCCAGCTGGAGCTGAAACTACTGAGGGTCATAGATTCTGAGAATGTTAGTTTCAAAGTAAATTCAGGACCCAGGGATGGGTAGAGAAGAAGCACTAGTTACAATGGAGCAAAAAAGGCTTAAGTATTCAGTGACTGTCTTGCCTCAGTACTCACGAGGAAAAGCTGCTTTGAAACTGGCATGGTGTGGGATGAAGAGGGACAGCCCTTCCTCAGTGGGGAGAGATCAAACAACTTATAGACTTGAAAGAAGCTGGATGTACTCAATACCAGGAGGTAGGACTGGATAGGATTTATCTGAAGGTGCTGGAGAAGCTGGCCAGTGTAATTGTGGGATCAGTATATGGACAACACATTTTAAATTAATTTTTTTAAATAGCAAAGCTGCTGTAAACAAGAAAATGGAACAGGCATGTGAGCAATTTTAGATGTAGCTGAGCATTCGTTGCGCTGGATGTTATAACAAAAGAAATTCCCACAACTGAGTCAGCCATGGGATTTCATTTTCATATCTCTTGTTCTACTTTTATGTTTATAAGACATTGCATATAGCTGCTTTCATTAAGACCTGGGATTTGGTGTATAGTATTTCTGAAACAAAAATGAAAGGTTTGCTGATTTATCACTGGGGGAAGAGGGAAAAATCCAACACCAGGTGAAATGGTTACTTTTAGAAGCTGGACTTGATGTGAGCTTTCACTGCTGGCCTAGGTGAGAAGTTGGCCTAGGTGAGAAGCTGGTGAAATACTCATTTGCCATCTGGGGAGGAAATGCTGTGAGGAAGTGAACTCTTACGGCCACTGGGACAAGTCCCAAAGTTTCTGCTTAGATTTAGCTCAACCAAATGTTTGTCCGACATTTGGATTCCTTTTCAGAACTTAGATATTCACAAGGACTGCAAGTCATGATCAAACTGATCCTCCCTCCTCAAAAAAACCATAAAAATAATAATAATAAAAAAATAACAGAACATTCAGTTTGTGAGTTGTCACTTGTGAATCTTAATTTCCAGTCTGACGTCCGATCTGCCTAAGGCTCCTATCACACTCATCCTGACTCATCCTTCTGTGTGTTCTGTAATACCCAGCTATCAACATTGCTATCCATGCTTCTCAAGTAATGCCTTCGCTAGAGGGATTGCAGCCTAGCAAAATGGGGGGGAGTAACAGCCCACCTCACACTGCCACGCCACCTTTCTCCTAGAGGGATGACTGATCTGTCTGTCTCTTCTCTGCTATGTCCCCAGAATGCATAGAAATATAATCTCTTGGAGATCAGTAGCTCTCTCATGTTAAAGTACATTAAGCCAGAGGGTTCAAAAGTGAAGGTGAGCAGACAGACAATGTGGTCAGATAATCCCCCTCTCCTTCAGGAACCAAGATAAATGTATAGTGAAACTAAGAAGGAAGAGAAAAAAGGAAAGAAGAGAAAAAAGGAAGCTGAGGCTAGGAGTGAGAGATATGACAATGTCTCATTTTCCCTTTCATTTGCATCATTAGTTTTGAATAGGAACTGAGCTGGACCCTAATTCAGCTATGCATATTTCAAAGAAAAACATTTAATTTGGGCAGTAATTAGCAAGGTTGTAATTTAAACAGAGGAAAGAGATGACAATATTGAAGCAATGACGCTTGTTCCTTTAAAAAAAAATTCTGTTTGCTGTTAATATCTATTATTAATATCTATTGCTGTTAATATCTATTGACACACTAATAACTGCTTTGAGGAACAATTAAAGGAAAAATGGCTCCTTTGGGGCTAGGTGACAATGTACAATAAATTACTTGATACACTGGAATAAGTAGAGAAATGGAGAGAAATGTTGTATTATCAGTTAAAAGACAGTGCAAGGGACTCATTTAAGATTGAATGCATAACCTCAATTTTCCTATTTTCTGTCTTGCTGTGCTTAGGCAATTTCCATGTTCTTTGAATGTATTGCTTTTAATGAACATAGAGATGTTACAGTGTCTGTGTATATACTGAGATAAATTCACTTTCACCTGGGCTATCCGCTGTAATGAAAATGAAACTGTAATGACTGTAAATGAAATGTAAATGACTGTAAATGAAATGTAATTATTAAAGAGTTTTGGTCTCCTAATACTGAAGTCTACAATTTTGTTAGATCTTTTCTAGCGACATCATCCATGTTAAGAAATTTTCAACCTGCTTCTTTAGATTCATCACAGGATGAGCACTTGCTTTGTCAGTCTGACCACACAGTTTCATAATCATTGAGCACTGGGGTTATTAGTCCTTATGCCTTTATTTGGCAGGGTATGAGCTAAGAAGTGGTTAAACATTTAATTTCGGCAAGAGCTTAAAGTTATGTGAATTCTGCTGGACAAACATGCCCCTTCTCGGAGTTGTGCCTAGGGATGCCATGATTCATCACACATATTCAGGCACAAGAAAGAAAAGGCAAAGAGAGAAGGGGAGAAGTTTTTCTGAGACTAACTCATCTTCCTAAGATCCTGGAAGTGGCTCTGCAATGTGAAAACTCCAGATATCTGGAGACAAACCAGGCAGGAATTGACTTGGCAACTTAGTTCCTTGAGAAGCAAGAGAAAACACGGGCTTGTTAAATAAGAATCCATGGAATTTTTTACTTCAGGTTTAATGTGCTTTAATTTGCAGGCTGTAATTTTAAAAAAATCAGGCTAGGCATCTTCTGACAGAAGGTTGTCCACTGGCTGACAATCTTCCTTGCTCCTGCTTTTTAATTCCTCCTGTATTTTTCCAAAAGTGGATCTTCCATGTTATTCTCTCCTGGCGTATTAGTCAGGGGCTCAGCATCTTCTTATGACATAATTTATTGCTTAGCTATCACTGACCTTGAGTATTCCGAGCTTAAAACTGGTTTGCCCTGGCCAAGAGCCAAGGGTGGCATGTGGAAATGGCTGGTCAGGCTTTGCTGTTCCTGTTCCCCCTGTGCTCCATGCAAGAACTGGCCTTGTGTCCTCCCATAGGTTCTGTGTCAGCTGGGAGGGCAAACACAGGAAAGGAGGCAAAAGAGACCCATGCTCAAATTGTTTTAAGTCTGGCCTCTGCATGCAGATACCTGGTGTGATTTAAAAGCCAAAGAGAGACATTCCACTGAGGTCTGCAGTGGCTAGGGCTGGTTGTTGGGCTGCCAAACTTCCAGTCCTAGGCAATAAACTGTGAAATCAGCTGAGGCACAATGTGACTTACAGGGAAGAGTCACTATATAGGATGAGTAACTGTATACGGTAGAACTTCAGAAGCTTACAAAAGCTGATCTTGGTTTTGCAGAAAGAGAATGGCTGGGATCTGAAACGGAACTGCTAAAAATGCCACCTCTCGTCTGATTTATAAATTTCAGTTTTTGGCTGTACTTAGAGCTGTAATCAGTGTTTTGAAAGAAGTTAATCCCAGAGCATGAGGAGTGACTAATACTATTATACTCCTTTTAGACTGCTTGCACAGAGCTTCTCTTTGTGATTAGTAAGAGGAATTCTCTACCCAAAAGTCTCATCTACTTGCAACCTCTGCTGCTCATAGTCAAAGATTACTTTAATTTAAGAAATTACTTGGATAATTTTCATAATCTGCTCAACATTTTCTTTTCCCATCTCCCACTTTTTCTCTTGCTTTTATTCTTCTCTGTCTTGCACTTCAGAGTGCTATCCAAAAAAGAGAGGTTGCTATGATCTTGAATCTTCTGCTGCAATAGTTATAGAAGATTTAGCATGGAGATAATGAGTTTCAAAACTACCCCACTATGGAGCTTCCAGCTCCATTTCCCTTATCTGAAGAAAGGGACAGCCTTTATTAAAGAGGCTATCACCTCCATAGTCTAGAACTCAGCAATTCAAAAGCAAATAACAAAATCTGAGCTCTTCTGCTGCTCAGGAGTTTTGCATTGGCTCAAACAAAGTTAACAGTCAAAATGATGGGCAGGCAGAAAACACATCCACACATCCAAATCTAGCTTTAGAAACCAGTGAAGGGTGTCAGAAAAGGAGAAAGTCCTCCTTGTGTTGCTTCTTTTTGTCTGCTTTTAATTAGGTCCTTGTTTATTGCAAGGTAGTACAGTTACCAGTGGCTCAAGGCTTTAGCAGTTTGTTGCTGCTTTTCTTCTACTTCCCAGTTTCAGAAGAGATCACTGCATTGGGTTGGGACTTCCCTCCCACATGGCTGGGTCAGTTTTCCAGTAAGTTGCTTCAGTCATGTCAGGTCTAATAACACTTTCTCTTCCTAAAGACACTTTCACAGAAAATCCTCTGGCCTTTGCAGTTCCTTTCTGGGGCTGTTGCAGCCTCTCGGGGAGGGAGCGTGTTTGAGAGCACAAGGGAGTAAAGCTCATCTCCAGAAATGTATCTCAACCCAGATACAAAGTTTCTGAATCCTGATAATTGTTCCTGGAATGGAATATTCCCATCTTTGACCTGAATTTAGTAATCACGGTGAGCTTAATCTTCATTTGTTCTTTATCAATTTTACATCATGAATTTGTTGGGAATTACAAAGGTTGGATATAAAACACAATTAGCACAGGATATTTTTATAGATTTCAAAGAGCTTTTTATTATTTGATAGTTCCCATTCAGTAGGAGGTAGACAGTTCTGGCTCACCAACGGGTAACATTATTTTGCTTTTCTTTCATAAGTAACACTTAACTACTGTTTCTAATAATATTGCAGCAAAACAGTTTCTAAATATGACAGTGTTGAAAACACTGGTGTGCAGGGGAAGTTGCATAATTGAAAAAAATCTTCACTTATTGTGCCCAACACTTTAATCTAATCCATCAATTCAAAGCCTAGAGGTTTCTTGGCCTTTCAGCTGCGCTTATCTGATAAATGAGCTTTTAAAAATAGAGATGGCAGTAAATTCAAAAGGAGTTTCAAACCTCTAAGTACTGGGAGGGCATAGATAAACTGAGCTTATATTACAAGCAGCTGCTGTGCTAACAGTCTGCAAAACAGAAAATAGGCCTGAAGTTGAATCATTTATTGAAATATCATAGTATTTGGTTATGGTGTAATCTGGTTCTCCATGTGTTATTCTACCCAACAAAACCTGATTTCAGTTTAAGATCAGCGTCATTATCTTCTGGAAGGCATATGCTGTTACTGTGCCTGCTGACAGGCTGCACACATGTGCTTGGAACTGGCTGTGGCTTTGACAGCTGGTCCCAACTAATTGCCTCTAGCAAGATAAACATGGTCTGGATTTTGATCAACTACTTTTTAGGATAAGGGACTAATGGAAGGGAGCTGTGCACTGTGGGAATCCAGGAGACTAATGGGGAAAAGATGAACACTGTAAGAATATTGTATCAAGGCAAAAATACACTTACATATTTTATGTTTATAAGGTACTTGCTATACAAGCAGTTTAGAACAATCTGTGATTTTACCTTTGCTGCATCCCACGAAGAATATCTCCTTTCTTGCAGTGCCATTTTATTCAGTAATTGTCCCAAGTCATTAGACTTCCCACACAACAATTCACAGTCAGAAATGTAAGTGTGAAGGGAAATGCATTGCTTAAGTTTGTGGAAGAATATGTACCCCACTTCCACTTGGCATGAAATTATGATCTGATTTATTTGCAACTGCCCAAGCAACCTACTCTTATTATTTAGCTTTCCACATGAACTTGTATCTTGAAGAAAAATTTGCCTAATTGTTTATACTGTTGTTGCACAGGCACAGACTTGACGATGCACCTCTCCCTTCTCATGCCAAACCCGAGTGTCAAGAAGAATAACATGAAGGATGCTGAAATTTGTTTTGAGCTAGATCTGGGTTTGTATTTTGTGGCATACACTAAACTAATATTCTGTTAAGGCAAAGCAGAAAATTCAGTTTCCTCTGTGGATTTGTTTCAGTCACATGCAAATTTCTGGCTGGTGAGGCTGCTGTGACTTTTCAACGTCTATAAGGAATAGAATTATCTTATCAAAAGAAAAAACTTTGAGAAGGGGAAGCTCAGAGAAGCTAGCAAATTTAACTTCAATGTCATCTGAATTTTAGAGAATTAATGCTCCTGGTTGCCAGCTATCTTGTGGTAGTTCCACTGTTAGCTGCCTTCTGTGAAAACCCAGAATGTTTTCTCCCCAAACCAAGTGCTAAAACTTCCCCAAGGACAGACGTTAATAAGCAAGATGAAACACCCCTGCTCTGGCACAGCACCGAAAGGGTGACACCAGGCTCACAACAGCACGAATGCCAAGTACGTGAGTGCATTCATGGTACAATTACCCTGTTTGTGCCGCCAGTTGCAGTAATTGGATAATTGGGTCCACAACTGCCTAACTACATTGGTAACTACTCATTGCTAAATTATATGTGAGCAATGTATAAAAAGCCCCAGTGTCTAAAAGCCTTTGTTACAGAAACTTTCATTTCATGAAGGCTCATCCTAATTGAGAAAAGCATGCCTATGTGCCATGATCTATCTTTTTGTTCATTCCTTTTGAATCAGGACAGGTCTGACTCTAGACAGGAAAACAAAGACAACTGAAAAGGAAAAGAGCCAGTTGTGAAGACAGGCTCTTGCTTTTCTCTCCTGCTGATTCACAGAGCTTGTCAAGAAGTGCTGTGGGAAGTTAAATCGGGAGGTTTTAAATGTCCAGCCTTTAAATGAACATTCTGACATGGTCTTTAAGTGACAGGTTGTTGTGATTATTTTTCATCTCCTGGCCTTTTCACAACTCTCATTTCAGTTAATTTTGTAGGAATGTCCTGGGGTGACGTTATGAAGCTGCTTTATTCCTTAACTGTCTGCTCAATGCCCAAGGACAGTTTCTTTAAGATGGACCCGGGGAGGACCACGGGACCCGAGTTGGGGGAGTTTTACGGCTGGACCCAACCGCTCAGGGGCTCTGTGGCTCAGCAGGGCTTGGGAGGGGGTGCGCCGGGAGCGCTGTGCGGCTTTTTGGTTTCCTTTGTGTTCCAGCTAGCTGGAAAAGGTTCTGTTGGGTTTTGTTTTCTTGTTCTTTTTTCCTTTTCTTTGCCCTTGCCTCACTGCCTCCCTTCCCTCCTCACCGGTCTGGGGAGCCTGCGGGGGTGGCTCCGGTGGGCCTGTGGGGTGGCCCCGGCTGGCTTCCCCTTTGCCTCCCGCCCTCCTTGCCCTCCTCGCCTGTCTGGGGAGACTGCAGGAGCAGCCCTGGCAGGCCTGTGGGGTGGCCCCGGCTGGTCCGAGCCCACGTGTCTGTTCCCTCTCCGGGAATGTGTTGTATTTTGAGGGTTTTTTTTCACCTGTTCTACCCTGTTTTGTTTGTGTGTTAATAAACAGTTTGGTTTCTTTTTCCCACTTTCATTCCTTGTGACCCATTTGTCTCATTGATGGAGGAAAAGGGGAGGAACACTCATTCCGGAGTGTTTCCTCCTGACGTTTTGTCTCAAAAACCGAGACAAGGAATAAGGAAATTACTTCAAAATGTCCCAACCTGAAGCAGTTTTGGAGAACTGAGCCTTGGCAATGGCAAACCCATGAAAAGTCAAATTGCCTTAAATGGCCACTGCATGGAGAGTTAACAGAGTTACCAGCAGGACCATATTTTTCACGTGAGAGCTCTAAATGGATGCAAATGAATACGAGTTTAGTGTAGAGCCACTTGTTTCTCACCTACAACCAATAACCTGGATAACAGAGGTTTGGAAATGTAACAAATGATGCTGCCTGATGGTGAACAGAGTTTCAGAGATTTTAGAAGATTACAGACCAGTTTTGGACATTAATAAACGAGTAGAATTATTGGATATGTAGGCAAATATGCTACATTGAGAAAGATTCTTCATGGTTTTGTAAAGGTAATGAATTTCTCATAAATCTGTTAGAGTTCTCTGAAGGAATGAACAGGCATGCTGATATGGGAGATACAGCTGATACAGTCTCCTTGGGTTCCTGAAAGTCACTTGACAAGATCATTCACCAAAGGGTCTTAAAGAAGTTAAGAATGGGATGAGAGGGACAGTGCTGACATGGATAGGCAACCAATTAAAAGAAGTTACTTTCCTCACCAGAGGGAACTTACCACTGTGGTCCCATAGGGACATATCTGATGAGCCTGGCTCTTCATGAGATTCACAAATGAATGGAAAATGAAGTGACAAAGTCCAGTGACTGTTCTGAACTCTTCTTTGTGGTAAAAACAAAAGCTAACGAAGTTTGAAGAGCTTCTGTAATGTCTTGTGATACTGAGTTAACATGGCAGAGTGGGGAAAAGGAATGTGTGAAAATGTAAAAAGAGTTCACAAGAGGCATTCTAATTTAATGTATTCGATTGCAGACTCTGAAGAAGCTATTATCAGCTAGTACAGAGATTCTGAAGTTATAATAGCAAATTCTGCAGGAACATCAGCACAGTGCTGAATGGCAGCCAGTATGAAGCAAATTACTAGGAAAGGGAGGGAGAACGATGCTTGAAACAGTATTAGGCTGCAATATCTTAAATACTGTGGGCATTTTTTAGCCTTCATATCAGTATGTATCTATCTATATATAAATGTATGTATTTATAAAGGAGCACTAGAATAACAACTGTGGATGAAACAGGCTCAGTACAAAAAAAATCAAACATGGAAGGACTCTAGCTATGAAAAATGTTGACTCAGAGGAATTATGAAAGAGACCTGTAAAATCATGTATGGGATGAAGATCAACAAGGAACATCAACAATCTTGCTCTTCTAAAATAAGAGGGAGCATCCAAGCAGATTGGAGGATGCTCCAGGCAGGAGCTCAGCTGTGGAACACAGACATGAGGATATGTGAAGTACTAAAGGTTTACATTGATTCAAAAAGTGATTAAACAAATTCATGAACATAAAAAAAAACCCCAAACCAAAGTAAAACACAAACTCCTATTTGAGGCTGAGGTAAAGTAAGAGATGTCTCATTAGGAGACTTGCAATGCCTCTTCCAGCAGTCCTTTATGATGACTCTAACTTTTAACCAGTGTTACACATTGACAATACTTACCTTTTCTTTGGCACATAGTTGCTATGGAAAGAAACAGTAACTTGGCACAGATCTCTTGGAGCTCCAGATCAGTGAGTGTCATGGACATTTCATGAATTAATTGCATCTTGCAACCTGCACACACAATTCTTGAGCTGACAGGAGAATATTTTTCGAGTAAATAATACATATCCAAACCAGCCATTGTGTATGGGAGGTTTTACCAGTTTCACTATTGTTGAAAAACAAGCAAGTGTCCCAAAAGGGAAGGTAGAGGGAAAATAAAAAATATATTTGCAGCTTATTTTTAAAATAAAATAATACCCAACTTTTGCAACTGATGATTCATAAAAGGGCTTTTTCTTTTTTAATGTATGCAAGCAAGCAGTTTCTTGTCTTCCTTGTTCTGGCTTTTGGATTTTATCTCTGTTTATTTTACTTTTATATCATAATGCCATAATATTCTTGATCTGGGTTTCAACAGTCCTTTCCTACTTTAGCATGTACTTAAAGTACTTTACAGAGGTTCCCTGATTTTTTTTTTTTTTTTAATATCTGGAACATTATTCTTGTCCTTTTTCACTCTGAGAGCCCTCAAAGAGTCACATTCACACATTCATATTGGATGCATTGGCTCAGAGAAATGACAGCTTCCCTTCAGATTGCCATCTCAGTGACTCAGCAAGCATCTTAAGATGATCGAAATGAGGATGGCACAACCCAGGGTCTGGAAATTTTGCAGACTGTGAAAGTTATTTAATAGGTTTTAAAACTGGGAACAGGTATGTGATAGCACTGCAGAGTTACTAGTAGATGAAGTTGCTGACAAAAAAACCCTCAAAACCCTGTGGGCTTTTTTTCTGTTTTACTGGGGGAATGATCTTTTTTGTGGATGTGCTTCTGGAAGTACTGCAGTTCCTCCTAACAGCTCTGGCTTCTGTCACACAAGTGCCCTGACCACTCTGCCTGCCAGCTAGCTTGGTGGGTGAGAGAACCACATCTTGCAATGCCTAAAAGCTGGGGTCTTCAGGAGTCAAATACTTCTGCATTCACCTCTTGAAAGCACACCAAATACGTGCAGCTCCCCATGTCAGAGCTCCTAAGGAATCTACCACAGCTTTTGGAAAGTTTTAACACCCAGGGATGTGCTATAGTCACATAACCAGAAGAAGGAAATGAGAATGATAAAAATAAATAGTAAGGAAAACGAGAGTTCAGTTTCAGATTGACTTCACAAAATAAATGCTCACCAGTAGAATTTAAGAACCAACCATACACAGCTGCAGATGTTGAAGACGGTAAATACAAATAGAGAGATTGGAGGGCAAATGAAAAAGTGGCATCCTAAGTGGCAACTTATGGCCTACCAAGACTGATGCTCCTTGCACCTTCTGCACCCTGAAGATAACTCATACTGCCATCGCTGTTAATATTAAAGGCATAATGGTTATAACTCAGCATAAGTGGTACCCATGGTCTGGTGAGGGGCAGAGCCTGGAATGGAGCCGGTGGTTGGGTGCTGGTGGTTTTGGTGCCCCGTCATGTATCTGCTGGCTGTACCTGCCCTGAAGCCAGTCTTGGACTCCAGCCATCATGGAGATGGCCTAAAATGCCAAAGGAAGTGACCTGACAGAAGCTACACCTTTAGGTCAAGTGTGACTGAAGGGACCCAACACTGGGGTTAGTAGGGGGTGCACAGTGCTTGCTGCATTTGGGATGCACTGTCACAATCAAGCAGCGCAGCCCTGTTTGTGGCTCTGCCTTCAGGATATTATCCCCTTGTGCTGTCCTAGTAGCCCCAAACAGTTTCACTTCAGGAAGCCAAGGTTTCACAGCTAAACTTTTGAAAGTAACCTAAAACCAAAATGTCTCACAGACTTAAACTCTTCTTTTTCTCCTGGTATCCTCATATTTAAATGTAGAATATTAAAGTCTTTTTAGTTCTAGGTCTCTGTGTGTGTGTCAGTTTTCTCAATTTGCTTAAAGAGTGCATAGGAAATCACACAGCAAATATGTCAGCAGATTGAGGATCATGAATCAGTATTTGCCAGCATAGTTTAGCTGGGAAATCAGAGTCAAGCAGCATGACTTCTTTTTGCACTTGATAATCTTGGAGAAACAGCCCTGTGCAGTAATTAGGCTTGTGTACTCAGGCCTTTATCTATGACTAGCATTAGATTCTGCTGAAAATCCATTATGACCTGAGTTTTCTTCTAACTTTTAAATATGGGAGAAGGAGTAATTCCTTTCTGGTTTTAGTTCATGCAGGCAGCACTAGTTTCAGCAACTGCAGAGCAGTTATCAAAACAGATCAGTGTTGGCAGATGTCAGACTTTTGGCTTTCTTGGGTATCATCTCCTCCTCTCTGAAGCATTCAGCGTGGCACCATAGCATTCTGTGCCTGGTGCGCTGGAGTGGTAGTTACTGGGACTAAAAGCCTTTTAACAAAGTCTGTGACATATAATATTTGTGTGTCATGTGCAATCTCTATGAAAAGCCAAATTAATGGAAGAGATTGTTTGATGACATGTAGTTAGTAAGAAGTATGTACAACTAAAATGTAATTAGTAGCATACAGGATCAGACTTAGGAATGTTGTAACAACAAGGAAGTGCTTTGAACACTCAAGATAACTCTCAACCCAAGATAAGCCATAAATACTTCACCTGTACCTGGACAGGTCTCTGAGAGCTGATCATGATACACACAAGTAATTCTACATCTGAATTAGGGAACTGGTAGAAGGAACCAGTAGCTCAAAGAAGATCAACATCAAAAGCAACCTTGAATATTAAAAGCAAAAATTTACAGGT
>NW_008236965.1:4004123-4039793 GCF_000691975.1 Corvus brachyrhynchos | reverse complement strand
TTGAGCTCTGGGGGTGCTGCTGGACTACTTGAATGAAAATGTTAATTGACCGAGTCCTGACTTAGGAACTGTAGATGAAGGACACAAAAACAGCCTTGAAGCACTCTGTTGGTGAGCAGCCTGAGCCAGGCTAGAATCTGCTTCATTGCTCTGCTCTGCCTCCAGGAACTCCATCTCCAGTTTTGCAAGAAAGACGTCAACATTTGGCTCTTCTAGAATAGCCCCTTCTATTACCACTTGGAAAGAGACAAGTCCAGAGTAAAGCCAGTGGGTTTGGTTGGTACTCTTTTTCTGGAGGCAGTAAAGCCAAATAAGCCAGTGTGCACTTCCACATAGAGATGTGTTTAGTGGAGACGTGTCAAAACACTAGCACTGGGCTGGGCTGGGAAGGAATTCCAATGTAGCAAAGAGTGGGTATTTGAAAGACAGTTTTCAGCTTCAGGCAGGCCCTAACCCACCACCATGACATCTCTATTGATTAGTAGGAATAATTACTTTTCTCTAAGCATTCAATATTTTTGGTTTTCAATCAGAGCCTGAATGCTGTGGGGATCTTACTACAAACTCCACTGCTAACAGTTTATGTGACACTTGCCTGGCTGAAAGACCTCATTGATCTGTTAGCAGATTACAATTGTTGGACAAAGCTGATGGATCTCTCAGGAAACTCCAGCTCTGTAGCTGGAGCAGAGACAGGCCTCTCTGTGTGCAGGAGTGCATTATCTCTCAAGGGGTTGGCCACAGGATCTGGGCTCTAACTCTTGGCTCTTTCTCCGTAGTTTAAACATCTCTTTTCCCAGAAGAGCGATGGCAACGTGAACTTCTGACTTGTAGCTGAAACCCTCAGAAGCTACAAGACAAGATGCAGACATGCTTTGCAGAAAACTTACACTCCTGCTAGTACTGGACCTAACATGAAACTTGAAAGCTTACAGAAAGCACAGGCTTATTTACCCCTCATGGGGCAGCTGAAGAGAGAGTCTTTCCCCATCCCATGTAATGAGGTATGATTACAGTTTCTTTTCCAGTTAGTATAAATTTCCACAGGAACATATTGTGTATAATTGCACGATCTTTTCCTTGCTGTACAAATGTGGTTCCCAGAAATGGGTAGATGTAAATTTTTATGTGGTGGTGTTGCAAAATAAATAGCTCACTGCTTTTTAACTTTTGGTGGTTTATCTGTAAATAATTAGAAATTTTCTAGAATCATGTTGATAATTTAGTAGCAAAACTGCAATGTGGTTTGGCTTATTACTGGCATCTCACTGCTTTTCTAAGAACAGTAACAGCCACAATCAATACCTTAAAGATGAAAAAGTGGTCTGCCCTTTGGGTTATGTTCTGTCAGTGATGTTACAGTTTCATACCTTTAAACCCCTCTGAATGCTCTATGGATATCCTTAGTGGAGATAACTCACAGCTGTAGTTCTTACCATAGGTAAGCTTCATTAACCCTTCCCAAAATAAAGAAATAAATTAAATAAAGCTGATTAATGCTCAGCACAGCTCAGACAGTCCAGCTGCAGTGGTTTAACAAAGCAAAGCTCTTCCTGTTCCCTCCAGACTCTCTGCTCATGAATGTTTCAGCCTAGCTGACGGCCTGTCCCCGCTAGGGAATATGAGTATGAATGAATGTGTGCTGAACTCCTCAGGGATTCCTCCCATCTTGGTGCCAGCAGCAAAATTTTAATGAGAGAGGACTCAGTCCCAGTATGGAGGAAGGACTTGGAGCTGCAGTGGATATTATCTGTTCACGGGTTAACATAAGGGAGTTCTTTCCCACTGTTTAGATTACAGCACAAATTAGCTGAATGTATCAAAATACTTCAGTTCTACCCTACTATAGAAATGGTTTTAGTTCAAAACCTCAGTGTTAATTTCCTTTTATGCAAGTTGAGACACACTTGGCCCAGACAGCAGAAAAACTGCTGCAATTCAGTTACACTAAAGCTGAGGAGCAATAAAATACCAAGCGTTTCATAAGCCGGGAGATCACACACACACTCTTCTTGCTCAGCAGAACAAAAACAGAAGAAAAGTGCCCTTTTTGCTAGTGCCCATCCAAGCCTCCCAGGTGCAGGGAGAGCAGGGGCAGCCCACTGAGCTGCCAGCCCAGGGCTGACATGACCTTCTCCCCGAGCCTGAGTAAAGTGCCCCCCAACTCCATGCCCTCAGCAGAGCTGCCTCCCTGCCAGCACCCTGAGGGGATGGGGCACTTCACTTCTTATTGTACTATTTCCTGCTGCCCTCCTGTCCTGCAGCTCCTCTTGCTAGCCAAGTTCCAATGCTCTTTGTGGGGAGGCCTGCATTCAGACTTGGAAAAATTGGCAAGTGACAGGAACAGAGCTTCCCATCATGCACTGCTGGCAGTCCTTCCTTGTCCCCATCACGTCCGATGGTGAAGCCAATAAACTGCAGCTAGGCACCATCACACTCACTGCAAAGTCATGGCAGTGTCATGGAAAGCCTCCCCCCACATCAGGATTTGCTTGAGTTGGTTAATTATGGCCTTGAAGAGGGCATGTAAGTTGTATACCAGCATTTGGGCTCTAATTACTTCTCCAGTGCCTTATACAATGACATGAAATCACCCTTAAGAAGCTCTGAAGTAGGAAAATAGTTTTTGTAGTTTCATTATGATGGTAAAGGCTGAAAAAGGAACAAAGTCACTGTTGCTTATATATATGCTTCCCATAACATTCTATGTATGCTTGTCCAACCTTCTGATGTTCTGGGGTGGAAATTTTAAAGCTGTTTTTCCTTAATTCCCTGGCAAGAAAATTTCAGAAGAGTTACAAAGGGATAGCTGCTTCTTTCAGGTCTCTTCCAAAGCTCCCTTTTACTAGGGAAGGTCTCCCAGGCCTCTTCTGCAGGTGTCGTCTCGTTGGCAGTGGTGGTGATGACTTTTGTCAGAAATGTACTCTAAAGCCATGGGGTCCCCACTGTGGCATATAAACCCTCTCTGAGGACTCACTGTCTCTGGTAATCAAAAAGTAAACAGCCTGTGTGCATCCCATCTTGGGGTCTGAAGCACAGCATGGCCAGTGACACCACATGTGGACCCATCCTTCTGTGACCATGTCCTGGTGGATACAGGACCTGTGTCCTGCTAGATACAAGGCAATGGTCACAGCTGCCATCTCTGCCCACTTCTCTGCTTGCAAAGCCTGACAGTGGCCTGGGGATAGATTTCTGTCAGGGAGTCCTTACAAATCTGCTCTCCTTCATGAGAACACTGATGTTCCAAACATGTGGCTTTTAAGATCAAAAATACTTTTGGTTAACACTTATTTTTTGGTACAAATGTGACCCAGAAGTAAATTACATAGCAAATTTCATTCAACAGCTAGCTGGTCAAGTGAGCAAAAATGCAGTGTTTCTGGGTGGCAGTTTTATGTTCTTTTGTTGCTAAAAGGAAAGCTGATGAAGGTTTACATCAGCTTTCTGTTTGAGAAACCGTAACACAGTGTGAGTTACAATCTTCATCCTCAAACCCATTTCATTTTGAGATGATAGAGGTAATCATGGGAAACAAATTTCACTTTGCAGTATTGAATTACTATTATCTCATATCTGTATAGATGCCTGGATCAAGCACCTTTTTGAGAAATGACCTGTCAAAGTGTAGGAAATGCAGGGCAAAACAACTGTCACCAATCCTTTTGTAGATGTAACAATGTATTTTAGCTGTTAAAGCATAGGAAAGCCTGTTATCATAAAAGCCCTGATGAACGCAAGATTTTTTTTGGTCATGTGGATGAAAGTGTTTCCTGATGTGTAGCATTTGGCAAAGCTTCCTGTTTTTTTCTTGAATAATTATTCATGAGGATATTCTTGGCATGTCATTCTTACTTTGGAAAATGCAGAGTAAGGTGTCCTCTGCTTATTCCGTTGTTGGGAATAATGCTCTCCATGTGAAAAAGTGCAGAAGATGGTCACTTTTATGAGTTTACCAGAAAATACAGGAATCCTGCAGAAAAAGTCCACTTGCACCTATGGGGCTGTGCGTCCTCCCTTCCAACCCTGCAGAGGAGTTTCAATGTTTCCTTTCCCTCCCAAGCTCTCTCTGTTTATGGGGATGGAAGAAGAGCTTGCCTGTGGTGTGCCCTATGCACTGCTGAAGGTGAGTTCAAACTCCTGAGTGGTTCACACACCCACATGGTTTGTAAAGGGAGCCAGGGTGCAGCCCAGGCTCTTCAAGTGCCCCTGCAAGTGCCCACAGGTCACCTCTGTCAGAGCTGTGCTCTGCTCCTCTGGTGATGTTGTGCTTTGCTCATCCTCACAGCTACAGATTTGTTAGGATGTGTTTAACTTACACAGGTATGTGAATAAGTGATCAAGGACATGTTAGAAGCATGGCCAAGGACACTGAAGGTCCCAGCTATGCCTGCCACCTCTGCTTCCTGCAGCCTTTGTCTCAGCACACAATGTACTTATTAGTTTGCAAGAGGGTAAATGTTCTCTTGTTCTTACATGTCACATTCCTCCTTCTATCAAAGACAGCAATTGCATTAATGTCCAAAGCACTTGGACATACCAGGCACAATTAACGCCTGCTGTATGTCCTCTTTTATCAGGGAAGACAGAGCAAGGATAAATTTGGCCAGGAGTGAAACCTCCACTCAGTGTTGTGCTCCTCATGCATGAATGTTATTGCAGCATTTAAAGAACAATCCCTTGCTGACAGGGTTACTAGTAATAACAGGGAATATTTCGTTAGTGCATCCACACAGGGCATTGGCCAGCTCTGTCTAACAGCTGCCAAGGGTTACACTTGTGAATACCAACAAAAGTTTCTTTTATTTGCCTGCTTGGGTACAGGTGTTGGACCTGAATTACCTCTCAGCATGAGGTCCCTCACTGCCTCCCAAAATATCTCCGAGTCACTTAATTCCATCAGGTCACCCTCTGTACCTGACCTTTAGCTAGAACATCCCAACCTGCTTTTCCAGGTGGGAGCAGTGCTGCCTTTGAACAAAGATTGTATCCAAGCTGGCACTTGAGGGAGGACAGTGCATGCACACAAGTGCAGGGTGCCTGTAAACAGGAAAAATTACAATGTGAGGGTTGGGAGAGCCATAGGAAGGATTATTTGGGCCTGTTTCTAATGTTCATTAGTTACAGGCTGGCTGAGCCATCCTCTGAGGGTTCTCGAGGCTGAGTCCAATATCTGCACCCAAAATGAGACTGTTTGGGTCTGAGTGGCTGAGCCCTGCCCAAGTGCCTGAGAGAGAGGCTGTCCTGGGAGAGGCTCTCCTTTGTGTTTCCTCTTTTCTGGGTGCTTTGGTTCAGGTCTTGGGGACACGCAATGGTTGAAACAAAAACATGGAACTTTGGCAGAGCAGTTTTTGAACGCCTGTGCTTTTCTCCAGGGGTCTGTGGTGCCTGATGCACACAGCTGCACTAGCACACCTGTTTCTTCCTCAGTTTCCTCGCTAAAGCCAGGGATCTTCAGGGCTCTTCAGAGGAGGTTTCTCCGTGCCTGCAATCAGGCACGAGTGCATGCCCATTCGGTGAGTCACTTTAACTTCCAGTGACTAACCCACCCAGCCTGTGGGAGGGAAGGAAATTATAATAGTAATAACAGTTTGTGTTGCCACTGGAGGGTTTCAAAGTGCTTCCTAAGCAGTTTTCCTTATCAGTGTTCCTCTGAGAGATGACAAACATGCAACTGATATTTCATAGCCATTTCTGTCTATTATCTTTTTAAAGTGCTTGTTGCTTTTTGTTGCTGAACCCACAACACTTTTGAAACCCTCCCATAGAATCCCAGAACGGGTCAGGTTGGAAGGGACCACAGAGGGTCATCTGGTCCAACCTCCCTGCTCAAGCAGGGTCATCCTAGATCACACAGCACAGGATTGTGTCCAGACAGCTCTGGAATATCTCCATTGAGGGAGACTCCACACTCTCTCTGGGCAATTTGTGCCAGTGCATGGTCACTGCGCAGTAAAGAAGTCCTTCCTCATGTTCAGGTGGAACTTCCTGTGCATCAGTTTCTACCTCTTGTCCTATTGCTTGGCAGCACCATTGAGAAGAGCCTGGATCCATCTTCTTGACATCCTTCTGTAGGCTATGCCCAGCCTCTGCCCTGGAGGGACGTCTGCTGAGATAAGGAGATTGAGCGATCTCCCAGCAGGACCCCTCCAGGAAGGCAGCTACTCTCCAGTTATGGCGAGAAGAAGAAAAAACCCGCATCCCACTGGAGACACTCCAGCCCTGTGCCCCTGCGAGATGGAGAGATGTTTGTCCCTGGCTCCCCTTCGCGGAACTAATAAAGCTTCCCCATGTGGAACAGCCACACGAGCCTCTCCTCTCTCCCTGGTCTGGCCTGGAGGCTGCCCTGCAGAGCTGAGCTGGAATCACGAGCTGACAATCACTGAAGAGCTGACAGTCTCTGCAAGGGCCCTCCTGCCAGCAGCTGAGGGAAGACACCAGGCCTCGGGAAGGCGATTCCTTTTGGGATCATCTCTCTGGACCGGTCACAGCTGCCTCGGTCAGAGCCACTGACCCCACTCCAGCTGTAATAACTGGTGCCCGAACATCCTTCCTCCAGATACTTACAGGCATTGATGAAGTCCCCTCTCAGCCATCTTTTGTCCCAATTCCTCATTTTCCCTGCCCATAATCAATCATCATTTCCAGTTTGGAAAATAATATGGTGAATTGTACAGTAGTGAAAGCAAAACTGAATGCATAAAATACCCATCTGTTTTTTTAACACAACCTGCTGGTTTTAAAAACATGAACGGTTGCAATGACTGCAAATGAATCAGCTGTCAGGGAAGGCAGAGGAGCCAATTCCACATATTTAAGCCCTTGGAACTGCTCAGGTACAGCTCCAACAGAAAATGAGAGACAGTTCTAGGAGGCAGATGCTGCTACATTTTATTAATATTAATTTGGAGATTTTGTCAGTCAGTTTTTCTTCAGCTCTTCAGCTGTTTTCCCCAGTGCCTTGTGTACAGTATGAATGTATATAGGAGAGTCTAACTGAAAAGTTATACTAATCATAAATGGATTCTTGATTGAATTGGGAGGCATAGTAGACCAAACTAAAGCTGCTTGGCTGAATGCTTGGGTTGTGTTTTTATTCTGTAAATGCAAAAAAATGGCAAAAGAACTGTTCTTCCTGTCCCAAACCTACTTTTCTTGCTGTAGATTGAGTCAGTAACCACTGAGGATTGCACTGAGATTGTCTGAAGGAGACTTGTCTATTCAACCCCTTCCCCTCTGTATTTTAACAGCTAATTTTCCTTGCTTGTATCTTCTATTAATTTTTATGAAAGTCACCCAAATTGTAGAATACACGTGAAACAACTTACATTTTGCTTGCTGGCAAAGCAAGCTGGTGTTTCAGGCACCAGCAACTTAGTGTGAGTGAGGAATCCAGAATTAGTGAAGCTTGATTGTGATCAACACATGGTTACTATTCCCTAACTTTTCCCCTGCCCCCCAATCCCTAATAAATCAAATTCACAACAATAACAAGAAGAGATCAACTGTCCACAGTGAAGTATTGTTAAAATAATGATTCAGCCAGATTAGAGGATACTTTATTTATATAACCATTGAGAAATAAATTTACAGAAAGCACAGAAATAGTCTGATGGCTGAATTCTGTCTCAGACACTGTAAATGGTTCCTTTCTTGGGAAGAAAGTGCATAATGTTTGTATGAATATTAAAAATGTAAGCTGTAGATTTTGCTAAGTGTGGGACATATTATCCCAATGGCAGGGAGCAGTTCCTTTTCTTGAGGGACCATCTACCCATAATTATCTGTAAAATGGCTCTTGTCTTTTTTATGGCTTTCATGTTCTTATAAAAAGCTGAAAGAGCACACAGATAATAAGGAGCTATGGATGGCTAATTGATCTGTTCATTTTTTCCCCCCAGTAGTATTTATCACGTGATGTCAGATTTCCAGAAAATGTATGAGATGTTTTATACTACTTCAGTAATATACAGTTCAAGTGGATGAATTAGAAATTACTGATCCTGTTGGGTCATCACTGTTACCTGTATGTTAATGAAACTCTGGTCCAAACCTTTTTCCAGTATCACCAAAATATGTCTAAGAAGTTTTAAAAAATTCATTTAATACACTTTTTGGACAATGATTTATAAGAATGACGGAATTGACTGTTAGTTAGAAACTAGACTTATATTAAATCTAAATATTATTTCTATGTTGTATTAGCGTGTTAAGCATATTTCTATGTACTATTTAGCATATCTATATTCCCTACCTGGAGTGTTCCTCTCCACAAGTTTATTTTTAGTGCTTATTTTTCCTCTGTTTGACTGCCAGCCTGTCTATATGTCTGTTTTTTATCATATTAGTTGTGTTAACCTGTGAAACAAGGTCCCTAAAATTTAATGCCATTTTTTAGGACAATTTGATAAGACCTGTAGAGTTGCTGTTGCAATCTGCAGAGCAACATGCAGAGTATATTTGTCTGTTTTACTACTTTCAGGTTTTGCACTCTCAGACATTTTACCCCTTCTGCTAACACACACCAGACACTTCTATTACTGCTGCCTTTTAGTGCTGGGGTTTAGTTTCAAATGTTACTTTAGTTTTTGAGGGCAGGGCTCAGTGGGACACTTTAAGGTGCACAGTTGCTACAGCGATTTCCTCCGTACAGCTATAGATAAGATTAAGCTGAATCTAATTTAGTTGTGCCTCCTAGTTCAGCTTGCTGCTTTGCAGGGAAGGAGTTAGGAGCTACACAGAAGGTGAAGCAGCATAATTGAAGTCCACACCTGATTACCTTCAGCTAGATTGCCCAGCTCATCACTGACACACGTTCTGCCCGCTACCCCTTTGCTCAGGTAGCTGAGCTGGCTGCTCTCTGCCAATCTCATGCCCCCTACTACTGACACTGACATATCTCATGTCAGAGCAGAGGGCTGCACTTGTCATTGCAGGAATACAGAAAAAAAAACCTATAGAAGATGAATTTAAGTGACTGTTCTCAGCAGCACAAATGTACATCTGACATATACTGAGATATATAGGAACACCAGAAGAACAGTTCAAACCTAATCCTATGATCTTCTATCCCCTCATTTGATGAAGCCCAAATTTGTCAGCTGTTAGCTGTCAGCTGATAAATCACCTGGGTATATTGGCAATAGAAACATCACTCCAAATGGGGATTTGTAGCAAATTGATAACATTGAAATGTTTTTATGATAGTATATCTGGATCTATATCTATATAGCTCTATTTTTATATCACTGGATTATCAAAGATGAAATGCAATAAAACAAGAGTACCTAATACATTTTAGTTGGCTTCTTCACTGATTTCTTTCTAAAATATCCCAGCTACTTGGAAAATACATAAAGCTTTCTTAATAGCATCCCATAGAGTTCAAATTTAAAAATGACTGACAGAAGATCTTTCTTCTCCTTAAAATTATGCACAAAGACGCTGATTCTATTGTGTGACTCTGTAAAGTAATCAAACTGAATTTATGTGTGTGTTCTCTTTTATGGGGAAATCTCACACGTGCTGGAAACAACAGCAAAGTATTCATTAACTTTAATAGAAACAGGATTTCCTTCTTACATTTTTTATTTGGTTTTGGATTTTTTTATGGACAAACTACTGAAATTATATGAATTGAGTTGGTCATATATAGTATTGAATGGTCTATAAAAATAGATACATACCTGTGCACATAGAGTAATCACTGTCACAAGGAAAATATTGTTGTATTACATTAGAAGTCGTAAATTCAATAAGAGGGTTTTCAATACACAAATTCTTTAGAATAGACAGTTCCCAATGCTGTATAATACATAGGAATGAAGTCTACAAGATTTTAGTGCAGCTTTGCAGACCTCCCTTTCCAATGCTTGGCTTTCTTCTTTGGGTACTTATTTACTTCTTGTGTTCTAGACCATATTCTCTTCTTTTCTGGAAGGAGAAAATTAATTTTTGCTGACTTCACTTAAACCCTTGTCATTGGATATTTCCACTCCTAAAAAAAAGTACTACCATTTACAGACCACAAAAATAAACATATATTCACTCAGCAATTTTCCATGATACTTCAGTTTTAAAGTTAACAATAGTATAATGTCACCTGAACAGAAGTAGATTTCCTGAATTACTAAACATGTAGAATTTGGTTTCCAGCACTGCATTGCTTGTAGCAAGTAATGAAAATATTCAGGTGAGGTATAGGTTTTGTGATGGAAAGCTGATCTTGATGATGTATGAAAGGAACATCAGGACAAAATTGCTCAACTAAAGGCAAATGGCACAAGACTATGAAGTTGACATGGTATGCAAATGGAAATCTATGTGATATACATGGTAAAAAGATTGAATTGTCATATTCTAGGCCCATGATTCTTAAAGGATTCTGGGAGGACTCTCCTCTGAAGGTGAAATTTATTCAGCTCATTGCCAAGTGTCACATTTTTTTCAGATGGGTTTGCATGATTCCATCATCTTGGAGCAGAGCTCAGGGTGTGATGCTTTGGTTCCTGACTGCATCATGCTGTATAATAGGGTGAAAATAGTTCACACATTTGTCATGACGAAGTCCAGCATCTGTAGTTGCACAACACTCCCCACTTTTGTAGTGTTTAGTGGCTTCATGAACAAATCCATATCACCTATAGTTAAAATAAACGAATGTAATTCTTTTCCATAGCATGTATCTTCAGCACAGCCCAAGTACAAATCACTCCTCTGGCTACTCTCCTTTGTGTAAATGGATCATGCACCCTCTTTGTTACCTGGCTCGTGGTTATTCAGCTCTTTTCTCTGCAGTTTTAGTTATCAATTCCACCATGACTAGCAGGGGATCTTTCACCCAAGAAAAGTGCAACAGTGGCAAATAATGAACAAAACTCATGTTTGCATAATAGATTTGAAATCACTTCACCTCTACTTTTAAGGTGTATTACTTACTGCTGCACTGACAATTATCTTGATAATAGAAGAGGTATTTAATGTATTTTGTTTTCTCTTTTTATAAGGTCTAAGTGAGATTGTTCGTTCCAAAGTTTACTGTGGCTCTGCTGCAGCTACTTACTGTGATCCCTTTCCCTGAAAATTGCATCTTCTGTGTCGTTGCCTTAGAAAACCCCTTTTTCTCCACTAAATTCTCAGACTAGATGAGTATGCGTCTTGGTTTGAGTTACACTAGTGTAACATGCCAAATTTTTCTTCTGTATTTGGACTATAGAACAGTCATCAAAATGCCAAGAAACTAAACTGATTTTTTTAAAAAAAGCTATTTTAAGTGTTTCTTCTCTTAAAATAAAAGAATGATTGCAATGCCTACCATGGTCACAGTTTAAAATGTTGATGTCTTGCAATTCTCTTCTGAAGCTCCCCTACTGTATATATAAAAACATCCCATTGTTTTTGGTCTTTGGAGAAATACAAATGCTGCTGTAGCCTGTTGTGAAATTAATTTTATAAATTTGGTTTCTGTTCAAAGGCTGGGTGCTTAAGACAGCAGGGGATGTAATTAAAAACCCTTTAAAAAATTCATGGCTATAGTAAAGCTAACCAAGCCATTTCAGAAGTATGGTTTGTGTAATTGAGAAATAATGAAGTGATGCTTGTGGAGGTCCATGCTGGCATCTGCTCTGAAGTGCAATAGAGCATTTGCAAAGCTTAGAAGGACACAGAAATAGGAGGATCCTTGGAAGACAAAAATTAAGACCATCTGATGATTTAGCCAAAGTGCAATATGACTTGAAGGGGAGAGTGAAAAAAATGTTTCACTGGGCATGAAGGAATATAAAACTCACCCACACCCTTTCTTCTGGAAACAATAGCTCAATGGCTAAAAGTGCTTGGCAAGTTAAGCCATGCAGGTGGTAGGAGGTACAGAGATTATGTAATTCTTCAACTATCTCCTATATTCATTAAAATGGGTCAGCACAGCTTGTACCTAGAGTCTACTACAGGCCATAGTTTCAATTTTATCTGTAATTGCCTTGCCCTGCTATGCTTGGTACTGTGCTCCCACTGTTTTTTAGAGAGTTGGCTTTCCTTAAGAAAAAAGATTGGAAGAGGTTTTAATGGCTGTCAGGGTGGCTGAAAATAGTGCTAAAGAGAGTCAGACATGAAACGGAAGCTTCTCGTGAAGAACTGGCTGCTCCTGGACACAGCCAAAGGAACGGAGGCTGAGCAGATTGGTTTTTGGGAATGAGTGAATCATTCATGTACAGTTGGGAGTGTTGATGGGTTGGTACAACTGCCTGCTTGGCTTTCATGGGCCAGGAGAGCACAGATTATGGAGCAGGCATTTTGCTGTGTTCCTATTTTCCAAGGGTATATAATTTTCTGTTCTTTTCAAAGTCAACTCTAAATAGCTGTAGAAGCTACCTTAAAGCCATATTGCCCCCTGCATTTATATTCTAGTATTGCTCTGAGCACAGAGATTAAATAAAACAGGATCAGGCTCATATTTTTTTTCTTTCCTTATCTCCCTTGCTTTTTATATTTCCCAAATAAGTGCTCACCTACTAACCCCTTTCACAGAGTAATTTCCCAAGGCTTATGAACTGATTTCTTAGTCAGCTGACTGTTTTACAAACCTCTTATGTAGCATTTCTTTACTATGTATACGGATTCCCTTCATGAAATTATTTTCCTGTATTCTTTAAAGTCCTTTAAAAGTCTATCCATATGGCAGTTACTCCATTATTTACCTCCTCCTGATTTTTTAAGAGGACTGGCTGTGTACAGTAGTTATCTTCCTGAGATTTCAAGTAACTTCTCAACTGCTTACTGACCTTTACCTTTGATATAGGCACAAAATAATTTTTATAGGAAATATACTCTTCAGGAGTTTAATTCCTTGTGATTATGCCAGCTTTTTCAGAAATGAACAGCTGGTAAATTCGCTGAAGCAGACCTGTGTGGTGCCACATTTATGGAGTGCTTTCTTGGAGCAGAACAATACATTATAGCTTTAGCCACAAAGTACAATCTAAAAATAATTCTACTTTGCCCCAGTGATGTGTATGGATTGATTATTTTTCTCCTTTAGAGGTGATTTAAGCTATTAAAATGTAGGATGAGTTCAAGAAAGGGAAATGTGATTAGATCAGGTGCATTTTATCTTTATGAGCTTCCGGCTTTCTTGTAAGAATTGTTAGTTTTGACTTTGAAATGAATCACTTATCATTTGCATACTTAAATAAGACTTTACTTCTGGCAAACAATTAATGTTGAAGTTTTAATGCAGAGGAGTGGAAATGAAAAACATGACTGTCAGGTAACTTTGCTGAATTTTATTCAAGACGGAGCTGTGTTTAATGCTTAATGTTTAATGTTTCATTGTTCATTGTCTTTGGCACTGAAAATAAAACACAGTTCACTCAGTCTGCATGACCCAATAAAATCCCTTTAGAATGTGAAGTTTAGATCCATATTTTGTGCATGGCATGAACCCACAAGGAAACAAAAAGAAGTAGATAGGGTTCTTCCTGAGCTGCCGGACTTCACCGACGACCAGCATGTTCCTGGTAATGCATCAGGCTTTGGTGATGTTCAGGGGAGGAGAGGGGGGATTGCAGGGTTCTGCTCTCCAGGGCTCTGTCTCTCTTGGCAGTCAGTTTGTGAGGTGCCTCAGCCGTGCTCCCCTCTGCCCAATCTCTGCCTTCCTGCACACACTTCTGCAGTGTGTTTTCCCCAGCCCTGTACAGGCTGTTAAACTCCTCTTCTGTTCACCTTTGGTAAAGCTTCTTAAATAACTGCTGTTTATTTGCCCTTGCCTCTTCCCAATATGCAAGTACCCAAGAATGCCAGTGTCTCTGCTGGACTTCTGTCAGGTCCTGGAAGCAAACAAAATTCTAATTACCTGCACGATCTGTGGAGCAAGAGGTACAGAAATCTGGTAACAACATTGACTGCATTTTTTCTTAAATTAAATTCAAAGCAGAATAATACTGCTACTTGCACAGTGAATACTCTGTTGGGGTTTAAATAGTTCTATCATGTTGAAGAGTTCAAGCAGTATTTGGACAGTGCTCTCAGGAACATGGTGTGACTCTTGGGTATAGTCCTGTGCAGGGCAAAGTGTTGGACTTGATGATCCTTGTGGGTCGCTTTTAACTCAGCATATTCTGGGATGCTGTGGTTCTGTGACTACTGAATACATATGGTAGTTTAAAAATACGGTGCAGTCCATGATATAAGCGTTTTTAATGCTGCTCCACAGTTTCAATCTTTAGTGTCTCTTAAATTCCCTCGAAGACAGTCCTAATTCAGTTGATGAAATTGACAAAGGTGGATGGTAGTTTTTGGCAGCAGGCTAGACAGCATCTAAAATATTTGATATGGGAGGGTTTTTGAAAATGACCAAAACCCCAAATCACTTGCAACTTCATTAGCATCAGTAACCAAAATATAGCAAAAATTTTGTGTATAAACTGTCATAATTTGCTGTTTCAAAGATGAATTGGGCACCACAAATGTGGCAATAAGGCTGCTTCAGGCTTCTTGCAGTATGAATTTAAAATATTTTGTGGGTTTGAAGATTTCTTGATAACCACCAAAATTGTAAACATGATTATACTATATTTAGGGATTGTGAAATAAGTCTGACATAATTCTTCATGAGGGATAAGAGGGTGTTAACAAGCCAGGGAATGCAGATGGACTTTTTTCACCAACAGTGATTCATGTTTGGGATAGACCCAGAGGCTATGTCTAAACAGGAGACCTGGAACCATTGACATACTTATGGGTCAATAAAAGTACTGCAGCCAGCTCCAGAGGAGATAAAAATTGCTGACAGAACTCCCACCCTTTTCCTGCTTCCACAGAAAATGGGGCAGATGAAGCACAGTTTGTACAACCCAGTGGTTAGATGCAGAGTGTGAATAAAGCAGTATTATTTACATGGATGTCTGTAACTCTTGTAGTTTCATCTAACTGCTGAGTTATACTCAGGGATTTAATAAAAATATGGGTCTGATTTATTGTCTTGGCTGGAAATCAAAGGAAGATGATTGGGAGCAAAAACGTCCATTAGTATTGGCATGGCAGACATACAAGGAAGCTTTCCCTAGTTGTGCTGCAAACCTAGTTTTCCATTTTGAAGAACACCAGGGGTGTTTGAGAAAGATGCTTCTGTATCAGTTGTAGTGTTATTCATAAAACAGAATTTAAAGGGAGAAAAAAAATCACTGGTTGTCACGTTTGTCACTTGAATGGGAGGTTATCCTGAAGGAGACTGGCAACAGGAGTTATTAACTCAGCTGCTCTGTTAGGGCTGTTTCGTGAGAAAGGTTATGAACTAAAAATTTGGCTAAACGTTTTCTTTACAGATGAATGAGACTATACCATCATGAAGTACTGATAAGGCTGGAAACTACAATGAATGCTCACACCAAAACCGTATTAGACATCAGTATTTTCTTCCATAAGGAAGAGGAAGGAACCGAGTTTTAAATTTTTCCCTGTTGTCTGGGATGGGGATTCTGAACTTCTGTATGTTGAAAGGAAGACTTTAACAGATTAAGAGTTATTCTACACAACTGGCAAACTGCACTTGCTCATACCCCACACATGGACATGCTTTGGGGAATTTCCTTTGCTCTATTAAATGCTAATTTCTGCCTGTAGGACAAATTTAAGGGGTCAGTTAGCAAACTGAGGGGTTTCTGCGAGTTTTATAGTCCCAATCTTAGTTCTAAGTGCAGATCGAATTTCCTGTGCATTTCTCCATGTCCTGGAGTCAAATGCTTGCTTTCACTTTCTCTTCTTGCTCAAGATATCGCATTTTCGATAAAATAATGACTAAATGAAGGACACCCCAATTTCCAAGGAGACCAGATAGCATTTCACACCAAGTAAAATTTGCATTTATTTATTATTTTTTCTCTTTTTAATCCTGGTAAGAATACTTAAGTGTTTTTCAGCAAGGTGAAAATGTAGAGTGAGTGCCCAGTGTCCCACCAGCATGGTGCCCCAAGAAGACAGGGCTGTATGGAGAGGAGTCCACCAGCATCTCTCATCTCACTTTGCTTTTCTGCTTGCCATTAGCTCAGAGTTCAAGAGCTGGTGATGGTGAACTTGTTTTTCCTGATGAGTGAACACAAGATGACCTAAAAAAAGGGAATCTTTCAGCATAATGACATTATCAGGAAGGGTGATTTACTACTGGGGAAAGAGCCCTTTGCAGCTTTTCTGATCATGTTTCAAGGTTTTGCCTTTCTTCTCTCCAATCCTCCCAATAACAATGATGTAATACATTAAATTAAGCGGTAACGATGTATGAAGCTGTGGTTATCATTAAATATTTATGCTTCTGGAGTGTTGTAAACACACAGTGCAGCCCTAATTAACCATAGGTACTCTACAATTATCCCGGGGTAATCACCCTAATTGGAATTGGCTCATTATGGGAAATAGAATAGAATTTGTTTTCTGTTTGGTACTGAAAAATAGAGTTGGCAATTAACTAAAACCAGCAACCACTTCATCCGACTTACAAAAATTAAATTGCCATCTTAGAGCCTGTCACAGTTTCTGCAATTGGAGCAGTTTTACAAACAAAACCAATAATCAGATCTGGCTTCCAAAGAATACATAAGCTCATAACCTTGTCTCTCTGTCAGCGTTGATTGATAACTGTGATGCACAGAGGTCCATAAAAAAACCCAAGGGGCTATCCAAAGCACTCAAGAGACACAGAGATCATTTGCTTTGTGAAGCTATTAGAGGAGTTGTGGGAGCAGTGAGAAAGCACATGCTTTCTTTTGCTCTGTGAATAGTTCAGCTGTGGACATGGAGACACTCTGCCTTGTTTAAGCATGACAAGCAATATTTCTGACCACTCCTCTCCTCCCTTGGCCACTGGGAAACCTTGCAAGTGTAAGACAGGGAGATCCCAGGCTATTTCCAAGAGAGCAGCCCTACTCTTGTGGAGCTGTCACAGGCAACTGGAGCTCTCCAATAGCCCAGGGCACTTGGCAGTCATTCCAAATGCTCATTCCCAGGCCCTTGCCAGCAAGAGAGGACAATACTCACGGGCAGGACATGGCAGGTGCATCCAAATGCTGTTGGGCACCATCCATGGGATCTCTGGACTAGACTGATTCCTGCTAGCCAAGGCCATGGCTGGACATGCAGCTCTGCTGCTGCTGCTGAGCTGAGTAAAGGTGGTGTTGCCCCCAGAATCCCACCTCTACCCTCCTTCCCCACCAGACAGCCCATCCATTACACACCAATGTTAGGGTGCTGGGAATAGCAGGAAGCAGGAACAGCCTTAGCTGGAACTGCTCCTGGCAGAAGAGGATCTGTAATTGCAGCATGAGGATTGAGGACAGAATATTGCCATTGTGAGGAATCTCCTGTTTCTAATTTTATTTTCCTATCTGTTCATAAATGTCATGAAAAATAAATTCAAAAGAAGTGTAGGGTGTTACAAAGTCCTGTCATACAAACATATCTTCTAAGTCATAAATTAAAGATTTGTTTTCTCCATCTGCTTTGCCTGATATAAACAGGAACAGTCTGCTTTTGCTGAGAGTGGAAATGCCTCTGCTGAACTGATCTTGTGGAAATAGGAAGATGCAAGAAGAAAATGTTCAAGTAGCCTGTAGAAGCCTGCACACTGCTACAAACAGAAGGAAAGTTCACAAAAGGAAATAAGAGTTGGAGAATAGTGATTGATCCCTATCATATGCTGTGTCCTCACATGGTACATATGTATCTGTTTTCCACAATTAATGAAAACTCACTTTTTTTCTTTTTTTCACTCTACTTCTAAAACATGACCTGCCTTTGTTTTTGTCATGTCTGTGACTTTCAATGTTGTTGGGACTTTGGGCCATTCTTTCCAGTGTTGTTTTTATTTTTGCAGCAATTACATTAGCTGCCATCTCCAAAGAGGAAACCAGTTTTTCCAGTTATAAATGAGGTTAGCTGTGAAAAGTGAGAAAAGGAAGATGCTGAAGATGAGCCTGAGCAGTATTTCTACAGCACTTCCAAAAGGTAATACAAGCTTATGCTTTGGAGACAGTGAACAATGTGGGCTTGGGTCAGAGTAAATAAGGTAAGCCCTGTACTTCTAGTTAAATGATTTTTTTCTTTATTGTGGGAAACGAATCTATCTAAATTGCTGTTCTCTGTTTTTCAAATATCTTGAAGTTGGAGGCTAGCAAAACTTTGTGGGTAGATGTTAGCTATTTGCCTGTGGTTATGCCTGTAGGGCAAGGAGGTAGGACTGTTGCACAGGGAGGTTGTTGCTGAGGTTTTCTACATCTGCATGTTGACTTTCAGAACACCTTAGGGGCAGAAGGTGGGGAAATATGTTAGTCTCATTGGGAGAATCAGCCCTGAGTCTTACATGATCTTTTCTTCTTCTCCACCCTCTAACCAGGGTATCTTGGTAACACTGTCCCTGCCCGGCTCCGTGGGGTCCCGCGTGCCCCCACAGACACACGGGTGGGTTCAGTGCTACAGTCGGCAGCGAAGAGCCGAGAAGGGCATTTGGGTGCGTTCTGCCAGGAGCATTTATTGCTGCTACACTGCCGAAAGTTGCAGAGGCAAATCCAAACATGATCCCAAAACTCAGAGTTTTATCTGGGGGCGGGAAAAAGGCGGGACCAGGGAACGGGGGCCAATGGGGAAGCTCTGGGGGAGTGACAAGGGATAGAGGCTGACAGGCAACCGGGGAATCCAAACTGGGACAGATTAACATAACAGAACAAGCATCCTGGGAGAAGCCTTTCTGGTCACCCTAACATAAAGTGGTTCTTGTGGTACTGGGGACTTGTCTTACTGAGAACTCTCTGTCCCTTGTAATGTATGTTCACCGGCCACCACATCTTGGGACTTCACTTCGTGGGGCTGAGGCAAGTGGAGGCATAATAGAGACAGGTGAAATTAAAGAAAACAGAATTTTTGCTTGTTAGGCTCTCAGGAGGAAGATAACTGAGGCAACACCTAACTGGAGAAAGAGCAAGAAAGGGAAAATCTCTTATCAAGGACAATCTATGGAGTACATTGAGAAATGATAGCTGTCTTTCACAGAAATATTATAAAAAATGTATTAAAATGTATGCACACACACATCAAATTTACCTTTTTTCTGCCTTAGCCCATCCACATGTTCCACCTCTTGTATTTTCCCTTGTATAAAGCATCTTCATTTCAACAGTCCTCTCTGTGAAACTCTTCTTTCACTCCCAAGCATTTCTAGCAGAACTCAGCGCAGTGTGACTGGCATGTGACGTCCTGTTCAGGCCCCCTCAGGATGGAGACCCTGGCCAGGTTGCTTTGCTACCAAGGAGGGCTGCAAAGTTATCACTCAAATCAACCCCCTCCTGCTGTGTTGCTGGAGATGTTAACGTTTTTATGAAGGTGGCAGCTCACTTAGTGTCTATTTTTAGGTTTGTACTAGCAGCCCCTAAGAATTAACATTGAAGGTGGAGGTGAAAGGACATCTGTCAAGTGATGTTTTGCACAGACAAAACAGAGTTTTGGCTTTAAATGCAGTTTACTGGCCAGTTCTACTATAGGGACTGAAGACAGGGATTTTTTAAGCAGTGCAGATTGTCACAAGAACTCTTAATATGATCCTTTTTCTAGTTGCTTGTTTTTGAAGTACCCCAAATTTTTGAGCTTAAGCAAGCATCAGTTGCATTTTACAAACTTGTTCCCCCTTCAGTGTTGAATCACGTGTACAGAGAAATGTAGTGGCAGAGGGAAACCCAAGCACAATGTCTGGAAAGACTGCTTGAAAACCTCTGCAAACCAGAATGAGGTTTAGAGGAAGTGTCTAAGTGAATGTAGCCTCCTTCAGGATTACAAAGGGCATTGCCATCCAGAAATTTTGGCACCAGTTGTGTGCAAGCTAATTCTGATTCTAGAAGGGACCTGGCCCTCACAGCATGACTGCATTGGTTCACTATCCTTCCTAAGCAGCAGCAGGTTTTATTTGCATTGAATGTCTCCTTGCTCCCTTGGCAATACCCTTCTCCATCATTCCGTGTAAGGGCATTTTTACATGATATTGCATTGTGCTATATAAACATAACCTTTAAATTTCATTTTATTTTTAAAAATAAATAAATAAATTTAAAATAAAAATAAAAAAAATAAATTTAACTGCTTAATACGTGCCAAATTGAAATTTTTGTTTTGAAACATAAATACTCATTTCAATTCTGTACTCGAGTAAGAAATATGCTATTTTTAATGGGCTCAGACACGTCATTAAAACATTTTAGATGTTACCACTGTATCCCTATTTTACTTTAAGTTATTAATTTGTTCCAGCACTCCTTCCTTTGGCAAGAAACTCACTTGCAGAAGCTGTTGGATCAGCTATTCACTGATTTTGAACTCAGTGATTTTTTGCTTCAGGAAAAAGGAAGAGCTGAGTAAAAGAGTTTTTAGTTTTGAAATATTTCTTCTCCTTCAGGAATTTGGGTGTCCATTAACTCCAGCAAGAATGGAGACTCTTAGCACTTTGCAGGATTGACTTGCTCCTGTCACCTTATCCAGCCTCCAAGGATCTGTGCTGCTGCAGTGTCATTCCCACTTGTCCTCTGTTTCTCACCCTGTGTTTTTCTGACTCTTTTCTTTAAGTGAAGGCAGTGGTTTTCTTGGAAGGGAGTTGCAAAACCTACCCCTCCCTCTGCCACAAACGTCCTATTAGATGCAATACAGCTAATTTCTCAGAAGTGTGCTTTTTCTTTTTAGCGGGCATGTAAAGTGCTGCTAATCGTTAGTGGGTGTTTAAGGTAAATTAAAGCCAAGCTGATGAGTGAGTGGTGCCCGGCAGGTAAATCCATTCATTCTCTCAGTTGCTGTTGCTAGTTGATGTTGCTTGCAGCGACTTCTTCCTTGCTTTGCTTGCATGGAGTACTAGGGAAACAAGGAAAATATTTATTAAAATTATAACACCACAATAGCTTAAGACATTTTTTCTTTGTTGGGATTCATTCTAAAGCAGTACATTACAATGGAAAATGCAGTCCTCTGCAACAGGCACTGCAGCAAAGCAAACCTTGAAGTGCTCTTGAAAGCTCTCAGTGGTTCCTCTTGTGGGACGTGTTGAATGTAACAATTGCGATAAGTGACTCACCTTGCTCAGTCTCACAGATATCAAACTTAAATGCACAGCTGGCTCTGTGGGGTTTTGTAACACTTCTGCTCACCTTGGTAGAGCCAGGTTCCAGATGGAAAATTTAAATTCTGTGAGACAGCCCACGTGAAAACCTTGTGCCCCTGAAGCCAGGCTGAGTTGTGTGTCCAAATTCTTAGGAGACAGTCATTTTATGCTTTCATTTTCAGGAGATTTCAGTCTTAAGGTGAACTTGAATCCAGGCTTCAGACAGCCTTTACAAGGATACAACCCATGAGGCAGGAGGCTAAACATTCGGATTTGATCCATTGTCAGCCAATAGCTCCCTGTTGGGTGTTGAACACGGTCTGCTGGACGCAACCCTGTCTCAAAAAGTCCCTACACTAATGGTCAGTAGGAGCTGTGAAGGCAAAAGATGGGAAACACAGCTCAAGGCACATTACTTACAGCATTGTCCTGAGCCTCCATTGCTGACATCATTCAGGACAGTCTCCTGGGTAAGTGGTTCTTTGCTCCAACCCAGTGGGACTGTTCCTGTGCGCTTCCTTGGGTAAATGATTCAACTTCTGTGCACCTTCACTTCCAGATGCAGAAAATGGGATAATGCCACACTTTAACTGTGTGCATACAACAGGCAAATCAGGGTAGACGTCTAAAAGTATTCAGGCATCTGAAGATGCAAACTATCACACAAGAAGGTTTTCAAAATACCACAGGTATCTAACTTCTCCTGGAGTGAATCACAGTGAATCACCTCGAACACTTGCTGCTCAAACGGGGCTCAGCTCCCAAAGTCCGTGTGAAAGGAGTTTGCACAAAGCTTTGGCTCTTCTTGCAAACATGAATATGATTTTTTTTGTTTGTTTTGTTTTTCTTAAAAAATGAGACTACTTTTGCTCAAGTTTTTTACTGAAATAAAGATTTACATGCACAAGCTCTAATAACACCCTTTTTTCACCTGCCCACCATTGCTCTGTACAGTTAGCTGACTTTTCACGGGCTTTAAAGATTAAAATATACATTAATTTGCAACTCCCTTTCTTTTGTCAAGTCTTGGTCACAAATGCAGCTTTATAAAGGCATCTGGTTGATATGATTCAGAACATATTTTACAAAACCACTTGTCTCTGTGGAGAGATTTGATTTCTTTGTCAGTGAGAGTGACTGACAACCAAAACCCACATAATCTAAAAGGAGGTTCAGAGATCTGACAGTCCATCACGACAGACCTGTCGAGTTAGCACAGCCCTGTGCAGGAATCCTGCACCGGGCTCGGTGATTGGGGCAGGCATCTGATCAGGTGATGGAGGCGTGTGACAACCGTGCCAGACAATGTGCTGAGGATGGCACGGGGAAGCCTGTGCCGTGGGAGAGGCTGCGAATCCACTGCTGCCAGAGCATCTGTCCCTGAGCCTGTTCCCAGTGCCAGCTCCCCCTGCCCAGGGACGCCCGGCACCAGGCACAGCTGCTTGGGGGCCCAGCTGTGGGTGTGAGGGGGAGGACAGGAATGGATCTTGTGATCATATGTGGGACTCTGTGGGTCTGGCACCAACTCCAGCAGATGTTTTTGGCCGCTGCTCCAGTAGGCTGAGCTGGGAAACAGAACCAAGTTTCGTCTCAGCAAGTCTCTCCAAGCTGTGCTGTGAGTGTGGCCAAGCGCCGTGGAAGTGGATTCACAGAGCTGAATCTTTGCTGCAGCCTTCATCTGGGACAACTGCTCAGAAGCCTGGGTGAATCATGTTACCAGTGCTAAGTGCTGAATCATGCACCTACCAAATCTGTCAGCAAAAAGATTTATAGGTAAAATAAAATAAGTCAGTACACCTCTTTAAAGTGTTGGCAGCATTTTATCAGGATAAGAATTTGGATCTTGTAACTGTGTGAGCTTTCCAAATTATTAATTTAATTGCACAGCCACCTTCTTATCTAATTTGCCCCGAGCCAGATCTTAAAAATGATTTAAACTTCAAAGACAATAGTAATCCCACATGCACAAAGACACTTGGAAAACCGATTTCTTTGAAATGTAACTGATTACGAACTAGTGTTGATTCCCTGTGCTTTCCTTGCAGCATTAGCTCTTCTGTGGGCATGGAGTGCTCTTGTAATTTGTCAACCACTACCACCATTACCATTTAAGATCAGTTAAGCTCTCTCACATTAATTAAAAACTGTAATTAAATAACCAAAAAGCCCCTCACTATGACTCAGTCTCAGAGTGTGCATCTGGCCCTTGTTTGAGATGGGGGAAAAAAAAAGTGAAGTTATGTCAGAAATTTCCGGGATGTTTTCTTTTGGTTACCTCATAAAGGCACTCTGCTGAAATGGTAATGGCTGGGAAATAGAGAGAAAGATATCTTTTATTGAGGTGGAAAGGACTGTGGCAAATCCTTCTACTTACATTGCATTTTGATCTCAGTGCAGTACAGGACTAAGACATAATGAACAGAAGATGCAAAAGAAATATTCTTTTAAAATATCTTTTAATGTTTAGCCCTGTAAACATCTCAGTGAACTTTGCTTAAAAAGATGCTTCTCCCTGAAAAGAATCCCACTTCACTCTTACTCTGCCATATTGACACAAAAGGGGAAGAGGAGTGCTAGAGAAGCAGATTTACTCTTGCAAGCGGCTACTACTGTATTTAATAGATACATATTTACGAATTTTAAGAGATTAGGGTATGGTTTCTCAGTATATTTGGGAAAGAAAGAAGAGCTCTGTGCATAAGCTTTATCCTATCGCACAAGATCTGCCACCACTAATAAAATTTTACCCCTTTTGTGTTGTTTTATGCATATGACGCAGGGAGGGTAGGATACATCAACCTCTGTCTCTTGATGGAGATGACATATATGTTATAGTTAAAGCTGTCTAACAATTACACTGTCCTGATTGTAAAGACAATGCTTATTTCCTCATAACTCCCCATGTAGATTTCATGAGAACTGTTCAAAAACATTTGTTGAACAGCTGTCTCTAGAAGGAAGAGTGCACTAGTCAAATGTATTTCTTAAATGGATGCAGATTTTGGTGGATTGCTGTTTGGAGTTCTTAAAAAAAAGATTTCAGAGTGAAAAAATGTTCACTTCTAAATACACTTATTTTTCTACAAAAAAGAGGTTCAAAATGATATTTATTGAGCAGAAAATTTGGAGTTACACAAAGTAATTTTATGAAGGTGGGAAGCATGTGCAATAACTGCTGGCTTTAGAGCTCAATTTAGTTTGAAAGAGAAAAAGATGATCTCTTCCATGACAGAAGTTCCCTCTTTATCAGCTCGAGATTGTTATTTCTGTCACAGCAGGTGGCAAAAGACTAATTTCTTTGTTTGTTTACCTTTTGTTTATTCTTACATGGTAAACACATTCAAGTGAAAAACATAGATTAGGAGATTGTGATTTCAGTTGTGAAGTCATAGTCCTAACAGTTGTGAAGTCATAGTCCTAACACCAGGTACTGGTTTGGGTTGGATATGAATTTACAGATCATCTAATCCAACTCCTCATCCTCCACTGGACTGGATTGCTCTGGGCCCCTCCAGCCTGGCCTTGAACACTTCCAGTGATGGGACATCCACAGCTTCTCTGGGCAACCTGTTCCAGTGTCTCACCACCCTCACACTAAGGAATTTCTTTCCAACTTCTAATCTAAACCTGCCCTGTTTGAGTTAAAAATAATTTCCCCTTCTCCTGTCACTACAGGCCTTGGTAAAACCTCCCTCTCCAGCTTTCGTGTAAGTCCACTTTTCTATATTGAAAGGCCACAGTGAGGTCATCCTGGACTCTTCCCTTCTCCAGGCTGAACAGCCCCAGCTCTCTCAGCCTGTCCTCATGGGAGAGGTGCTCCAGCCCTCTGATCATCTTCATGGCCCTCCTGTGGACTTCTGTGCAGACTAAAGGAAAGAAATGTATGTTCTGTGCTTTATCTGGTGCCCTTTTCCCACGCAGGTAAATCTCAAGAATTAGAGAAGGGGAAGACCAAAGAAACATTCCTCTGAAATGGTAGTGGACAGAGGGAGTTGTGTAAGCACAATTTGGACTACTATGAGTCTGCTGAATGTGATCTGTGAAAATTTATATCACTGCTTTTCCATTAATTCTGAAGACAGTAAATTGCAAGGCTGAATTTTTTCTAAGACTGTCAGATGTAGCCATTTGTCCACCATTTCCAGGAGGCAGAAATGGCTACACCAGGACAGGAAGGCAAAATCATGATCCAAAAGCAAAGAAGGGGATTTTGGCAATAGTATGAAGCACTTCTAAAGAACGTGCTTTGCAAGAGAATTATTTTAAGAAATGGGATTTCTGTTTCCAATTATAAAAACCTTAAGAAGTTATTAGAAAATGCAAAGCTGTGTACGTCAGCTTCAGAGGCACTGTGGCTAATTTATGTGTGTGTATGGGAAAAGGTGAGGTGCCTTATCCTTGCAATCTGTATTTTTCTGATTGAGAAACATGGATCACACTGAAATGAATAGCTACATCCAAATTAGCAGCACGTTGTTACACAGAGATACCAGCTCATGCCAAAACATACTGTCTCCGTATTAAAAGACATCTACTCTCTCCATATGAAAAGACATCTACTCTCCACAAGGTTGATTAGCTCAAGCACAACACAGGGGCAACCTACACCACCAGATCTAGCTCTGTTAAGGTTAATTTGAGCTAAATTGGTCTGTTATGTCTTATTACAGCATGTAGACACATCCTTTCATTTTTTGTGTATATATCTCTGATAGCATTCATTAAAACCACCCATGTCTGTCTCCTGGTAAAATTTAGCAGTTTCACATTTTAGATGAAAGTCAGAATTCAGGATGAAAGGAAGCTAGGGTAGGGGCTTTCTACTAAGGAGCCCATGCAGTCTGTGAACTGCTATGGACTCTTTTAAGATTTTCTAGGCGTATTTTCAGGTTTTTGTTTGCTTGGCTCTCAAAATCCATGCACTAAACTGAAGCAGTCGACTGATGTTCCATTTGTTCAGTGTGTATCTATGCTGACCAGCTTTGCATCTAGATAGGATGTTTGCTAAAATCTCCTTGCCTGTACACTGGAAAATGCCTCTTCTGAGAATTCTTCAAAACACATACTCAGTCCGTGGCCCAGTCCTCTTTCTAAACTGGACAGATGAAACAGAAAACAAGAGAATGGCACTTTTACAAGTCCGTGCAGTATCTTTACAAACAATGGTTCTATGTTTCTCTCAATGAACAATTAACAGCAGTGGATTTCAGAAACATATTCTACAGTGGTATAAACTAACATTTCAGCAGACATGAAAGAGAAAACGTCTCTTTCTCAATGGAAAAGTACTGTAAGAAATAAAATTGTGTTTCATTCTAGAAAGAGTTTTCCTACAAGTAAGACCTCTGACATTTGATCCTCTCAAATATTTGTATCAAAAAAAGGGTTTCAGATTTCTACAAGAGCTCTGCTTGAAATTTATTTGGATAACTTATTAAGTTTGCCCGTTGAAGGCTATGCTGTGACTGACTGTCACTGATCTGGCTGACTAAGCAACCTCATTTTTGGACAGAGAGCGGTGTGAAAGCCCTGAGGTAGGGAGAGGACAGTGTGAGTGAGATTCAAACATTAGATATCTGCATTCCAAACTAGTGCATCTTATCAAGACCCTTGAGAAGCAAACTCTGTTTGATTCACATTGCACAGAGTGAATGAGATTGTGCTCTAGAAAACCCCTGGGTTGTGCAGATTGAGACATCTGCATGTGGTAAGTACCAATCTTGGCAATCATGGCAGCCAAAGTCACAGTAAGGCTTTGTTTGGTCCATTTTTCACTACTGATAGGAAGCAGAAGGAGGACCTATACAGGAGAAGGTATATTCTGTTTGTTGTTAGTGGTTAGATCTGTGTTTGGAGAGTGTGTGCTTGGAAGGTGTTGGATATTAATTAAGTACACAGATTACAAAATAAAACAATGAATGATGCTTGATGCTTCCATGGTCCGAATTTCAGCTAAGGTTTGGGATGAAGCTACAGATGCTCCCTGCTTTGCCCCAGGCTACCATCACAGTTTAGCAGTTGATGGGATTTGCAGAAGTGCAAAAGGTCCAGTGTAGCTGATTAACCTTGGTTTTCTGGCTCCTTTTTATTCTAGGACTGTGAAATGCCAAATGTCTTTATCAGCCCTCTCACCCTTAGTCCTGAGTCCAGTCAAGTACCTGTGTGAGTCAAGTCTGAGGGGAGGTTGCCCTTGCAAGTGCACGGCTAAGGCAGGTGCAGGGGATGGGAGACACGTTGCGTGTCACAGCTTCCACTGTAGGTGTGGAAAGACTGGGGGAGCTGCTTTGGCACTCAGGGCACAGTAATGGTTGCCTGCTTGCCAGTGCATGCTTCCTCTTGCCCCAGATCCAGAGTATTTGGCTCCTGGGCTGAGAAGGAGCATGTAGAATTCTTCTGTTGGTTACTCTGTCCCAAAACTCCTAATGGAGTAAGTATGGGACCAGTTTGGGGTTTTTTCTTAAAAAAAATAACAACAAAGTTTTCCCCAGTTTCTCAGAAAAACAGGAGATGATTTCATCTTATCATAATTGCTGAATTTATTTTTAAGATGGGAGAGTGTCAAAAGCTGTAATCTTGCATGCCTTCTTTAATACATAACATCCTGATTGTAGTGGCCCTGAAAAATGAACAAGTATTCAAATAACCCTAACTGAAAAGGATGCGAGTCCACCATTATCCAGGCTGCGTGACTCATTAAAGTGAAGGGTGAAGAGCACAGCAGAGTGGCATTAATCACTCAGTTCTGCTACAGGAAGAAAAGCATTTGTGTGATACTCTATTTGCAACATACCATATGCACAATTATCTGATGGTCTCACAACGACTCTAGGGATGCTGATGACAAAGGAACATCCCACTTCTAAATGATTTTGCAAGGCTATTTAGTTCAATTTCATTTTAGACTTTGCATTTTGCTTGACAATAATACAAAAAAGACATTCAGATTTTTTCTTTTTTGATGAAAAAGCAAAGCCTAATTTCCTGTTTAATGGCATCTTCTCTTGGATTTTAGAATATGACAACAACTCACATAAGTCTGAAAATGTAATTTCATTACTAGATTTTGTAAGACCAAGAGAGGAAAAAAACCTCTAAACTTATGACAAGGTTGAAAACATCTTTTTTAGAGCAAGTTTTTGGATTAGTTATCTTGAAGATGCTCTCAGAAAAGTCATATGGTATTAACTGAGTTCTCATTCCACAGGCAGCTGTGCTATTCAAAAAAGAAAACAAATGGGTGAAGTGAAACTCTGGATGCTTGGATTCTCTGAAGAATACTTGGGGTCAGAAAACAGAAAAAAAAAAGCAATCTGAATGGAGAAACAGAAGGGGCATCTCCCCTTCAGAAGTGTCATTGTTTCTGATGACAGGTAGTACTGGTGTATGTGGTGCATAAATGTTATAAATTACCATTAAAGAAAACGTACCTAGTTCAGAATAAGATTACTGCTGATAGTCATTGTACCTTTACAAGGATCTCAGAGGATCTCAGAGAAGATGGCTGTGTTGGGCAAGGGTTCATGTTGCACAGCACTGTTCATGAGTGGGGCAGCAGACAGCAAATCTCAGATGTGGTTGATACTACAATATCCAAACACAGAAGAAAAGAGACTTGGTGCACAAAGAAGTGACAAATTCAAAGTTGACGAGACAAAAAACAACATATGGAGCTTCATATGCTATGGCAAACACCATAAACTGTGGAATGGGCTGGCATTTGGAAAATTTTAATAGTTTGATTATTGTTGTTGTTTTTGACTGGGGAGCTGTTGGAGAGCTTCTTCTGGGAGCCAGCTAGGCCAGATTACTGTGTGGATCTGGACCTATTCAGTGGTGCAGAGCAGACAGACCCAAACCCCTTGTGCAGCAGACCTCTGCCAGACTCCCTGGCTTGGAGTGGCTGCTGGATTTCCTGTGGTAGAGAGCACAGAAGGATTTCCAGTCTGAAGCTGCTGTGTCTTGACCGGAGAGTGTTCAGATTTGTCCACACACCACCATCCTCATCTTCCATAAATCAGTCTAAAGAGATGTTTTAAGATCAGACAGTGGATTCTTGTTGATGTGGTCCATGGGGTTTCTTTTGGTGTTGTCAACAAGCTTTTCAATTATTGGCAATTCAGGTAGGAAGGGCCTGCAATAGCAACAGAAATCTTTTGATTACAATTTTGATAACAATCATGGCCTTTTAGCTTCTAATGTGCTTTGATTTAAAATTAATTCTCAAACATTTCTGAATTTGCTGAAGTAAAAAAATGCTCTTGGCTTTTATGTAGTCTTCAAAATTTGCAATACTACAACTCATGCTAAACATATAATTCATTCAGTGATATCAATAGGACTGTTCTTATGCTTAGAGATTTACACATCTGCGAGGTCAAGACCTTATTCTATATTGTCATAACTATGGAATAACACATAGGTGTGAACTGGGGCTGATTTCACTAGTAAGCTGAAAATATTTTACTTTGAGTGCTCAGGTTCAAAAATTAATAAAAAATTCACTCATCATCTTTCCTGGGTCAGTTAACCAGTCTGAACCCAAGCTTTGTGTTAAAACTTGAGGGCATTTTCCTCCTTATGATGGATATTCTTGAAAAAAATCAATGCTAATGCCTTCCCTTGTAAAGTATTAATTGTCAGGATGAGCTAAACATATTCATCAGGTTGTGATTATTTTTTGCTTTCTGACCCACAGGAGATAATCACCATCTGTCTTCATGATCATTTCCTACTTTTGCTGCCTGCAACTTTTTCTGTCACATCTTACTACTCAGCAGTCAATTTAAACTCAGAAACTTGTTCTATATTTGTTTACCTTTGCCAAATGCCTCTACTGTTTTAGACCTGTACAAGTATTTGTGTGCCTGAAAGCTTGTTTGTTTTCTCAGTGAAGTAAATTGGCCTAATAGATTGCCTGTCTTTGCAAATTGTATCTTTTCAGCAAGAGAGCCTCTGTAAACAATTCATCTGAACTGATCTGAATTTTATAATGTATTCCAAACTTATATATTTTTAACACAAAAAAACCTAGACTGAATTCTATATGATCATGACAGAGTAATTTATTTTCCCTGTCCCACTGGCTTACTGAAGCTCAGAAGTATGTGTGCACAATACAGCTTCTTTTACTTTAGGACTTGTAAATTTTTTCAGTCAGTTTGATTTCTGTTTCAAGAAGTTAAGTTCATCTTGAGAAGAGAACTGCTTTGTTAAGAGAATTATTGACTGAAACCCAAGACACTGAATGAAGTACGATTTGATAAAAACTGACATCTTCTTAACATTTTTCTGTCCCTTAACAAAACTTTAATTAAATCAGAGCTGCAAAACTAACATACTCTATATACACTAGGTTCATGCAATCTGTGAATTCTCCAAAACAGAAAACTATGGATATATTAATAAGGAAATCTGTTTTTCTTTCGTCCCATTTTCTTAAAGAAAGCTTCTCTGGCGCATTTTCCCTGTTGCATTTTAAATTGCAACACTCCAGCTCCTTCAAGCTCTGTGAAATAAATCACATATCAAGAAGTTAAGTATCTGTATTTCCTTCATAGATTCAGTCTGTGACAACACTCCTGTTGAGTTCCTACCTTGCCATGGGGAAGCATTTATATTTTATCTTGTTAATTTACAGAAAAAACAGGTCTTAGGTAATGAAAACGAGGGCAAATAATGTCAACAAAAAGTACCCAAAAGATTTACATAAACTGTCATCTGAGCTTCTGTAACATGCAGATGTAACTGCTGGGGATAATAGAAATACTTGCCATTTCAGCTGTCAACATATCTTGGCAATTTTACTGAGTTGCCCTTTGGGTGCTCCATTTGCTTCAATTCTTTGACTGGTCTTGCCTTACTACCTTTCACAGGCAAAGTTAATGGCTCTGATCATTCCTTTCTACTCACTTCACATATTCATTCTGACTCAACTTTTTCTCTGACTCACAATCTGTTTCTATTTCCATAACCATGAGTGCATGTGAAATATGCTGGGCTAATGTGGAATGGCACAGGCATCGCAATGCGTTATTCATACCTGTGTGAGTAACAGCCACTCATTCCTTGGTACATGTGTATTGACTCGAGAGCACCTTCATTTCCTGCCTTTTCCCATTTATTCAATCACTTGGTGAGCCTTCTTCTACAATGAAAAGCATAAATCCTCTAGTTCTTGTGTCAGAATGGAACTGCCTCAACATAACACGATGACATCTTCAGCCAACTTTAAACGAACTATAAAGAAAAAGAGAAAAAAAAAATTAGGAGTTCCGATAGACTTGCTATGCTCTTGTTAAATCAAGATCATAGCTGACCTGTAGGTGTTGCAACTGCTTCAAATATTGGGGCTTTCTGGTGAAAAGCCTACTGTACATGCAAAATCTACTGGGTAAATTGTACTCATGGACCTATCTTATTATGTGCTATGTAAGATGCAAAATTGCAGGGGAAAGTTTGAGCAAACTGTGTGAAACTCCTGACATATCTCCAAAATCCACAAAACAAACAGAATCTGTTAGCAGAAGGAATGTCCTTTTCTATACTAACATCTGTTAGCAAAGGGAGCCAGGAAAGAGATCTACAAAATAATTATGGCATTATCTATTACTTTAAACATGAAATTAAGGTAACAAATTGGCTGGGTTTTTAGTTTGTTTGTGTTTGTTTGGTTGTTGGTTTGTTTTTTTGTTTGTTTTGTTTTATTGTTTGTTTTATACTGGAACATTATTAAATATAAATGTGAAAAACCTGGAGATTTCAATTTATCAGAATACTCTACTAATCCTACTTTTATACATAGATAATTAATTGACAAATTTGACCTTTTAGATGCCTTCTAGGAGGTCATGGACTCGGTGATTACTATAGAATTGCGGAGTTAAATCTTCCTGAAGCTCTTACTGAGTATCCAGAAATGTGGCAACAGCTCTAGTTCACTTGCTTGATATTTAAAAAAAATTATTGGTAATATGTGCTGTGTAATCTGCAATGTTGATACACATGAATTAACTTCATTACATGCAGTAACTCAGGTTCTTACCACTGATGACATCCAGGTGTAAAAAAGAAATCCTGACATGCATAAAAAATCTGATGTTCAGCCTGCCTTGAAAATGGCACAGTCTGTCTCTCTGAAACTTCTGATGGACAGGAAAGTAAACCTTAAAGTGCAGTTTTAAATACCCAGTTAGTCAGAATAAGAGGAAAATCTGGGGCTGGGTGGCGTAAGTGCAGAGATTTTATCATATCAATGTTTTTGCTCTGCACTATGTTGCCAGGGACAAATACATCATATGTTCTGAAGAGGCTTCCCTGTAATCACTGCAGCATCATACTGAGCACAGACTCCAAAAGCCTTGCTCATAGGAGGATTGAGTCCATTTGGAAACATTGGGGATGACACATCTGGTAAATAGGTATGACGCTCTGGTTTTACAGCTCCAAGTGGGTGGAGCACTGGGTGTCACTCTTGGGTATAGTGGTGGAGGCAGGGAAGGAAGGCCAAAAAGAACTTGATTGGGCCAGGGGGAAACCTCATTTCTTCACTGTAATGTTGGAAAAGTGACATCACAGACCAAATATTATAGTAAAGTATGATTTTGGTTTGCTTATTTCCATCCTCCCTTGTTTTACTGCAAAACATTTATTTTCTGGAAGTTTTGGATGTTTGATTTACTTGTTCAGGGTTTTTGGTTTGGTTTGATGTTTTTTTGTCTTTAGCCACTATGGTTGCTATTAACATAATTAACATCCACTGCAGTACATTATTTTGTCTTGCTCAAAATTGTTACTAAACAAGAATTGATCAGACTTTTTTCCATCTCCATTTTTTCCTAATGGCACGCCCCTTCCAATTTGCCATTTGCTGAACTTACTCTCTTTACAGTAGCAGCACAATCTCTACAGACAGAAATTTTTGTTTGAATACTGCTGTTCTTTTAGGCTGGCCGTGCACTAATAACTGACAGCAGCTTGGTTTTTCAGGAAATGTTTTACATAACAGGCATCAGTGAACACAGATGCAATTAGTACTTCAGTATAGCGAGCACCTACCACACTTCTGAGTAATTTTCTGGATTATCTGAACAACCTGGCGATCAAAGTTTAAAACTTGCTGCTTTTTCATGCAGGATATTACATTTTGTAGGAGAACAAGGCAAGATATGAGTTGATTATGCTGGTAACTAAGACATATGGAGCACTTGGATATTCCAGTTATCTTCTGACTCATTGAAATTTGTATACTCTCTGTGGACCTCCTAAACTCTCCTGTAAAAAGAGTAGAGGTTATAGATATCTGGGTAATTGAACTGAACTCAAATACTTCATCTGTTTTCAGTAACATTTCTTGTATTTCTTTCTCTGGAGTTCCAATTTCTTGTTGTGAAATCATCTTCCTGGAAAAGAAAATCAAAACCAAACCAACAACAACAAAACCCCACAACACCCAAAACTAATGGTGAGAACTAGATTAAACAAATTCTCCAAATCATGTTTTTTGCTATGTATTAAAGTTGGTATTTGAGTGCACAGAGCAAACTTAACTGGAGGGAGGTGCCGCTGCATCCCGTCACACCCTTTCCCTGGGAAACCCCAGGGACCTCGGGTGCTGGCAGGTGTTGGCATCTGCTCTTCCACCCATGGTCTTGGTGACACTGGTCTTTGGCCACCCTCCATGCCACTGGCCCATGGCCTCTCCCTGTGCTGCCTGGATGCCTGTGAACCCTCCTGAGCCCCAGGGCTGCTCCTGGGAGTGGCCAATGCTCATCCTATGGGGCACTTCCATCTCGGCTGCCTGGCATAAAGCTTTCCATCCCACCAGAGCTGTTTGCTTACACATCCCTTTCAGGAGGCAGGTGCAAGAGGCTGGCAGTCTAGCTGAGGGGCCTTTATATAACATTTAGTGTGGGGTTCATACTTCTGCAACCTTCTTTTGGACTCTGAGGTGCAGGGATCTTCACAGAATAATGTAAACTAATGCTCTGTGCTGCATGTGGAGTGAAACCTGTCTCCAGGCAGAAGCTCTGCTGGAGCTCTGGAAGTGGGAAGTGGGCTGTCTCCCCACATTAACCAGGGTATTGGTAATTTCTCCCAGTTTCATTATTTTCTTTAATGTTTGATAGCATTAAGTAGAGTGCAGGAGACACTTCAGCGGTGCCAGGGACTTTGCACAGGAGTCTCGTAGCCAGTTCCCAGAGGGACTTCATCATTGCTCTTTGCTCAGCAATGATGACTGAGTTTCAGTGACTGCATGGGCTGTAAATTTAAACCCCAGTGTCCTCTTACTGCAGCTCCAATGTCTTTATTCTTTCTGGCTTGAAAATGAAACTTCAGATGGAGAAGTTCACTGACAAATTCATTGCTTTAAAAGGGCATAAGTAATGCTGTTTGCTATAAACATGTTGTTAAACTGTGACATCAGTATTTGGGAGGATAGTGGTTATAGAAGGACTTGATGAAAAGTGATCTCAGTCAATGGATAACAGCTCAGAAAATGAGCAGAAATTTCTTGTCTTTATTTTAAGACAAAAGTTAACTTGAATCTGTGTCAGTTTATAAAGATACAGAAAGGCTCCCCGTGGCAGAAATTGTACATTGAAACAAAAAAATTCTGTGGAATTCTTCTCAAAAATGTTTGTTCTAGTACTGAAATTCCTTAGCAAGCTGAGGAGTACTAGGGAAGATTCCTGGACATAGCTCGAGTCTTTGCAGTTAGATTCTATATACTTACATTAAAGAAAAACATAGCTGCTAGGAAAGAACAGAATGACATTAGGATTGAAAATCAATATTACAGTAGAAGCTTGCATGGCTTCCAGCCCCCTTTGCTCAGTGTTCACTGAGGTCATGCATTTAAATATATGTTGCTTTAGAAACTACTAACAGTGCATAAGGTACATTACAGCTTTTCTGCTCAAATGAACCACTTGAAAACTATGTTTCATCTCCTGGAAACAGTCATCTCACACTATCATTGCCTACAGTTGGCAATAGGTTTTGAAAGATGCTCTCTGACTATCCTGTTATGTGGGTTCCTAAAGCTCAGAACATGAGACATCTCTGTCTCAAGGACACAGTGGCTTGCTTCTTGTAATTTTGCTTTTATTTGCTGCATTCTTACCACTTCCAACAAAGCCATTAATCAAATCAATAGATAGTTCATTAGCCTAGGAATTAATTTATGGGTAAGCATGTTCTTGAAAGCCCTTAAATTGCTCAGTGTAGTAGACTGTCAAGAAAATATACAGAAGCAAGAAATCAGAGACCTGCCATAGTGCATCTCTGATTACAATTGTAATCTCTTTTGAGAGAGCATGTGAGAGATGCACGATTTACAGCTAGTGCACTTATAAACCTGACCAGTCCTTTGGGCTGTGGATTCCTGATTGTACAGCTCATATATTCCAGTGAAGCATTTGTATTCCAGGTACACTGCTTCTTTTTAAAATTCTTCTAAATTCTTCTTCCCATTTCACTTCACCTCTGCCCATCTCACCTAAGATAGCAGCAGTCACATCATATATGCATGTATTCCTGGACTGTTTCCTCTA
>NW_008236965.1:3975981-4004002 GCF_000691975.1 Corvus brachyrhynchos | reverse complement strand
CACACATTCAGTCTCAGGAGATTTGCTTTAATTGCTTCTGTATTTTGAACAGCTTGAAAGAAGCGATGGCTGAAAGAAGGGTCAACAAGTTAGCTTCAAAATGAATGCCTGAGCATTTTTGGGACATATTTTATATGTTCCTTCTCACTGGTGCTTCTTAATTTCATACAGAAGCTTGAAAGGAGCTCTAGTATTAATGAAGATCATATACAGAATATATTTGGCAAAAAACCAGCGTGATCATGCTGCATCTGTTATCTGGAGTAAAAACTAAGGTCAGAATTTTAATAAGAGTATATGAATATTTTTGGCTCTACAGAATAGCACATATCAGTTTTCAGTGCAACTGCATCAAAGTCACTGCTACAGCCTATGCTGACTGTGTCAGACTGCTGACTATGGTCTCTCTCTATTAGGCTGGTAAGGTCCATGGAAAGAAATTGCCAGCCAATACAGAAAACTAAGAACTTCCTCCTGATCTTGATGATGATGTAGGCTTTGTACAAAATAATTGGCTTTGTTTTTTTGGCTGGAGTAGGAATAAAGAAGAAATCAATGCCAATGAATATTGAATAATTCAGCAGTAGGGTAATATTTGTCATCTAATATTTGGTGTCAAACACAGGAACTTTCACGGTCAAGTGTGATTTACAAAGGAGGAAGAGAAGTATCAACCAGACAGTCATAAGAAGGAAGACTACTGAACAGGGAAAGAAAACAGTTTGGATGGAAGTTGTGTGAGTTGAGTACAGACTTTCCTCAATCTGCAATGTAGGCAGAAATTTACATCCTGATAGAAGGCCCAGTACCTCATGAAGCAAAACCTTTAAAAAAGTGAAGCAAAGAACCATTGCCCACTCTGGAGATGCTGTTGGTGAGAACTCATTTTCAGATAAGAATATCACTGCCCGTACTTAGTTTACTGCCTGGTTTTGATAATTGAATGTTGGAGAACTAGAGCTAGAAAGAAATTATCCCTGCCCATGAAATCACAGTAGCCTTGGCAACATATTTGAAAGTTGTAAATGAAAATTTTCCTCTGCCCAATGTAGAAAAGCCATTGATCAAAGTGTCTGACATAATGTATTAGTATTTTTCAATGATTCTAGCTCAGAATTATTCACGTATCTTGCACATGACTGAATGTAGACTATTGAATAGTTTCACTTCTCTAGTAAAGAAGCAAAAAAAAAAAAAGATATTTGTCCTAGGATACACTGGATCTATTTTGTCCACTCAAACATTTCTCAAACAGGCTTTTGAAAAATGGACAGAGGAGGATCATTGCTTTACCTCAATTACATGCAACAGAGAACTGAGTTCCTGAAGTGAAGGGAAGTCTCCAGGGTAACTGTCTTGAAATCAGCTGTCAGACTCTTAAAATTTAGTTTATAAGAGCCTGCCCATACAGTGAGAAAGAATTCTGTGTTACCCTGATCATCTGATCCGTTACCAGCAGAGCTCAGGATAAATTCAGCAGTCTTGATGGGACTTGTACTAATGACAAGTATGAAAGAAGTATTCTATATTCCAAATATTTTGATTTTTCTTTGAGTTGACAAATGATCCCTCAAGAGTCACTTCTGTTATTGATTAATGTGTTGTTATCCAAACTGAGCTTTCCTGTGAATGTTTGTGTATTTTATAATCATGATTGAGTCTATGTTTTACCTTTACTACTATCTTGTCACCACAAAAGTGTTATGGCAGTGAGACAGGTCCTTTTTAAACATAAATCAGCTTTTAGAACACACTAAAAAGGCAGAAGAACACCAACAGAATTCTCAGCTTGTTGAGATTTGAAATTCTCCTGGAATTGTACCCTCTCACTGACAGGCAGCTGCATTGTGTAGCCATTGTTTGGAAAAGTTTCTCCAAGCTCTGTGCCAAGTACGATACAATCACTGGTCAGGTGATTTAATTTTAAAGCCAGAAATGCAAATCTCAGGGTGTAGACACCCAGATAACAGCAAAGGCAGACTCCTCAGCAATCTGAGTCACTAATGCTGTTTCCAAGAGTATAGAACATATAATTTGGGAAAGTGAATCTGAAGCTGTTGGAAGAGAAGCACAGGTAACCCCTGCACGTAGGTAGTGAGAATCTATTCAATTCGCTCCCACAGCACTGTCTTCTCTCTCCCAAGCATCACCTCTGCCTTTGCTTATTACCTTCCCTTTGAGGTTGTGCAGGAGTTGGGAAAGCAGTAGCACTTTCTTTCAGAAGAAAATTTCCTTTGTGCCATTATAGTCACCTTGTCTCTCCTCAGGTGCTTTCTGTTCAAAATAAGCAGAGGTTGATAACAACAGAGATACTGTATTTGCTGTTGGGTAATTGCTTGGTTCCCTTAACAATCCCATTCTGGGAGTCACCTGGATGGACAAATGATTGAGTCCATGCAGGGCTTGGTTTGAGGCAAAAGGAAACCTGGAAAGCCAGAAGATAAAGGAATATGAGCTAAGTAAATTGGTGCCCTGCTCATGACTGTGGTAAAAGAGGGCAGAATTTACCACATATCTCACTTAAAGGAAAAGATTCTGCAGCATCACATTTGAAGGCCAGAAGAAACAAACAGGAAAAACACAGTAAACAAAAGCAGAATATGTGTTCTCAGCCATGTCTTACTTGTATTGCTATGCATATGATTACGGTAAACATGTTGATATGTATTTCAAATAGAACCTCATTACTGTGAAAGGAGACAGTGGGAAAAAAAATCAGTCAGAGAAGTCTAACTCTGAAAGACAGAGCTAAGACCACTCCTACAGAGTAACTGTTAAGGTGTAAGAGCAGATAAGAGTACAAATTTTCCACAATTCTTCAGTAAATAGAGGGAAAGCATGTGTCAAAAATAATTAAACCAGCCAATATTTCACAGCCACAGTGTCTGAGTTACTCTTTTTCTTCTGTATCTAAATTTCAAAGCAGCAGCATCCTTTCCTTGCCTGCACAACACGCTGCTTCCAGATGGGTGACTTATGTAACACTGTAAGAGACACTGAGTCGAGGTCTCAGGCTTGCAGAGGAAATACAAGAAGAAACAGACCAAGGGAAGAGAGGAGAGGAAGTGTGAGGGTAGCCAAGAACATCCGCTCTTGCTACAATCCTCAGCTCTTCATTCCCTTCTGACCCCTATAAGAACTGACAGGGCTTCAAAGTTTGATGGACTCCATCAAAGTCAAACATTTCTAACTACTTAAGAAAAGCTCCTCTTCTTCCTATGCTAATATCACTGTAATTGTGCAACTCTACTAGAATATAAGGTATCCTTTCTGATATTTTTGGTCAACCCTGTTTCGTATTTTCTTTCCTCTTATTCTTGCCCTTTTGCATCCTTCATGATTTCACTTCTCTGTTCTTCCTCCGTCCTTCTCTCTTTAACGCCTTTGTGATGTATGATTCCAGAGTCTTCCCTCTGTTTCTATCTCCTACTCCTTTGTCTCTGTTGGAAGATTTCAGTGCTGGGATGGAAGGATGGAAGGATACTGTTGCAAATGCAACTTCATTTTTCTGCACTGCTCTCATGATGGTTTTTACCGGGAGCTGCCCAGCTGTGGTACTTTTGATGCCTTCTTCATTCAAGGAGTCAATAACTCATGTGCAGCTCAGTGTCAGCTCCATGGTAGCTGACTAAAATACTGCCTAGACACTAACAAAAAAGGAGTGAAACCATTTCTGAATGATTTGCTCTCTTGGCTATGTTCCTGCATCACTGTTTTCTACAGGATGCACAGTACTTTAATGCCTGTGATAGGAAATCAGGGAATCCTACAGAGTGATGATTTCCTCCAGTCTCCAGTTCCTTGCTGGACACTTTATCAGTTCACAACAAGCAAAACTGGAACTTATCACTTACACTGAGAGAGACAAGAAAATACATTTTCTGCATCTTGAATCTTTCACTGAGCTCTATCCCATCTGTCAATGTCTCTTTGATGTGCAGATACAAGAGTCTGAATTTCCTTGATCTCAAACAATGACAATACTCACTGCCTTAGCAATAGAAGTTCCTATTTGCTGATACAAGGCAACACATATTTAGCTGATTATATGTTGGGATTCTACAATATTTATAGCATCCATGCTTTCCAAGATCTTAGCCTATATGTCTCAGAATCCACACTCAGTGTTTATGATTGTGATTAAACATATGCTCCTTCAAACAAGTTTATCCTATCAGTCTATTTAAGGTCTGCAGAGACACACTAGTTTGTGCAACTGCTATGTTGAAGCATTATTTACCACTATTTATATGGAAATACTTATATTGTCAACTCTGACTTTATGTACTTCGTCTAGATTTGAAACACAATGAATCTTTGTGCCCACTAAAATAATCTATTTTTCTATTTCCTGTGCCCCTGTCAATATAATCATCAACTTTTAATTCCCTTAATATGACACATTTTACTGGCATTCAAGTCACATGAAATGGAGTGTATATCCAAGGGTGAGCTGCCAACATTTTTTATAATCTACCTTCAGATATAAATAAAAGCTTTGCCTCCCAAAGCAATCAGTCATGTACCACTGGGCTTTGTCCTATCATCTGGCATCATCATCACTCTCTGCCTTTGACATGAAATAGTTCTGCATTTGCAAGTCCCTAAATGGACAGGATGAAATATTTGCCTCAAATTCCTATATTTATTCTAGAGCAGCTTGCCCAGATGAGGACAAGCACTTGTCACTCATGTAACCAGTTCCTTTCAAATCGGTCTGACACCCAGGAAAACAAGAAGCTTTGGGAGGATGTCATAGGCTGCAGTCAGCAGTAATAGCAGCTTACTTATTTATAGTACTTTTCATCCAGAAGAACTCTGAATGCAAACATGAAGGCAAAATTAAGAAAGTACAAAGTAAGAGCAAAGCATTGATTGAGTAGTGGAGACGCCATCCTGTGTCTAATGAATGAGGGGCAGCACTAATTATAAACGCATTTGCTTTTATTGTCGTGTTTTAGAACTTTAATGGTCATCTAATGTATTTTTTATGAGATGAATATATTTCTTTCAAAACCTCAGGAACATGTGCAGCTGCTTTTAATTTCAATGGGAGTTGTAAAAGCTCATCAGCCTCTAGATTTGTCCTTCAAATGTACTTAATTAAATATATAAAGAAAATAACCAGAAAGCCTGAAGTGGCTGAGACAGAGTTAGTACCAAACCATCTTTCCTGCTCTTTTTATCCTAGGAATAGTCATGAGTTGGTCAATTATCACTTTGAATCAAACTAATTGCACAACTTCCTGGGTTTAAGTGGGCTGCAGATCATGTGTCCCACTTTCGCATCTCCTGCAATGATCCTTTGCCTACACAGTGGTGGAGCAGAAGCAGCAGCGCCGCAGATATTTCAGCATTAGCTCATAACAGACAAATGGTAACAGAATGTTTGTGGCAGCTTCACAATTTCTTTGAAATACCTTTATCCCAGTACATGAAAACAACCCAAATTTTCAGCTGACAGACAAAGTACTAATCCATTCCGTGCCTCACATTTTAGAGACATTGAATAATTTTCTGGCACCCAGCCACAAAAATTCTCATTTGAAGGAATGCTTTGTGGAATGACTTGTGCCTTGCAGGACTTGAAGTGACCAGCCTTTCTGGAGCCCCCTAACCTTGTCCCACCTAAGCATGCTGGGAAAATTGTTATTTTATAGCCATGGAGAACTTTGTAAGCTTTCTGTAATGGAAATGGAAACACAGTGTCCCTGCCCTAAATAACTCACTTCAGTTGCAATGCCATGAAGGAGGATGGGTAACAAACCAGAATAGAACAAGGAATTTTTGGGAGGAAGCACACACTAGTTTTGACAAAGTTATGCATAAAGTGAGGAAGTATAAAGCCATCTTCAGATGAACATCAGTCACTTAGCAAAGGCCTTGCATAGCAGGGGACAGACGGAAGAAAAAGATTTGTAGGAGAACTGTAAAAGCTGAATTTTTTTTCCCCTCGCAATTTTCTTGGGGACTTGACATAAAAGTGGATCAATATGGAAAAAGCATGACAGAATGGAGCAGCACACTGCCTTGTACAAGATGTTCTGAGCATGGGGCAGAGCATGAAGGAAGCAGGCTGGTGGGGGAGCTGCAGCTGCAGGTATGTGTCAGGGTCTTGCTGGTGCTACAGCAGGCCTGCCTGGCAAGGGCACTTACAGCTCCCAGGGTTTCCAGGAATATCAGGAACAGGTGAAATGGCACAGCAGGACAAAGAGGTCCTGGGGATTATTACAGTGAAGTGTTGGAAGTGGTCACAAGACATAAGACGTGAAGGGCATTGGGGAGGGCAGAGAAAATAAAGGTTTCACAGTAGTCTGTCACTGATAATATGGTATCTTCTAGTCTAGTTGGGCATCTGGACCTAGCTGTCCAAACCTGATCCTGTTTTTCTTCATTTATTTTTTTCTGTTCTCGTGGGATCTGCCTTCATTCTCTTCTTTAGCATCGCCTTTGAAGTACTGCTGCAAGAATGTTTCCCTCCTGCACATCCTGATTTTCCATTTAATTTGCTGTCTGCAAGCCTCACCAGAAAAATTCCCTCTCAGTTCTTTATTTCACCTCCTAATTTTTTCTTCATCTGTTGTTAATTTTATCAATACTATTTTGCTGTCAAAGTCACTGAAAACCATTTCCAGGAGACAATACAGAAAACCCAGCATTTTGTTTCATCAGGGATTTTTTCAATGGATTCTGATTTCCCTTTGCCAGGAAGTAGCTGTCTCAGAAGACTCCTGCTTAATATACAACAGTCAAGAGACACCAAAAAAAAAAAAAATTATTTCGAGTAAGTAAAATAAAAATACGCATCATACTCAGAATAGGTAGAAAGCTTCCCACTCATTTACGCCATGCATAGGGGAAAAATGCAGGAGTTATTTCCTGAGAGATCACCATGAGCTGTGCAGGTAAGAACACTGTTTTGTGCATTGTAAGGTAGCTTGGATATCCTTTTCAGGATGGAAATACCAGACAGAAATAATTTCCTAAGAGTGCTGTGGTTGATGGTGGATAAACAGGAGACACTCAGAGCTGAACTAGCAATGACCTCTTCTCTAGGATGGCAGAGCTGGCAAGATGTCAAAGCCCATTATCCCCTCTGGAAAAGCAGAGGGAGATACCAAAGCAGACAGACGCTCCTGTAATGCCTTGTCTAAACTACATTATTGATCTCTGTCAAGATTTTCTGCCTCCCTCTGTGTCTGGTCTGCATGAGGCAAAGCTGCAACAAGCAAACCAAAGCACTCAAATTACAAGAAGAGCTGTATTGATAAAAACCCCCTTTTTTGGCTTTTTACCTTAGCTATAATTGTGATAGAAATCCCACGGGTTAGGGTCTGCAGCCCAGTGGGCAGATCATGAGTAGATCATTGAAAGTGATAAATTCCTACATGTGCAGGCAAATTTTCAAAAGCAGTGCTTGAACTGAGATGCCTTTGCTTTTGCTCAGCCTGAGGTTCCTATGTCTAGACCCAGATTTTTTGCTTCTCTGAGCACTTGAGACTTCCACTGATCTCTCTCAGAGTCAGGAGCCAGCAGTTCTGAAAATCTAGCCTGGGGTGAAATTTGGACCTGCTGTAGTTAAAAGGAACTTTTCCAAGATTTCATCAGATGTAACCAATTCTGAACACTCAAGAATTAAGTGCTTAAAATGAGATGAATGCATTTTCTGGTAGGCAAAATGGAGAAAACTTTTAGCCACTTCTGTAAACTGTATTACAATATCTGAAAAGCAGCATCTGTGTGATCGGGAAAAAATATTTCCTTTTGCAGTATTAATGAAATCTTCAAAAACTCAAAAGAAGGATGCCTAAAACTTGTCTTACATGCCTTTAATTTAATTTAGACTTCAGTTGCCTCCCTTGAAACGAGAAAAGTTTTAATTTTTAAAAAAAAAATAAATTTACCTAAATTAAGGGCGTTAACACCGACTGTGAAACCAAGGGTAGATCTGCAAGCTCTGTGCTTGTGTCCTCTGTAACTCTGCATTGGCTTGGGGCATGTTCAGAGCATGAGAATTTTGAATATGAATTTTGCCATGAATTTTGGTGGATTAATTGTTACTTCTCTTCTATGCACTGCATGCACCCAGAAGTGATGGTTTTCAAGAGAAATGATCAGCACTCCAGGCAGGACTTACAAGGCTGACTCTGAAGGCAGAAACCTGCCTCTCACTCCAGTTAGCATCTGTTGATCTGAGTGTGACTGGGAGCTTGTTCAGGACTCTGAGGTGTTCAGCAGCAGCAAATCCAGGACAGACACTGCCCACAGACTGCACCAGCATCCAGCCCAGAGCTGCCCCTGTGTCCCACAGACCCACAACCTAGCCGGTGTCCCACACTTCTGCTTCTGAGCCTGGTATCTCTGCTGGCTGCTGGGAGAGGACAAGAGCAATGCTGCTCTAGCAGCTTCCCTGGAGCAGAAAGCTGTGCTGTGGCACTGTCTGGGAGCAGAGCATCGCTGCCAATGGCCAAGTGTTGGCAGGAAGCCACGTGTGACAACAGCCTGGCCCCTGGGCACATGGCACATGTGGGCTGCCAAAAGGGCCAGGCTTCAGACTGTTGAAACAGCCTCTCATGAGGGAGAGTATTTATCATACATATTTTATGCTAGATATGACATATAAAGTATACATAATGCTAAAATTCAAGTTTTTAATTGCAACTCTGTTAACTTCCTAAGATAAAAATAATCACGAGGGAAGAAGAAGCCATATGAACAACGCTGGAAAGAAGAAGCCCTATGGAAAATTTTTCTACGTAGCAGACAGGAATCAATTTCAGACAAGCATAAGAGCGCTCCATTAGCATTTGTGCAGGTACTAAGCAGTTACACAAGAATGCAGCTCAATGAGATTTTCTGAATGAGTAGATAAATAATAAGGCTCTTGAGACACATCATTTGCATTCAATAATAGCTAGAAAATTCCTTAATAAAAATGAGCAGTAGGAATCCAGGGATGGGAGCCTGCTCACAAGACAGCATTCTGGATGTGGGGTTTCCACAGCTGTGTCCTAATTTAAGGGTCTAATTTAAGAAAAAATTAATTATACCCCACAAATATCTTGTTTTTCTCCACTGACTGTAAAATGGACTAGAGGTGAGCACTCAGCTGGGACATCCACACTGTACCACTGGGCACAGAAGAACTTTACCTTTATACAGTAACAGTTTATTACAGCAATCACATGATTTTTCTTTATATACCTCATTATATTAGCTTAGCCTCCATCTCCCTGTCATAGTTTCTTAAAGTTTTAGTTATGAGGCATTTGGTAGGGCTTTACACTGAATTCCAGTGCTTTCTCTTATTGCTCTAATAGTTTCTGGGAGTATATAAGGGATTTTGCAAATTCTCTCCCATTACTCATGTGGAAAAATGTACAGGACATCTGTGTTAAATGCTAGATTAAAAATTAGGTAATTAGATTAATGACACTCTGTCCTTTTCATCATGGAATAGTCTTAAAGAATCCTTTGCTGTCTTCTCTCTTGGTTCAAGCTTTCTTTTGGGAGAATAGCTGCTCTCCTTTGCCATTCCTGGGCTGGCATTACTCATCAGTGTCTGGGCAAGAATTCCAAGCCACACACCACATCCAGTGGTTTCTCTCTGGAGAGGACATGGGTCTTCCACATCCAGATGTAGTGAACAAGATTATAATAAAATAAAAATTAATAAAAGATTGTGTTGTTACCATCTTCAATATTTCCATTTTGCCTAAGGTAAGCAGTAGTATTCTCTTTGTACTATATCTTATTGCTTCATCGCTCTTATCTCAGACAGTATTTGATCCAAGCTAGGGTCAGAATATTGCCTTGTAGTCCAAATGGAGATAAGAGAAATAATGCTATTTTTAAAGGCTTTTTATAGGCTGTGTTTTGTGAATATTTCCTTGAGAGAGGAAAAAGGATTTTTATAAGCTATGTTTTCAGAGTAGTTCAGTTGCTTAAGGGTATTAGCCAGTGCACATTAATTTGCAGTAACATTTTAAAGCTTTAGAACAAGATGCTCCCTGGGTATTTGTGCCCTGGTGAATATTGCATAAAGGAAAAGGAATAAGATTTTTAAGAAGTTCAGCATTTTTGCTCTGTGTTATTGTCTGTAAAACAGATCTCAGAGGTAACTTTACCAAGTGTCTCAGAATTATATTAGCTACCTCAGTGGACTGTTGTGTTGTGCTTTTTTAGAAATGTAGGTTTTACCATTAACTTCTGGAGGGAACAGTCTGAAAGCTGTAAGTGAATGATGCCCTGCCAGGCATGACTCCTGACTGCTGTGATGGGTGATTTGGAATGGAAAGGATGGTGAGTAAGATGAGGCAGAGAAGATGAAGTACAAATATCCATTACAAGCTTTTTCTTTCTGTGGAAGAGACAATGCTACAGAAATGATGCAATGAAGCAAATCAATCTTTCCAAGGAAAGAGAAGAAAGTCAAAGCATTCTGATAGTAACTGTGGTGACATTATGGTATTCTGGAGGCAGGATAATGCAGGAATGGGGGACAGAGCACGTGAAATATTGCCTGTGCACAGCTATGCCCTCTCTAGCTCTAGGAAGCCTTCACCCAGCTGGACCAGCTCCTGGCCACACATGGGCCCCTTGCCCTGTGGCATACAGAGGAAAGGGAGTTGCATTTTTCCTCTCTGGGAAATCACAAAGACACTTCCCTGTAGGTTTGTGCTAAGCCCAGTCCTCCCCTATTCCAGCTTTGAGGTCTTAGAAGAATGTGATCCTTGGATTTTTAGTCCATCAGAAAAATTATGTGGTTGCAGCCCATTGAGATCTGTGTGGGAAAAGCAGGATTCTTCTCACCTAATTTATGATGTCTCTGCCTCTGATGTAGATAATCTGCATCTGTTCCACTCACTCTAGGGTCTCTTGGAATCAATGTGGAGGAATAAACACTTTTAGGACATGAGTCATCTGATGCATTTTAGACATTTACATTAGAACTGGATCACTTCCACTGTAGCACTGCCTATTTCCTCTGTGTTTGATTATATAGAGAAGTTGGCTCAGAAATAGATGCCACCATCTAAAGTTAGGTGGGATGAATCCCACACAGACAGCCTGTTGTAGATGTGCTAACTGAATGGGAGATTCAGGAGCATCTTTTTTTCGTGGTGTTCTGAGGATGAAGCCTAGAAAAGGACTGAAAAGGGGGCGATGACCGTGTTCTAGAAAAATCTGTGTGTGGTACAGAGAATGGAAAGTATGAAACTGGAAAGAGCTGGAAAAGGGAATAAATACTGCTTTGAGATGATTGCTTCTGATAACAAATTATTCAGACCAGTCTAATCTAAAGCTGACTGCAAAGAGCTGTAGCAGAATCTTATAATACTGTGTAACTAGATAAGAAAATGACAAATGAAAATTAATGCTCATAAGTGCAAAGTAATGCAAATGGAATAAAAATGACTTAAACTATACATATGAACAGGCTCTAAATTAGCTATTACTATCCAGGAAACAAATTTTGGAGTGACTGTGAATAGATTTCTGGAAATGTCTGATCCATACTCAGGGAAGGTCAAAAGAATTAATGAAACACTACAAATTATTGAGAAAGGGATGGAGTAAACACAGAAAAAGTTCTTATGGCACTGCATAAATTCACAGTGCTTCCACAGCTTGAAGGAGTGTACAGTTCTTCCCCAGCAGCCTCAAGGCAGGTATAGGAAAGCTGGAGATGAGATAGAGAAGGGCTGCAAGGTGATCAAAGAGACACAACAGCAAAGACAGACTTTGGCTCTCCAGTCTGAAAAAGGGATGGATGAGAAGGTAATATGATAAAAGCCTGCAGAACTATAAATGGTTTAGAGAAGGTGAATTGGGAATTCTTACATGCAATTTTTCTGTCCTTGGAGTTGAGGAAATATCCAATGATATCGTCAACAGTGAATTAAAAATAAACCACAAAAGAAAGTATTTTTTACAATACTCAAAATTAAGTCATAGCACTCTTTGCAAGAAAAGGCCAAAAGGATGAAAAATGGATATTAGATGAAATAAAAAGTATCAACTTTCTGAGTATTAAACAATGTGGTCCAGTAAAAATTCCCAAATATCAGCTCCTGAACAGCTGACTTCTGGAAAGCTGCATTTATTTTATCACTGTACTTCTATTACGGCATGGGGTACCTCTGCTCCTGAAATACTGGCTAATAAGTGCTGTTGAGTCTATGTTCTGGGCTAAACTGGAGTTTAAGCTGATGCAGTGTGGCAGTTTTTGTGTTTCTAAGTGAGAAGAGACTGAGGAATAGCCAAAAAGAAGCCCTTTGGAGGAAGTCTACACCAAGGAGGATGTCTGTACCACGGGGTAGGAAGTCTGGGCTGAGTAGGGGAGAGTTGTCAATTTCCTTGGATATAAGCCTGGCCTAATGGATGGCAAAAAACTCCACTGAAAGGCCACCAAGATGTAGTAATGTAGATTTCTATCATGGGAAAAGCCATTTGGGGAAACAGGTGTAATTTATTGTTCTTTTAAGTTCAACATTACTGTGAAGGCAGAGACCTTAGCTTTATCTGAGATGTGTTCTGGGTTAGTGGTCCTATTTAAGTATCATATCAAAACCACTGGACTTGGTTGAAATGGGCTGCACTTGGGGCACAAAGGGCTCAGAGAAACATGGACAGCTGGGGGTGTATTGAAAAGCAGCTGGAGGATTACTTCCCAAGGACTGGAGGATGGACTTTCCTCTGTCTCCCCTCCCACAATCACTATGCACAGTCCTGGACACTTATTCCTTTCCTAAAGGTGTAGTCTGTTAAAAACTAAGGTAAGAAACTCTAGAATCTGAGGGCAGAAATGCAGTTTTCTAATAGGATAACTGGGCGGTGGATCATGGTATCTTCAGAGGAGTTCGAGCAGAAGTGTAACTTTCTCCCTAACTGTGGCTGGAGACAGTGGAAAGGCTTCAGATCTGATGCTGTCCTGAATTTCTTATTCCATAAATGTTGTTTACATTATAATGATGACAGCTTAATGATGTGATTAAAAAACTCTCAATTCTTCTATTGTTTACATTTTTGTCTACAGAGACATGGATTTTTCTTTACCTGGTATTAGCATGCAGACTTGGAACTAAGTCTTAACCTCTTCTTACTGCATTCAGGAAATCAATCTGTTTTGCTAAAATGGAATGGACATATGGTCTCAAACAGCTGCATTCGAGTGTGACTAGAGATACTCATGACTCCACCAAGGTGTCAAAAAGTGTTCTACTGCCTGCATTCTTCTGAAGGGAATAAAGTAATTTAGAAAGTGTCACACTGAGTCTACTGAATTGATGGCAGTCTTCAGCAGGGTTTGGGATTGCACCCAAAGGGTCATTCTGTGTTGAACAGTAAAATAAAAAAAAAAAAAAAACCCAACCAGAAAAATGCATCCTGATACTTAATCAAAATCCATTTATCTCTTCAGAATCACATCTGCAGCCTCCAGTGATTATCATCCTTCCCATGCTTTCCTCCCTCCATTAACATTCAGCAGAGGAAGGATGGGTGTCCTTTCTGCATTATCAGGACTGTACCTACAGTCCTGTTCACTCAACTCCTATTCCAAACCTTTCAAAACCTCTCTTCCTGGTGATGCTGCCAACCACATGGGCTTTTAGATTCCTGGTGAAGTTGTCAGGACTGGCATAAACCAATTTGAATTTATAATTTCTTTCAAAGTAGGGCAGGTTTGGCTTAGCAGCCTGTGGGATGTGATAAACACGGAATTCCAGCAGCAGTAAGTGTCGTTTCAAGAAGCAGACGAATAATGTAAAGCTAATCTTTTATTTCACAGCTTTGTTTATTGTAACCAAATTATAATAATTATAAGTATAGATTATAATGGAGTTCTGCTCACACCGAATGACAACCAAGGCCATGTAACATGGTAGTTTTGTTTTGTGGTAAGGTTACACCTTTTATTTTGCAACCCTAACCTAAGAAAAGTGACAAGTGCTTATGGAGTCTTAATTCTACAGTGCAGCTAGAGCCATCACACACATCACTGGAGCAGGAGTTGAGCCCAGTCCAGCATCTAGGCAGGAGTAGTGGGATGAAGGATATGGAATATAAAGTGACAAACATCATTTGGGTGCAAAATCTTTGTGGGAATTAGTGTGTTGTCACTTCTTGTCTTCCAGTGTACCACAAGCAAATCTGCATTTGTTATGCAACCATTTTATCAGCAGAACCTTAGCACACAGTATCCATCAAGAAAATGTTGAGAAAATAAGAACTTTTCCTTGGAGATATCAGCCAAGTTTGTTAGAAGAAATAGAGTTTTACAGCTGCCTTGTCAGACTTGATCTTAAGAAAGTGAATTTCTGCACTTAAGCCCAAAACCCTGTGACGCCTGTCTTCTGCTCTTGATTCAACAATCTTTATATATAAAATATTCTGCTGTTTTCAGGATTTTCTTGTCATGGCTGAAGTAACACTTGAGGAAGCTCAGAAAGCCCCCACTGAATTCAGGAGGTGTTGCAAGGGCAGTTCAGATGCTCAGGTTAATGCAACTAAAATCAGTTTCATTGTTTCTACAAAGTGTTACACATAAGTACAGCATTATAAATGCCCATAATTGTAAATTGTTTTTGTCTTTAAGTTTTAACAGTACTACTAACACAGATATTCTCTGATTCCAAAAAAATGCTTTCATGATCTCTAGTTTGCTTTTAATGAAAACCTTGAGATGGCAGTCTATGATCTCCTTCCTTGTTTTCTAGTAGTTTTACTTTTTAAGAATGATTTTGAATTAAATCTCTTATTTAGGTGCTTTTTCTTCTATTTTCCTTAGATGATATTTCCTCTCTCAGCCTGTGTGATTTGGACGCTTTTCAGGTCTGATTTCAGTGTAGGCAATTTTCTCGAGAGAGCTTCAACACTGCATTCTACAGAGGATATGTACAGCATTTTCCAAGGTGCTTAACTTCATATATGTATCAGAGATGATGTGGTAACAATTTTGAAGTCATAACTAAAACCCTCATCTCCTGCCTCCCAAGAAGTAAAGTAATTTCATTGCATTCCATGGTTTCTCTTCCCTGACTGCCAGGCACAGAGCAAATGGTTAATGCTTTTAAAATAGGAAAACTGACACTGGCTGGACTTGAAGAGGTTGCAGCCTGGATAAATTCCTTTACCACCTGACAGGTCCAACCAATACTCTCTTTTGCTTTTATGCAGTTTAAAGTAAAAAATCACCACCACCACCAAAAAACAGTGCTCAAGGGTTTAATTTATCAAAAAAGGCATTTCTATTACCCAGACATAGTATGTAGTGGTTGACTCTCCGGACATAAATCAGCAACTTCAGATGAAGGCACATTTTATCCAATGAGACATCCTTTAATGACATGTACTTCAAATTCACATTTTCATTTGAATGCTACCTTCTGTCATTGATGACAATTCCTGTGTGTCCCATGACACTCCTACTAGGGCTCCCTGCAGCTCCCGGAGAAAGCCAGGGGACATCCTACCTGCAGTTATCTAGGGAGGAGGGTTTTCTCTAAATAAAAAGCTGAAATGCAGAAACTGAACAGGAACAAACCTCTGGGTACTTGCAGTCACCCTGTATTAAGACTGGCAGCACTGACACTACTGCTGCATCACAGCCAGTTGCTCTGCCACTACCTGCAGCTATCAGCTTCTAGGAAATGCCAAGTGTCATCATCTTGCACTTGGACCTTAAATACATAATGCCTCCCAGCACAACTCACAGCTAAACTGAACATAACTGCAGGGCCCCAGCCATGCTCTGTTCAACTCTAGTGACTGATCCATTTTGCCAACTGGTTTGGATTTCACAGTAGAGTTGAAAAAAATATGAAGCATAGTTCAGCTCATTTTTGAGGCTGCTGTGTCCTCTTCATGCCTCGACCAGGGCCTTTCTATTTGCAGACTACCAAAAAATAAGTAAAGTTAGGATTTCAGGGCCACCTTCTGCTGCATGTTTTATTAACACCAGCAATCAGGGGTTCACCTGGAACATAGACAGGTTAATTTAGTCTGGCTAATGGCTTCACCTTCCATTCTCATCATCTTAAGTGCTGAGAGCGAAATTTAGAGGTTTGGTTATGTAGAACACAACCCACTGTGTGGGCACATCAGTGTCTGCTGCTGCTACCTGCTGAATTAACTGCTTATCTAGGGAAAACTGGCAGTCCTGTGGGACTTGTGCTTTTAGCACGGAAGGACCTGGATTTGCTCTGTTCAGGCAATAGAGTTAGTACCCTGGGAATTGTTACACAAGTACAGTTACACTTCAAAACAGACGTTCAAATCCATTAGAGGAAAGTGCCAAGGCAGTTTTGAAATTCCTATTTACATATAGATATTTCCTATCTCTGTATTGCCCAAATTTCAGTACAAACACAGTCCTAATTGACCTGAGCTCTTCAAGAGACAGCTTTCTGAAAGCTTAGTGCTTTCTGAAAATGGTAATGCTTTCTGAAAAAGGAAGAAGGACTCTATAGATGAAACTTGATGTACATTTCAGGAAATCAGCATGAAAGCAAGCAGGTTCTACCTCCTACCCACTCACTGTTCCCACGGCTAATTGCTGCAGCATTACCTCTTCCATCTCTTCTACTGCCCATGTAGGTGAGCAATGAATTACATAAGGGACCAGGTACAAAATAGGCGAATTCATTTTGGCAGGTTATTTTTCAGACAGGACAGTTGTCTGTTAGAGTTCAGGGCAAAACCACTTGCATTTGCACCACAAAGATGGAGAAGAGGGTGTGAGGAAGGAGGCCCGTTGTTGTTTAAACTGCTGCAAGTGACACAGTTGAATGAGAAACTATAGCTGGAAATCAATTCCATGTTTTTTCTCTCCTTCCCTGCAAATGAACACTGTGATTGTTTCTCTGCTCCAATCTACCATAAAAGCAAAACGGGGGGCAGAGGACTAAAAAAAGGAAGTGATTCATCTCTGCTTCCCGTGAAGATCAGCAGTGTTTTTCTGGATGATCTTTTGCTTAGTATGAGCTTTGTGTGCTGCAGCTGCAGGACTGCCTAAGAACTGCTCTAGGAAGTACATGCTGGTATCAACAGTTATCAATGGGGAACAGTAGTTGATGCCAGGGTCATGTTCTGCCATCTGCTCGTTCATCTTTTCCATGTGGAAGCCTGTGAAAATTGGTCCGTCTTGTCTCTGCTAGGAAACAGTTGATCACAACTGTGGAGCAGACCACAGGAAAGGGGGAGCTGCCAAGTTGGGTGGTTGGAGTTGGGGGGTGGGGTTTTTTTTCAGAAATCCCCATACAGACACTGACGGTATGCAATTGTTTACAACTGTCTTGCAGGGAAGTTGCTTCAGCTACATTTGGAAGCAGCAGGTCAAATGAGGGTGTCACCTTCTTCACACTGAAGAAACTTCAGGTTTCTTAAATATTGAACACTCAAATCCAGGCAACATACGAATAAGCATAAAAGGCTTCAAAATCCAGAAGATTTTCTAAGGGACATTGATAAATGGTAACTGAGAGTGATTATCTTGGTTTAATGTTTATCAATTACCAGTGTAACTTCACTTGATTCCACTGCTTTTTTTCTTGATTTTGTCATATCTGATTTACATCTTTATGAAAGAGAGTGAGATCAAAGGAATGATGAAACCACTAAGAGTTGCTTTGTGATTTATTCTTCTCACTGTCACCAAAGAAGAACAGTTTCATAATCAACACAGATCTTTTTATAGGCATTAATCCAGGAAGGCATTAAAGTGCCAGCCCGAGTCTACTCCTGCTCAGGAGGACATGTCTTGGGCTCATGTATATTACTGAGCAGAGATCCCTTCCCTTCACCATATTTAATTTTCTGTGCAGATATTTATTATGTTGGTATTCTGGAGATATATCTAAGGAAAAAATCATTCTATTGGGCAGAACATGTAACTAATATACTTTTTTTGCAATATAGCTTTTATCTTTGCATTTTGTTGATGCTTTTTTATCTAATTATTTTACTCATTGGTCACATCAAAGTTCCTGCTTTTTTTTTTCAACAATTTCACAGAATCTGATTAGAGGAGCTATTTTTTTCAGAATTAAATACAAAATATATTAAAAGACAAAAATAAGAAAAAATGTCACTGAACTGCATTTAATTAAACATAATGCAAAAAATAAGAAAGAAGGACATAAGTGAAGCAATTAATATACAGGTTACAGGGGAGAAAAACAGCAGCCACACATAAAGGAGAAATAGTTTGATGGAATGGTACTTATTTTATCTGAGCTTTTTGTCAGTTTATGTGATACTTCATTCACTTGCAATCAACCTCCCTTACATTTCTTCAATGCTTATGCTTACATAAGATTGCAAAACGAAAAGGGCACTTATCTTACTCACATTTTCAGCACCGTATAGGTAAACCAGCCACAAGATGGCAATACACCATGCTGTGAAAAGATAATTACTACATTTTGTCTGATTTTAACCCCTCCATGAATGGCTGAAATGTGCTGCCTTTATAGCTTTGGAAAATGTAATGTGGATTTTGAGAAACTTAAGGAGGAATAGACACAAAGTAATAATTTTAAGACCCCCTCCACCCCCCCCCCAAACTAATCCCTCCACTACTATAAACAACTTGTTTCTCATTTCTTTTCACTTTTCTGTTGTTTCTCTCCACTAACTATTGTTTGCTGTGTGCAGGGAGCTATTGTTTGAAGGAGTGAAAAAGCTATGGGGCACAATAACCATTAGCATCCCTGCAGTAAGGGACAGGTCTGTGCTTGTGGAGGCCACAGAGACTAAAGCTGATTGCTCTTGACAGTCAAAGCATGGCTCCATCAGTAGTGAGAAAGAAACAGATGCCCTTCTACCCTGGAATAATAAAAAGAGACAGTCTAATGGTATGAAAAGTATAGAAATGTGAGGGTGCATTGTTCAAAGACATATTCTTAGGGACTTCAAATGGAAACTTCTGCAGTAAACTTTTGACTGTAAGAGGAAAAGGTGGCAAAAAGACACCTGAAGGTTTTGTCTGACCATAAAATAGCACTGAGTCACCAGTATGAGGTAGTTGCAAGGAAGGTTAATGTAATTATAGAAGTCAGCAGGTGAAGCTTCAGATGTTCTGGAAGGATGGGGCATTGCTGTTTGTTTGCATTCCATTTGCACTGCAACCATCTGGTATGTCAGGGCACAGCTGGCAGGGCATGAAGACGTTCCCCTCCTTTTCCCTGGAAATGTAAGTCAGCTTTCTGATGTGGTTGCAAGGCAGGATGTTGGGAAGTGTGTGGGTGATATACTGCATCTACAGAGTCAGGATTAAATTAATCACTAGATCTGAAGGCAGGAGGAAGTTTTCCCAGGTCAGAAGGTCAGGGATTGTTGAATATGGTTTATGTTTTCCTGGGTAACAGAAGGGTGTCACCTACATCCTAAGGCAACCTGGGCATTTCATCATTTTCTTCTTGTGATGTATTGCAGCTTGATTTGATCATCTGCTACCGCCTTCAGCTTGTGTCAGGTTGTGCAGAACAGGTGGATCTGTGGGCTGTCTTGGGTAAATGCTTGATACATCACGCACTACAACAGAAGGGCTCTGGACTAAAACATCTAAATAATGTTACTTTTCATTACATACCCTATAGCGCAATATTTTATCAGTCCTTGTCCCTATATGCTTGGGTTAGGAATGCTATGGAAGTTACAAGTTAAAGGAATCACTGAGGTAGTTTTAGATTTAGCCATAAATAAGCAAAATATGGAACATAGAAACATAAAATCATTCTGGTTGGAAAAGAAAATCATGGACCATTAACCCAACAATGCCAAGTCCACCACAAAACCATGTTCCTCAGTGCCACAACTACACATCTTTTTAAATACCTCCATCAAGAGGGCTCAACCACTTACCTGGGAAGACTGTTCCAATGTTTGACAACCCTTTCAGTGAAGAAATTTTTCCTGATATCCAATCTAAACCTCCCCTGGTGCAATTTGAGGACATTTCCTGTTGTCCTATCTCTTGTTGCTTCTAAAAGTAACTGAGAGACTGATCCCCACCTTGTTACAACCACCTTAGTTGTAGAGCGCAGTAAGATCTGGCCCCCAGATCTTACTTTCCCCAGGTTAGACAATCCCAGCTCCCTCAGCTGCTCCTCATAAGACTTGTGATCCAGACTTTTCCCCAGCTTCGTTGCCCTTGAAAATGTTCCAGCACTACGATATCAAAAGACACTGTAGCAAGGTGCCCAAAACCGACCTTGCCAGTGCCAAGTACCTGGGGACAATCACTGCCCTGGTGCTGGTGGCCACACTATTGCTGACACAGACCAGGGTGCCATTGGCCTTTGTGGTCAGCTGGGCACACACTGGTTCAGCTGCTGATAACCAGCACTCCCAGGTTCTTTTCCCACCAGGCTGCTTTTCAGCCACTTTTCCCCAAGCCTGGGGCTGTTATCACCCAAGTACAGGACCTGGGACTTGGCTTTGTTGCACTTCACACAATTTGCCTCAGCCCATCAATCCAGGCTGCGCAGATCCCTCTGCAGAACCTTTCTACCCTCCAGAAGATCAACACTCCCAGTCAGCCTGGGGTCGTCTGCAAACTGACTGAAGGTGCCTTAAGTCCCCTCGTCCAGATCTTAAATAAAGATACTGGAGATGCCTCAGTACTGAGCCTTGGGGAACACCACTTGTGACCAGCCACCAGCTGGATTTAGCTCCATTCACCACCACTCTCTCAACCTGGCCATCCAGCCAGTTTTATACCCAGCAAAGAGTACACCCATCCAGGCCATGAACAGCCAGGTCCTCCAGGGAAATGTAGTGGGAAATGGTGTCAAAGGCTTTACTGAAGTCTATGTAGACAACGTCTACAGCCTTTCTCTCATCCACTAAGGGGGTCACCTTCTTGCAGAAGAAGACCAGGTTAGATGACACATTAATTCCATTTCTGTCATTCTGAGTAGCTGACTCCCCACCCTGCTGGCTTTGAATTGCCATCCTGCTACTTTGTTCTCAGACTGCCTGCTGCTTACAAGAATCAGAATAACCAATCTGTTGAATTGTTGACCATTTTTGAGGACCACAAGAAAGGTCACATTTTATGCGTTTCTACCCTCTGTAGAAAATCTGACAATGCAAACTCCCTGCCTCTTGTAGACAGCTGGGCTACTGTTTGTAACTGGAGTTTGAATTACTAATACAATTTTGACTACAGGTCCCTATCTTTCATACATAGCTTTGAAATTTAACAAGGAATTATAAGCATCAACCTAGGAATTTTTTATTAGTTTGCTCTGCATGTTTCTTTATTGCATCCACTAAAGGGTTGATGTATACTCTAATTAACCACTTGATTCTTTAATTGTAAATTGCATTTCAGCTACTGTCTGCTCCTTGCTGATGAACACTTGCAATGAAGACAAACACATTTTTCTTGGAGGAATTGCATTATTACAACATGAAATAGATTGAGAGCAGTTCAATAAGCAGTTCAGTGTCTTTTCTGAATACTATTTATTCTGGGCACAATAGAACAAAGACATCATGATGCTGATGGAACTGTTTTACGAGACTATTATCGACACATGGAACATACTCAAGCTGTAGGGTCATACATTCTTTGTTCACATTGAAACTAAGAAGGACAGAGACCGCTGGCATTTAAAGGGTCTGTGTCTCTCAAGTACTAGATGGTTGCAGCTGATTTTTTTTACTTTGGCTCCATTTTTTTTTTTTTGCTTGGTTTTTTTTTTTTTTTTTGGTTACCATTATCACTAGTCTATAGTGATCTGAGTTGTAGCTGCTATCGAAGTTGCAATAATTTTTTATTAGTCTTCATTTAATTGATGCCAGATTTGGAAGGAAAAGAGGAGTAAATTCCACCTCTTTCCTCTTTTTCATGTGTGTGAATGTCCAGAAATGCCTTCACAACATCTATTACGCAATACATGTGTCATGGTTAAAAGGGGAAAGAGAGATGACCCATAGAAAAAAGGTCTGTTTACCAGTTCATAACAGCTCCTTACTATAGTCTGAGATGTGAAAGAGGTTATTAGATTGCTATGGTTGCTTCACAGTTTTCAGTGGCTCTTTTTCTCTCTCAAAAATCTGTTTTTCAGAAAAAGCCTTTTTGTGGGAAAGGTTTAGTCTCATTTTTTATGTGAACTTTGAAATCTTTCTTTAGTCTTCTGAAAAAAATAAATCCGGTTTCTTTTTGACAACTAATATTGCCTTTACAAAATTAAGCCACTTCTAAAAGCATGATCTTCAAAATGATCAAAACAGAATCTCTTCGTCTAGACATTTTTTTTTTTTTGCATTTGCTTCATTTATGAATTCTTCTTAGATTTTCACTTATTGTGATTTAGCAAGGGAAACTGCAAAGTCTTAGGAATTTTCACAGAAGGAGAACACTGTTTTTTGTGCAGCTTTACTGACTGTGTGTCTCCCTGACCATTTTCTTTTGTTAGCTCCACAGTCTACCTCCCGCAACTGCAAAAATATTTTCACTATATTCCTGTGCTCCTGGTCTTAAGTCCTATATCTTTCTGATTTAAAAAAAGACCCCAAGAGGTATCAGTTTGGTTTCCTCCTTATTCATGGCCTTCTTGTTGATGCTTTGAATTTGTTCCTTGCTGGGTGTGGTGTATGTCCCTGTGGTTTTCTATGACCATTTCATTCTGTGTAAAACAATGGCTACATGGAGCTACTGGCATCTGCAGATGGGGAATTCTGACTACATACTGATTTTGCATACTTTATCTGAAATGTATGAGAATGCTATAAAGAGAAGTCTTTGATGCATTTTACTGCTGGAACACATGTTGAACTCCAAGGGTTAACAATCTGACTGCAGTTATGTAGGAAGGATCTGAAAAAAAAGGAACAAAAATCAGGAGGATTCTCAGTGAATTTAGCTAAGAACCATGAACAGCTGTTTTTGTAGATTCTATACTATATCCAGGAACTCATATGTTTTGTGGAGTTATTTTCTGTTTGTTTGTTTGTTTGTTTCCTCCCCTATATCCAAACAAAGTAATTTAGGAGTGACTCAAGGAAAACAGAATCACTCCTTTCCAGTTAGTTAAAAATGCAGGTACAAACTTTTCAGCTCTAAGTGTGCCATTTCTGTGCATTTAAATGGGTAAGTACACATTAAGATCACTATAAGCCTTTCAGCCAAACTTTTCACATCTCTTTGTTCTCTCACTCTTTTCAGCCATATAGATTTTCCTGATATCCTTCCTTTCATTTTCTTTACTCTGACTCATTGATTACACATTACTAATGGGTTTTTCTGTGCTTCAGTTTCTCGCTTTGTGATATGACAAACATCTGTATTTGCTGTTGTGTCAAGATAATAGATTTATTAGGAATACCTCAACTAGTCATTGATGTATTCCCATTAGTAGGCAGCTCCTTAAATCAAACCACTGAGGTACTACTTCTCTGTGCTCTGACGCACTGTAATTTGAGGTGTTCAAATATTGCTCCTATTCTAGGCTAACTTGAAAGAAAGTGAAAATACACTCTATCTTACATTAGAGAAGTAAATTGTTCCTGGGGAGAAGGTGGCTGGCTTGTTTGTAAATGGGATAAAATATTGCATGTATATGTAAATATGTAAATGGCATATATATGTCAAAATTTATCTTGAGATAGCGATTTCCATCAGAAAGAAAAATGTTACAGTATCAGTTGTTGCTGTGTGAGTGGCTGTGGCCACTATGACCCCAGAGAGAACGATAACAGCTGAGTCCTGGTGGTCAGGCACCAACATCTGAGATCACCTCCACGGTGACGGCGAGCTGCCAGAATCCTTGGGTTCCTCAATTTGCTTATTACAAGTTGATTGGTCTCTGTTCTCCCCTCCCAGTTTTATGTAAGAGGGCATAAGTATTTATCCCTTTAGTTGAACATGTATCAGTTCTGGAAAGTTCTATGTTCCTTGGTGGCCCATTGCCTACTCTCTGTTACCCCTCCTACAAGTGTTCCCCATTGGTTAATTCCCTATGGACTCCTTCCCTCTCACCCTTCCCTATTGGCTATTGCCCTTTTTCTCCACCCTGATTCCTCTGAGTGTAAAACCCCTGGATGCTACTGTGTTGGTTGCTCTTTGGCCCTGGATCCTTCACTTGCAGTAAAGCTGCTCGTGGAACCCATATGGAGAGTCCATCCTTCTTCTTTGCCTTTGCCCACACACCTAAACAGCTTAGCTTGGGGCTAGCTCCCTTGGCTGAGGAGCTCGCTCTTTGAATCTGCAGAGTCACTGTCGGTGAGGCACAGCCAGACCTCTGGGTTTCCCCTGGCTCAGCGTGCCCCCAAATTGTGGGTTTTTTTTCTTTGTGTGTGTGTGTGTGTGTGTATGCTTGCTCTGAATACTGCTTGCAGTAACTTATGAGAATTATGAAAGCAATGGAGAAATAGGCAATGGATTTGGGTGCTTTAGGAAGAGCATTGCCAGCAGGTCGAGGGAGGTCCTGCCCCTCTATTCAGCTCTGGTGAGGCTGCCTCTGTAGTGCTGTGTCCAGTTCTGGACTCCTCAGGATAAGAGAGACATGGAGATCCTGGAGTGGGACCACTGGATGATTAAGGGACTGGAGCATCTTTCTTATGAGGAAAGACTGAAGGAGCTGGGCCTGTTCAGCCTTAAGAAGGGACGATTGAGAGGAGACCAATGTATATAAGAGTATTGGGTTTGCGTGGCCAGGTTCGGTAGCAGGGGGCTACAGGGGTGGCTACTGTGAGAAGATGATGGAAGTGTCCTTCATGTCCAACAGACTCAATCCCTGGTGGTTCAAAGACAGATACGCTGCCATTTTGAAAGGATAGTAACACCTCTGTGACAACGTTCTTAAGAAGAAGAATTTTAAAAAGTTATTGCACAGGTGTAGTTGCAGAGCAGATGAAGGACTCCTCTCCCTGAGCAGTGGTATAAACAATGTGTGATGAACTCACCATAACACTCATTCCCTGTCTCTCTGAGTTGCTGCAGTGGAGGAGGTGGAGCTGGGAAGGAGGAAGGGGTGGGGGGAAGGTGTTTTTTAAGGTCTTATTTTACTTCTTATTATCCTGCTTTGATTTTGTTAGCAATAAATTAATTTAATATCTCTAATTCAAGCCTGTTTCGCCCACAATGGTATTTGATGAGTGATCTCTTCCAGTCCTTAACTTATATACCCTTTGTTATATTTTCTCTCCCCTGCCCTGCTGTGGAGGGGAGTGAGAGAGTGGCTTTGGCAGGTCTCTGCCACCCAGCCAGTGTCAACCCACTACAATAAGTACCTGAAGGGAGGGCATCAAAAGGATGGAGCCAGGATCTTCTCGGTTATGCCAAGCAATAGGACAAGAGGCAACAGGCAGAAACTGATGCACAGGAATATGAGGAAGAATTTCTTTCCCATGCAGGTGATCGAACACTGGAACAGATTTCCCAAAGAGGATTTGGAGTCTCCCTCACTGAAGCTATTTAAGAACTGTCTGGACAATCCTGTGCCATGTGCTCAGGGATGACCCTGTTTGAGCAGGGAGGCTGGACCAGATGATCCACTGTGGTCCCTTCCAACCTGACCCAGTATGTGATTCTGTAATTTGTGCATGAAGTATAGAATAATGGCTGAGGTTGGAAGGCACAACTGGAAGTCATCTAGTCCAAGGTCTCTGCACAAATAGGGTCACCTACAGCTTGTTGCCCAAACCATCCAAGTATGGGCAGGCTACATAGGTGGCCTGCACTCAGATGCTTGCTCCATGTATGGAATATGAGTCTCCCCTTGAGGGCAGCCTTGGCAAAGCTCAAAAAGTCAATGCTGTTCAGGCCTAACCTGTAAGACTGTGCAAACAAACTCAGTTGATGTGCTGTTAACTAAGCCTCGTCCTCTCAAGTGTGTAGGGGGAGCTAACCTGACATGGTCATTCATCATGACTGTTCATGGTCTATGGCTGTGATATAGCCTCTTTCCTGTCCAAAAAGAGAGAAAGAAATTCTCAATTAACCCTTTCTTCATGGGAACATTTGGACTTAGTCATTTGGCCAAATGTGGTGAATCTCTCAAGGAGAGTGTTCGTCCCTTACTGTCTCCCTCCTGCAACTGCCTAAAGCCTCTGAAGCACAGAGTGCTTCATCTCCTTTGTTAACCTTCAGACTGCTCTTTAGACAGCACTATTTGTAGCTGAGCCTGGCTGTTCACCAGGAAGTGAATGTTATCCAAATTTTGGTTCAGAATAGAATGAATTAAAGGCATTTAATCTCAATTTCAGTCTTTGCTTGTTTTTCTTCAAGCTGCACAATTGAGCTGCCATTTCGAAGTCATTGTTCCCAGCTTCTTGTCTCTTAACATTTCTAGCATTTCAAGCAGATTAATCTTGAATCCTTTATTGTGTAACCACATTTCAACTGGAAATAGCAGCAAATCCTCATTCCGAATCTCATCTTTGCATCATATGTAGCCAGTGTTACCACTGCAAAGTAAAAACCAAGCAAGGATGAGTGTGTAGTGCTCCCTTGCATTGAGTGGATACAGAGGGGAAGGAGTCTCCTCTGCACATGCAGAGCAGTGGGATAGCACACTGTTAACAATCTGCTCTGCATGGCAGTGGCTGGGTTCCTTTCTGGGAGCTGAAGGGGACTCCTGTATGGCTTCTTCCAGATCCTCTGACTTTATCAAAGTCCACACCTTACCTTACGTTATTAAATATATATAACTTTGTATGTTAAAATGACTCTCATTTGCATGGGAGGCTATGGTTAGTGCAGAAATAGATGAAGTTGGATTAGTTATGGTAAAATTGTGAAACAGCAAGGAGGAATGTGGGAAAAACAGGTACTATGATCCCCATCAAAAGGTTGTTTGGGAGTTTAGTGAGTCCATAGGTTACAAAACACGTCAGTACCAAATAGTGAACTTAATTTTCTTTTATAACTTCAGTTTCACTTTTTCTTTAGCTGTTTTTCCATTGTATCCTCTTTCTTGTTGCAAATAGGGCTGTTAAAAAAACCCAAACCCCAACAAACCAATATGACATGGACAGTTTAATAGTAGACCTGTATTACTTGGGAACTGTGTTGAAGTTATGAAGGGGCAGAGACTCAAGAGACTTAGAATCACCCCATAGGATCACTCCATCTAAGGTATGAAAAGCACATGGCAGAATGGGATCAAAGGCTGAATTTTATGATTTGACTTCTTTGAGCAGGGGATACTATCTGTAGACATGTGTAAGATAATATGTATGAACGACTTGCAAAAACAGCAATGTCTGGAAAAAGGTACACATGCTCCCACCTCAGAACTGTGAATCCTTAAAGACAACACTGGAAAATTCAAAGTTCCTTTGGTTTAGAAAGCACTTTTCCAAGATTGTATTCCTTTCTTTCATGCAATGCTGCTGGTGAAGAAATCAGTTAAGGAGTGAAAAGCCTCACCACGCTGGTTTCTGATGGAAAATATATGAGAAAATTAGGGGGGAACTGAATAGAGGATCTGGAAGTTCACAGTTGGGGTGGAATGAGAACACTCCCTAGGAGGAGGAGATTGTCTCTAAAATGAGATTTGGGGATTAGGATGGTAGAGAGGAACTATGGGAGTTTTAGAAGGGTTTCAGTTTCAGGTTGATGAGGGTTTGGATTTCACTGTGGAAGGAAACAGTACCTACAAAAAGACTGTCTGTGTGGTTTTCTCTTCCCTGTCCGCCCTTGCAATCAGTCCCAGTGGGACTGACAATCTGTGCCTCCTGTTGTCACAACCCCCTGCACACACAGTCACTTGTGCCCTCCTCATCCCAGTTGTCCCTGCAGCTGCTCGCTTCTACCCCGTCATTCTCCACATCATTCCCTGCTCATCCTCCTGCACGTTCTGACCACAGACAGGGGAGAGAAAAAAAGAAGTATGGAAAAGTGTATGGCAGCAACACTGTGAGAAACGTGCGCTGGAGATAAGAGCTGAGCCCTTCTGCAGCGCCGCCGAGGAACGGCGCCCTGCTGTCCGCTGGCTGCGCCGCCTGCGCCAGCCCCTCTGCCGAGGGCAGGGCGCTCGGGGGGCCGCGGGGCTGGGGACGGCGG
>NW_008236965.1:3941978-3975864 GCF_000691975.1 Corvus brachyrhynchos | reverse complement strand
ATTTGCCCGTTTTGTTTCCTCACAGCGTGCAAAGGTGAGGAAGAAGGAGCCTCTAGACGGGTTTGATAAAATTAAAGTTCAAAGCAAGCAGGGTGGCAATGAGGACAGCACCAGGAAATTCCTCCCTCTTCCTCCCAACGCCCCCTCCTCCCTCCCCGACTTTCACAGAACTGTAGAGTCATAGAATGTGAAGGATTGGAAGGGACCTCAGAGACCATCTAGTCCCAACTCCCCTGCCATGTGCAGGGACTCCCACTAGACCAGATTGCTCTAGGCCTTATCCAGCCTGGCCTTGAGCACTGCCAGGGCTGGGGCACCCACAACTTCTCTGGGCAGTCTGTTCCAGTATCTCACCACCCTCACAGTAAAGAATTTCTTCCTAATTTGTAACCTAATTTTCCCTTCTTTTAATGCGTACCCATTACTCCTTGTCCTATCACTACAGTTCCCGAGAATAACTTTATGTCATTTTTGGGTGTTTCTGTGTATCAGGACTGGTTTCAGCTGGGGACGTGCTTTGACAAGGCCAAGGAAGCAGAAAACAAGTGTTATGACATTGTCCTGGCTGCTCAATAAAACTAGTGGATTCATTATGAGGATGAGCTTGTGGAAGGGTCTCTGGCAGAGCTGCCCACTTCCACAGGGCTTGGATGCATCTGGAGATGCTTTAATGTGTGTTTTGCAGCAAATGGGCTTGGAGTGCTTGGTGTTGAGTTTTCCAGCTGGCACCAGCTGTGTGCCAGACGGGACTTGGTGTGTATTTACACTGACATTTTGAGACCTCACGTGGAAGCTGGGCCACAGAAAGTGTGTTCTGCCACTGATGGTGCTGCAGTCAGATTCTGCTGACCCTGACTGGAGAAACTAGCAAGGAGTTCATGTTACCACCCCAAAGCTTTGCAGCAGGCAACCTGCTGATATCTGTTTATCTGTTGGTCTCTCTGTCCTCTCAGTGGTGGAGTGCAGCCACGTTGTACTTGTCAAAGAACACTAACGGCGTTAGTGACATTTCTACCAGTTTTCTGTAACTTTTCAGCAGACCTGAAATTGGCTAACCATGTTAGCTAAGAGGAAAAAATGAGAATTATCTTTTTCTGGTTCAGCATTAAAATCTTTAAAATGTCAGCCAGCTTGGTAAGGAGGGTGAGACTTTTCACTTTAAGAAATAAACTTCAGAGTAAAGGTTTGTTTCTATGATACAGCTAAGAGGGAATTAACAGTAGGTAATTAATCTTTCAGAGCAGCCCAAAGTATCAGGAGGGAGGGAATTTAAATAAGGCTAACATTTTAATTGGCTCTAATTTCCAGAGTTTCATCTGTTTTGTATAAAACTGGCTAGAAAATAGCTGCTCTAAAATAAATCTTGTGTTTCATCCACTATTTCATGTGCTTAAATAATATGTTTGAAAGGATACAACATGAGAAAAAAAATGGCCAGACTTACCAATATAGACTTCAGCAAAACGAGATTAATGATTTATGTTTTCACCTGTCTATAAAAACATGTGGTAATCTGTATTACTTTTTGGTGTTTTAGCTTATTCCTCTCATGACAGTTCAAAAAATAGTATTAGCAAAAGGAAAAAAAAAAAAAAGAAAATGCTGGCTGTTATGGCTACATTATAAAATTATTAATAAGGTTCCTTAAAAATAAACTTTGTAAGATTATTTTAGACTTCTCAACTGACAGTATTTGTAGTAAGTTCTGGTATTGACCATGGAGTTTAGAGGATGCCCACCTTTCTGTAGGCCTAAAGGCTGCCTGAGGAAAGATGGAGGAATGCAGTCTCAGTCATCATCTTCTCTGACAGAATCAGAAACACCTTTTTTTACCATGGTAGAGGTTGTAGTCTTAGAATTTAAAAAAAATTTGCAGCTGCAGGATGCTCCTTTCATCCCATTCAGGTGAGCCTGCCTTACAGTGCCATGCCCTAGACTCGAATGGGAATTTTCAGCTTGGTTTTCAGAGCAGCTGCAACAATAAGGCATCTTTTTAGCTGCAGTGCAGCAGAGGTGTACATTAACATTAAAGTCCCATGGTGGTGATAAGATCATTAACAAATTGACTCACGTAGTTTCAAGAGTTTCTTCCACCCCATTTTTACCCATTGAAAAATGTTCACCTCCTGTTTGAAAAGTCTTTCCCTGTCACTAGAGGACAGTATTAAACAGAAAATGCTGCGCTTGAGCGCTCAGATGAGAGATTGTCTATTCCCAGGTGCCAAAAACTCAGAGAGAAATTCAGTTTTCAGCAACTGATTTTAACTCAACTTCTTGAGGGTTTTTTGGGTTTTTTTTCTGCCTGTACTGTCACTTTACTATCCTTACTGTTCTCCACTGGAAAAAACCCACTGGAATCATGTCAGCCAAGTATCAGACCTATTTCACTGTTTCTCTCACTGTTTCATGCACTTAAACTATAGTATAGCCTGAAATAGCAGTGGTTGTGCCAAAAGACATGGAGTGAACAGAGTGCTGGGCAAAGGGAATTTCCTCCATGAATATGAGGATGGCTCACTCATTTTATTTGTGAATACTACTAATCTCTTTTTTCAATCCCATTTCTTATCCTTTATTTCAAGATCCAGAGAAAATTAGTAAGAGGCTTTCACACTTTCATCTTGAAAAAAACCTGTGTCTTTCCTATGGAAACAAGCAACAGCACAACATATGACAAATAATAAACACAAGAAATGTCGGTCTAAACAGAATGAGAACCGCTGGGTAAAAATCTGAAGAAACTGGAGCTTTGACATATTTACAGCAGACTGCTCCATCCCACTGGTATTAGCTTGCAGTATGAAACACCTTTATTTTGGAAACCATTTTGCGGTTTGATGTAATTGTCTGCTTATAGAATCTGGGATAAATTCCACATGCTACACCCTGTAGACTTTTTCTAAGGAATGTAATAATGCTTCCTCATATAGGGAGGAAGAGAGGTGATAACCTAAGGCATGTATTGTTGAAAACAAGGATGTGGTTTTTCCAGTACTGTCCATCTGGTATCTTTCATAACGCAGTGTTAATATAACTAGGTTTGTAGAAGACCAGAGGCAGGAGCAACTGCTTCAGGGAGTGCAATAATGAAACCCTTTCACCAGTTTTGTTCTGAACACAGTAAGATTATAAAAGGTGGCTGATAGCCAACACTCAGCAGTGTCAAAGAAAGCGAACAGATGAGGAAAATAAATAGATAGAGAAAAATGTTTATGCAGAGTTCAAGAGATTGAGACTGAAGAACACCTAGATCAAAGGACTACAGAGAACTGCACAGACCTATGCTTTGAAAATCATCTTGCAAACCACTTGTAGAAAAATATATTTTGTAGTAGTCTGGCTTTCAGAAGATGGAATAAATCACTTTGCCTCTATTTTGGTAGTTTAAAAATATATGCTATATATGCAACAAATTTTTGGAAGTGACTGCTTATGCACAAGCACTGCTTTTCCTGGAAAGCAGTATGGGTTAATTATTTTTTGAGTGAGGTGGAGTGCCAAGATATGGTTTGTGATTCCTTCTTCAGACACAGGACTGGCTAGTTTCTATGTCCTTTTCCTCTCCTTATAGAGAGAGGCCCTATAGAGTAGCAGCCTTGTGAAGCATGTGTTAGCTTCAAAACTTAGGAAATAGCTCAAACCCACAGCAAATTGAAATACTGTGTGAGCTGGCACAGGCAGCCCACAGGAGGAAATGCAAAACCGTGCATGAAATGCGAAGAGTAAATCAATTTTTGTTACCTCCCTAACCAGGAGATCCCCAAAGCAGCACCTGGTCAGAGGCACACAGGCAAGGATGCACCACAGAGCGCTGTCCATGCTGGATGTTCACCAAACCTGCCCTTCTGGATTCCTGCAGGTGTAATTTACCACTGTGCTTTGGTCTTTCCCCCACCAAGGCAGGAATCTCAAGCATGTTTGGTAGGGTGCCTCTAAGTCTATCACAGGTCTGTGTTATCCAAACACAGATATTCTTCTTGTCCAACACACAAGGCCAAAGAAAATTATTATGATATATGTGGTTTTGACACCCCAGCTGCAAGTCCTTGAGTGTGTTTAGAATCCTCCTCACTAATCTTCCATTATTTTCCCACAAATACTGAAACTGAGACTAAGGAGGAAAGTACAGCTGGATGTTCTCACAGTAGTTGTGACTCCATGTTGTGGCCTGCACAGCTGCCAGTGTGGAGGACAGTCTGTACAAAGATGCTCAGCTCTGCTCAGTTCTGCCCTGCAAAATGTGGTGAAAGTTTGCTCAGGTATTGTTTTTTGTCTTGGCACAGTTATGTACTGGGCTGTAAGAGGATCCTGAAGCCTCCCAGCTGGTTATTTGCAGGGTCATTTACTGAAAATTGGTATCCAGACCCTTTAGCTTCCCATTAGATCTCAGCTGGCTAATTTGTTTGAACTTCCTCTTTTGGTTTTCTTAATGGTGTCTGAATCTAAGGCTCAGAGAAAGAAAGTAAAAAATAACTGAGAGGAAAAAAGTAAGAGTACAAGATTGGACAGTTCATTGGACCCTTTATAAGTCAGCCACTGGATTACAGAAATACCATAAGTTCATGGTATAATGCATGGGTCTCTTTCTCACTTTATATACAAGGTTATTCAAACAATAAACTGCACTGCCTGGTTCTCTCTGTATATGAGCACTTCTAAGAATGCTCTGGTCTGACCTGTGCATTTTCCATGCTCCTTTTGCTCAGTTTAGTGGGTGAAGTTTGGGCAGTGTCCCACTGAATAATACATGTGTCTTTTAATAGCATTCATGTGCTGCTTTGTGTAGGCACTGCCAGAAGCCAGTGCTGATGCAAGGCCTGCACATTTGTGACACAGAGTAGAGACAAATATGTGGGACTTGACTGTGTGCAGGGTTTTGTGAAACCTCTTGAGTGAAGTGCAAATGACAGAGCCTTTTAAGGAGTCAGCAATTAGAGAATAACCTCTTCTGTGCCTTCTTTTAGATGAGCAACTAGTATGTGTGTATATCAAAAGCTGCCAAAAGAGCAGCAGAAAAAGGCGTTGAGAAAAGCTAAGGGTAATGTGAGATCATCAACGTGTTTGGTTTCTACCTATTTTATAGGCACTGGAGTTAATTTTCATAGTCAGCACCAGTTACATCTGTTTTCTTTCAGCCTCTTCACTTCTGGGCTTGGTGGGGGTTTTTTTGGATGGAGGTTGTTTGTTTATTTGTTTGTTTTTAAAATTTTCTTACTCTTGGGTTACAATTTATTGTTAGGAGAATATTTAGAGATGTTTATGTTTTCTTCTCTGAAATACCCCTGGCTTGTAATGACATTAGCTGCAGAGAGATGTTAACCTTTGGTTAACAGCCAAATATTTTCAAAAGGCATGCCCTTCTGCACTCTCAAAGCAGTGCCAGCTCATTCAGTTGTGCAGTAGACCCCATCCCTCACTTGTGCTTGTATATGAGAAGAGAAAGAGAGGGATCATCCTCTATTACAGATTTAGCTGTGGGATGAGGAGCAGAGAGGAGAAAAACTTAGATGCCAGATTTATATAACTGGATGCATGCCACTGCAGTCTCTGCAGCGCAGGCCACATGCCAGATCTCTTTCTTAGCCTCGTAAGGCAGTTGATTAAATCAAGTTAACTACTGTACGATTCTAAACTTTTCTTCTTGCTGGCTCTCTTTTATCTAATTTTCTTCCTTCCAGAAGATGCTGCTATAGCTACTCATAGCATTGCTGACTGTGAAAGTGGAAGAAATAGTGTTTTTTCTTTAGTTGGAGCAATATGACAGTAAAGAATATCTGCGTAGGACTTATTGCCCTGATAGAAATTCTGTACAGTTACTGTAAGTTGTGTCCTCTCACTTGCATTTCCTGACTGGTGTTTAACCAGGCTCTGCCTGATCTGAATGACTGGTAGAGCATGTGAGATGCCTGTGTGGTTGTGCAGAACCACAGGCAGTGCTATTGAAGGAACGCACATTCTCCGAGCCTTTTGGTAGTGACATGTCTGATGTAACTGGAGAAGGTGACCAGTTCTCCAGAACTCTGAGGTGGATTTGCTTAAAACTTTTTCTTGCATTAAACTCTCAAAGTTCCACAAGATTTTAAATTAAAGAGACATCAGATTTTATGAGAGTATACATTAGAATACTTAGCAATTTTTTTCCTTAAATACTGAAGACTGAAGGTGGCTAGAGATGGAATGAAGGTCCATAATTACATTTTCTTCTGCCACTGTCACAGCCATCAGACTCTTTTTTCCTTCAGGTTTCAGACATCTCAGTAGCTTCCTGGGTTGTGGCAACTCTGCAAAGTCCTCTGATCCGTGGAAAGTTTGTCTTCCATTACTTCAGAGCCTGGAGCATCAGCTCCTCTGCTTTTCCCAACAGTCTCTTTTTTTGTACTGCAGGCACTCAGTTCTTTGCTGAGTCCCTTCTCTTCTTGTAGCACCTTGTAGACTCTGGAGCTTTCTCACACTTACAGTTTGGTGACAAGGTGATAGCACAGACACGGTAATAAGTGGAAATATGTTAAAATTGATTAATTCTGGATAAAAATTATCCGAATTTTGCAAGAACACCCACTGTGAAATGAAGTGAGGTCACTCTTGACTGGTGATAGCTCCCATGGCTACATTAAATCTTCTTCATTTTATGCAGGAACTCAGCATTCTTCCAGGTCACGATCCCAAAATCTGTGGTAGATGGCCCCCCTAAGTCCCATGACAAGACTTTTTTTAACCTTACTCTTCCTGTGTAGGACTATTTATGAGTAATTTTTATGATCCCTTGATTTTCATTTCCTCTCCACTTGAAACTTCTCTTGATGCTTTCTTTAAGCTAGAGGATGTTGCCCATCATTTTAACTTGCTATGAAATGTTAACTAAGAGTGACATTTTTAGTAGTTGCATGTGGCCCACCTACTGCTGTTTTGAGTCCCTAAATCTGTTGCAGAAAAGTCTTGGTATTGATTGGAACTGTACTAAGAAGAAATTTGTTGCTGATGGGAACACTTACAATAGGGCTTTTTTAAAATGTGTTTTTTACAGAGAAGAAAATGGTAAAACCAAAATTCTTCACAGAAAGGGTATCCATCAGTCATGGATTTGTAAACATAATTAAATATAATTTATTTTTTAATTTTGATATTCCGAACACAGAAATTTTCAAGTGTGTTTCTGGGGCACTGAACTCAATCTTGTATTTTCTTGTCCTTTGGACGAATGATTTGCATTGCCAAATACGGTTTCTGAATTCTCTCAAATTAAAATTTCTATTATAGAAATGGAACATTGAGGTTGAATTTGAGCAATAGGAAACCAGAATGGAAATTTACTAGCTGATGAGTAACTGTCTGACTGGATTTGCAGGTGCAGATATTCAAAAGTTGCCTGGACACAACCCCACCATGTACTCTAGGGGACCCTGCTTGATCAGGGAGGTTGGACCAGATGATTTCCAGTGGTCTCTCCCAATCTTACCCATTATGTGATTCTGTGAATTCTATGAATTCTTCTTTCAGGACCTCAGCATTTCTGTGGCAGTACAAGTAAGATAACTTCTTATTTTCCTGTACCTTATAGAGGAGGCCCAGTCTAAAAGTCACCATAGAATTGGTACACAGCTGGGGATCTTGTTGACTTTGTAAAAGGTGTTGGCCCACTCATGGAATAAATCTTCATACCAACTTAGAGATATAAGATCAAATTTTAATCTGAATAACAGTAATCTTAAAAAAAATGCCCAGATAAAAACTTACTATAAAAACAGACAATGATATGGGCTTCTGTATTTATTTAAACCCCGCAAAGTTACCCACATCTTTTTTCACATTTCTTAAGGGAACTTTCATGTTAAAAATAATCTCAAAGTTGAATTAGCTTGAGAAAAAATGTGATGATGAATATTTCAGCATTACCTGAATGTTGATCACTAACTGAAAATAGAATAATGGCTTAGAAATTGTTTCAAATATAACAAAACATACTGTTTCACATAGCTGCATCCTTTCATTGATTTATTTAAAATTAGCAATTATCACTCTGAAATAGATAAGCCTTTTGAGGGAATTTATATTTTTTGTTTTGTTTAGAGTACTTTTGCCAGCCTTCCTTTAGACCATCTTTAGTTGTTTGGTGTTGGTTGTTTTTTTTTTTAAACAGCTTATGATATTAAATCAAGAACAAACAGTAGTTTTTATATGTAATTTATTTTGCATTTTATGTTTCACTTGCTTGCATGCTGAAAGTGCAGAAGTGTTCAGTTTCACAGAATGATTCAAAGTTAACACCAAATACAAGAACCTCAAATTATGTTCCTAAATACAGGTTCAGAAAAAAAAAGATAGTCTCACTGTCAAAGGTGATGAGCACCAGTTATAGCCACAGATTTTGTCATCCATATTGTTTCAGATACTCCATGAAGGAGTACCTGCAGTAGCAGGTGTGGATTGGCCTTATGGAGAAGTCTGGGTCTTTGCCTTCACTTCTCAGGTAGAACCCATCAGCACTCTCCAACTAAAATCCCACTATGTAAAGCTCATGAATTGGCTGAAGCTTGGGTTGTGATGAATTTCGTAAACTTTTACCTTTAGAAGTCCTATTTGAGGATTTTTATAAACAGTTTTAGGGTTGTGTGATTTAGCTTGTATCTGTACCATACTGTGTCAATTCATTTTGTTAAGATGGAGACTGCTGTCAGAAATCTTGTGACTCAGATCTGGAGTTTGAACTCACCTAGAGCTTATGTTTGGCTGCTAAGTAAAAGATTGAACCTGTCTTTTGTTTGAGATGAAGGTTTTGATCAGTTCCTTTCATTCTGTTCCTTTCTGCATGTACACACACACACATATATACTTAAGCTAACCCCAGTAATTATCTCTCTTGGCTGATTATTTTGGGGGCGATGATGTGAGAGTCATAAGCGTTCATTTCTGTAGTGTTATCCCACTCCACCCCCTCACCATGTGTTGAATTGCTATGGTATTTTTGTTCGTCTCTTGTCTAGTCCTCTCCAGCCTTCTCTTTTCTCAACATGGATTTACAAGCTTATAAGAACTGAATCTTTGTTATTTTCTCCTTTCTCCCCCCTTTTTTTTCTTCTTCCTTCTAACTGAATGTGTGTTAGTGAAATCAGGGAAGAAGAAAACTGGGCTGCTTGCTTTGCGTTGGTGTTTACTATGAGTCATAACAACAGCTTGGTGCTCTTGAAAACTTTTGTGGTGGGAGAATAAACAGCATGGATGCAGTAAAAGAAATGGCAGAATGTACTGTACTTCCAGTTCTCTGACTCAAGGACATAATTGTGGATGATGGGAATACATTTTGATAGAGGTTTGCACTTACTCATGCCGTGGATATATAAAATTTCTGCTAAGGAAGCAAATCTGTTTGCTCAAAATTTGTCCTGATTGCACTGAAACTGGACTTACTGGGAAGTGTTTTGGCAGCAGCTGACTTTTCATGGAACTACCTAAAATAGCCTTGGTGTGAGAAGTGAGTTTAGAATTATTATTTTGACACTGACAGTATATAGAAGTTTAACATGAGATGACATATTCATCGTACTGCTCTCCAGTTATCCACCTGGAACTACCCACATTCAGAGTTCAAGAACTATTTCATTCTTATGCCTGGAATTACCTTGTTCCCAAACTGCTTACAGTTCTTACAGTTATATTAGAGACAGGGATTTGTCCTCCACTAGTACAGAACTGAGCATATATTAGGCTCCTAAATGACTAATCATACACTAGATGAAGTCGATGCTGTCTTGATTTCTAGTTGAACAATCAGCTATAAAACACTCTATCCCCTAGTAAGTGACTGAAACAAACAGTAAAAGATGGTATTCAGTCCTGTGGCCGAAAGTCTGTTTATCATGGTTATAAACAAGACTCAAGATCACTGTCTTGATGCAAAATCTACTGGACAATAATTTTTTGACTTGTCTGTGTTTAAAGAACTTAATGCTGTTACAGGCAGCTTCCAAGATTGGTTCCAGTTCCAACATTTGGTGCAGAACACTAAGAAAAAAATAAATACTAAGACGTGATGTTAGGCTATTAAGGTAAGATAGGTAATAGAATACATATGAATTGAGACAGAAAGAAAATATGAGGATAAAGTAGAAGAAGAAAGCCCAGTGATTTCAATTCACAGTTTCCTGTGTAAAATTTTTAAAACTGTTTGAACAAATATTGCCCACACGTAGTAGGAAAAAATGCTCACAAGACAAACAGTTCCAATGTTCAGCTCTGCTGGATGGTCAGTATTTGCCAGTTCCACAAGCCATGCCATTTTACTGGCAATAATTTTATAAGTGAATAATGATGGTTGCTGGTCAATCTCAGCTCTCCTTATCTACCAGAGAACAGACTAGACAATAAAGCAAGAAAATGAGGGCTAAATTTTTCATTAAAAGAATTCTTTCAAATTGATGGCCATGCGACCACTCTGTCTTCATACAGAAAATATTAGTCAGGAATACCAAGGAGCTGTTACTTTTATAGAATAATAATGTTTGTGCATTGTGGAACTGCAAAATTCCACAATTTTCACAGAGCACATGAGAAATGACTGCCTGCCATATCATGGTATTCATGCTACTTATGGATGCAAAAGGAAATAACTGCACCAATGTGCCTTTTGAAAAAATATATAACACGTGATTTTTATCAGTACTAGCAGAATTGTTATGGGTACCTTGCACTGCCAATTGTAAGCAAGAAGCAGGCTGGAGTATTGGCCCAGAACATGCTGTATTAGAATCTGTTTTCATGAATAAGACTAAAGAGAGCTAGGACTATAAATGTCATTGACCGATTAAAACTTGATGGGCCATTTATGTTTCACACCTGGGCGTCACTTTAGAAAAAAGTAAAATAGCCTGAGAGCTGAGACAAGTATAGTATCAAGTTCTGAGAATAAAGGCAATTATATGAATGCCAGAGTCACACCTGAGTGTGGCTGCTGTGAGCTGCTTACAGCTGCTGGGTGGAATCGGGGTGCATGCAAGGTTAATGGCTGTGCTGAACCTGCTCTCAGACGTTTCAGTGTTGGCTAAATTTTAAACGGAAGAAAAGAAACGTAAAAGCATGACTTCTGTCAAGACAGCTCACCTCCTGTGAACAGAAGATATCACATAATTTCTTGACTCAGGAGAAAGATTGGTCTGGGGATAAATTTCTGGACAGTGGTAAACTGTATTCCACCAAAAACCACAAGTGTCAGTTCAGATTCAGTATTTAAGAGCAGAAGGGGTCACGTACCTTCGCCTCTTCTGTGATCCAGGACACAAAACCTCATGCAAATCCAGCATCAAGTCTGTATTTTTTACTTCATGATATACTGTATAGAAAATGTCTTCATTTACATAAAGTGGATAGTGGCAGATATTTCTAGTAACCTCAGAAGTTATTTGCCCTTACAATTGCAATGGTATCCTTTGTTTCTAGTCCAGATTTCTCTAATATTCATTGTGGTGAGATTTCTATGAGAAGTATCTATCTAATGGTGGTGTGTCTATACTCTGATCAAGGGGGCTAATTAAACATTCTCTTGGACAGATTAAGTCACTTAGTCATAGTCACATATTTTATGAACATGTGTCGTTCTTGCAGTTTTTCCTAAGGCACTTCCAATTCTTCACTTGCAATGTGGACACCTACATTTGTCACAGCCTTGCATTTGGATCTTCAGTTCAGTCAGTAATTTAACCATGAGCCCCAGCATCCTTCTAAATTTGAGAGTAGAGTCCTCCATCCATTACGTGCTTTAGCATATGTTCTTTTTCATTAGATTTGTGTTTGGCTGTATTAAAATTGATGTTATGTAAATGAAACTATTTCACCAAATAGTTTCACCATTCAATCTGATCTATTGCCACACTTAATTTGCACACCGTAGCCTTTTTGTCATCTGCAAGTGTTGTACTTCTTCTTCTGGGTTATTCATGAAGACATGGGTTTGTGTGAGGACTCATGGTCAGTTCAGAAGTAACCCCTGCCAGTCTTGGCAAAAAGATGGTCACAGCAGAGCGGTCTGACACATATAGTTATTGTTGAGACCCATCCATCAACCAATCCTCAATCTGTTTAGCTTATTCCTTTATTATGTGACAAAACTAAATTGTTTATCACAGTGTTTTTATCAAGAAGTTTTATTAACATACTTGCCACTAACTGAAACACAAATTAAGCAAATACATAGTCACATCAACATTTAAGACCTATTTTCCATAAAACAGTGATTATCATTATATTGTGGCTGCATTCTGAATCAGTCTCTTTACTACTTTGCCTCTGATGATAGTGCAGTAATTGATATACAGTTAACCAGCTCATTGTCTTTATAATTTTTATATTACTAGCCCACATTTAGCTTTTTTGTCCAATAATCGGAATAATTACTATTTTTAGTAAAAATTATTTTTAGTGCGGTACATAAAAAACAATAAAAGATGCCAGTTGTGCCAGGTAGTGAGGAAACATGAAACAGCACAAATTCCTTTTCTGGAAATACCGTGCAGGATGGGTTCTTCTTGTTATGCTCTTATGTTATATCTTGTGTTTGAAGATAATTGCACACTAATGGGAATGTAAATCAGGAGAAGGCAAGACAAAATGATGTGTCCCTTCCAGGTGACTGTTTCCTTAATTGTCTGTTTTTAAATATTTGTAGTGCTGGTTTGGTCACATCCTGACTCAAATCATCATCCATGTGGCTTGAAACATTCCAAAATTGGTGGTCTGGAGTAGGTCTAATAGATTTATGTATTTGTATGCCAAATAAAGTATAAAATAAAGTAATCACTGAGGATAGGAACAATTACTGTAGGCTGCTAACCATATGTGAGAACAAGGTGCGTGACTTTCATATGATTAGAATGAATCAGAGGTAGCCCACTCTGTATTGCAGTGACACTTTTATTAAATGAATTCATAAAAGCTGAGTGTTTGGAGGGCTTTAGATGGTATTAACCATAGATCTTTTAGATTGAGGATTGTTTCTGTTCACAACATCTTGTTTGATGTGTAGTGTTTGGTTTGTACCTTCAGATTCTTAGTGATTACTACATTTGAATGAGGTCATAAAGGAAAAAGACCCAAGATACACGTGTTTTCCAAGTATATGGATGTCAAATGGAGCTGAAGTCACTGAGCATAGCATTTCATTATATCCACTAGCTTACAACATGAGAATCTAAATATAGAAATAATTAAAGGCTTGCTTGTGATTTCACAAACATAAGTGCCAAGGTTCCTCTAGTATCTAATGGGATTTAGATCAGACCCTTATTGTCCTCAGTCACTTAATCAATTTAAAAATTTATTGCTAAGAAATTAGGGGATTTGGGCTTTTGCCATTATTAATTCTGTAAAATTTTGGACTATTATTGTATAAGGTATATTTTAAACCCCTGTGTTGTGTAAGCCCCATGTCTCATAATGCAGCAAACATCTGCCAGAGTTTGGAGGTCAAAGTGTTTTGAAAATAGACTGGGTCGAGGAATTAATAAACATTCACAAATTTATTGGATTTGCAGGTATTAAATGAATTGCATTTTTTCTTTTATAAAAAGAAAGTGCAATTTATTTTCATAAAAGTAAGTAATTTCTATGTAAGTTATAAAGTATGTAAAGTAAGTAATTTCTTCCTTAAAAAAAGAACCACCTGTCAAAAAAGAGGTCTCAAACCTCTCTTTGTTTCCTGCTAAATAAAAGTCGTCAGTTTCTAGTTATCCAGTCAATATAATCTTAATTTAATGTTTTGCTTGGGCCTAACACTCTGTGTATATTTGTATGGGGAAAACTACCTCAGCTCATGTATTGCCCGGGTCTTGACATTTGAGTTCAGATGAGTTGTTAAAAGATGCTGGACTGAATTTATTCCTGTCTTTGTGTTCCGGGAATTAGGTGGCAAGTAGGGAAGACACAAATATATCATTTATAAACCAGCTGGAAGTCAGTGTGGTGTCGCCATTGTTCTAAGCTGGAGCAGCCCTGGAAACGTTGCAGTGTACAGTTGCTGTGAAGGAATGCAGCACTGGGATAATCTCTCACTTTGTGTGAGGAAGCATTTATCACTTGGCTCACATTTCACATGTTCCTGCGCTTAATATGGAATAGATCTCTGTTGGCTCCACATGTTCCATGTTTTATGTCTCTATGAAAAACAGAAGCCCAATTGCAGCAGACAAGTGTTTGGTTAGTCACACTGATTTTCATGTGTTCAGTTTGCACCTTTACAAAGCATTAGTGCTTGGAAATGCATGCCTTAAGTGATGTGAGGCAGAGGGAATCTGTCCTGGGAAGAGGAATAAGGCTATGGGGACTCAGGAGTGGGAAGATAGGAGGAAGAGTGGTCTCTCAGGTAACCTTTATATCAATTATACACACTTGCAATCCATGCTGGTAAATTTTTAGTTTTTCACAGATGGCTTGTGGGATATGCCTGTGAGAATGTGATGTTTTTAAACACAACCTTGCACTGAAAGCACTCAAAGTCTGGGGGATAAAGGTGGAGGGTTAGGAAGCATGAGAATGCTACACTCTTCAGGTATCAGCTAACAGGTTATAGCCAGGGTAATAGGTCTTAAATATCCTGACTTTTTTTCAGGTGCCTAATCTATATGCCACTTATTTAATAAGTAGTAGTGTTATACAATAAGTATTTAATAAGGTAGTATTAACACATTTAATATGGACTGATTTATCAGCTTCTTCTGTTGTCCTTTAACATTTGACACATTTACTCATGTTTCTTCTGAGTCTGAATTTTTCAGCTTCAGAGCAAGCTGGATATTGCTGAAATAAGAGACCTTGAGAAAGGTCTCTCTGTATTTGTATTGTGGACATTGGACAGCTCTGAGTCTTGTCAGTACATTTAACTTACTTCTAGGTTAAGAAATGAACTGTGTTTGAAGGGTAGCTCTAGGTGTAATTTTTAAAGTTGATCTAACAGCAAATTTTTCTGAGCACTTTTTACCTCTGTCTGGCCTCATATAGTGATGAATCAAGTGATGCTATGCTGTGTGTCAGATTATTTCCCAATGGATAGTTTAAACTGAGAAGGATTTGCCTAAAATAATCAGCATCTTAATTTTTTTTTTTGTGCAAACTATTATTTAGAAGTGTGTCTACAGCAAGCAATTAACAGAGATTGTATATATCATTCTTGCCAAGAGGAAATGAGAAACAGCCTACATTGTTTGTGGAAGATACTCTTCTGGAAATCGTAATTCCATACTGTTGAGCAGGAAGACTGCCTGTAATTTTGCTTGCAATGTGCTTGTCAATTTTATCCATTGGTAACAAAGGCATCCCAGTATTAATGGCAAGAGAAAGCAGCTGGACAGTGAAAAAATGGCTGCCAAGCACAGTAGAAAGCACTTCAGACTGTGCCACAGGAAAGAATTAAAACAAAAAATAAGCCTAGTGTGGGAGGAAGATATTAAACTCACTGAGGAAGCATTGGTTTAAGTCTTCATCCTAAGAAAACAGCCTTTTCTACTCCCCTCAAGGTCTGCAGGGTTAATCTGTTTCTTTGCTTGTCAGGGTATACTTCTTACAGTTTGCATGTCCATGAATAAAATATTTTGAGAGTCCGTGTGTGAAAAGTGTTGGTTGCCTGGGGTAGGTATGGTGGAATTTTGGGGAGAGACATTATAAGGATTGCTTATGTTTATATCCACTGGGCCTTTAGATAAACTTCAAAGATAACATGCAGAACGCTGGTTTTTGAATTCAGCAGATAGAGATGTACTCGCAATGCCTGGGTTTAGTAGCAGCTTCCCAGGAGGGAATACTCTCTCTGATGTCTGGTTCACTGAGAGGCTTGAGGAAAGAAATTTCTTGTTTCAAACTTTGCAGAAGCAGACATGAATGAAGGAGGGCTTTTTTGACCCAAAACACTCTCCACCCCGCCTATTTTCTGATGTATATTAATCCAAGTATCTCAGGGATCCCCCTCTTTTAACAGTGGTATAAAAACACAGAAATCAACATTTGTAGAAAACTCGGTATATAGAAATCTGTATAGAAAAAATTATCTTTTTCAGTGGTGGGAAAAATAATCCAATCATACTGACTTTTGATTGAACTATTTCCTACCCTGCAACTAGTAACGGTATTTGCAAACTACACTTGCATCTCATAGTATGAAAAATTACGATTTTTAGCAGTGCAGTCAGAGTCTGGTTATAATAGAGTCAGTCTGTTGAATTTCTGAGGAGAAAGTCTTGCTTTATTTGCAGATGGATTTATTTCAAGGCTAAATAGATCTCTAAAGTATAAGGCCAAAAAATACAGGTATGTGTCAGCCCCACTTGGAAATTATAAAGGTGAAATTGTCTAGTATTTGAGTTATATTGTGTACTCTGAGTACAGCAGTGCACTACAGTACTTAGAGCTGAAGGCTATTTTGACTGGAGTGTTTAATTTTAAATGCAAACCTAAAGGATAAGGAAAGAAGAAGAAGTTAAGAAAAGCAAACAGCAAAGAAAAGAAGCAAATTTTGCATCAGATAAGATTTGTTTTTCAAGTAGTTACTTAAATAGATCTGTAGTTAGGCTTTGTGTTTTCTATCTCAAAGTGAAAATAACATGTAAACAAGAAGTTTCGCTTCAGTGAGAGCTAATTATTGAACTGATTAATACAACTGTCTGGATACCAGGTGACCACCAAAGCTGCCCTGTCACTCCCCTCAACTGGACAGAGGAGAGGAAATATAATGAAAAACTTGTGAGTTAAGATAAGGATGGGGAGAAGTCACTCACCAGTTACTGTCATGGGCAAAACAGACTCAGGAAAATTAATTAATTGAATTTATTACCAATAAAATCAGAGTACGGTAATGAGAAAATAAAAACAAATCTTAAAACCGCCTTCCCTCCACCCCTCCCTTTTTCTTGTGCTCAACTTTACCCTCAATTTCTCTACCTCCTCCCCCACAATGACTTAGAGGGATGGGTAACTGGGACTTGGTCAGTTCATCACATATCTCTGCTGTTCCTTCTTCCTCAGAGGAAGAACTCCTCACTCTTCCCCTGCTCCATCATAGGGTCTCTTCAATAGGAGACAGTCCTCCATGAACATATCCAGGGTGAGTCCTTCCCATGGGCTGCAGTTCATCACAAACTGTGCCAGCCTAGGTCCCTTCCACAGGAGCAGTCCTTCAGGAACAGGCTCCTCCACTGTGGATGCCCCATGAGGTAACAAGTCCTGCCAAAAAACCTGTTCCAGTGTGGGCTTTTCTCTCCATGGGGCCGTAGGTTCTGCCAGGAGCCTGCTCCAGCATGGAATGCCTATGAAGTCACAGCCTCCTTTAGACATCCACTTTCTCCAGCATGGGGTCTTCCACATGAGGCAGGTTCCTATTGGCTCCACTGTGGGCCTCAATGGGCTGCAGGGGCACAGCCTTCCTCACCATGGTCTTCACCTTGGAGTGTTGGAGAATCTCAGTTCTGGCACCTGGAGCACCTCTTGCCCCTCCTTCTGCACTGACCTTGGTGTCTGCAGGGCTGTCTCTCTCACATGTTCTCACTCCTCTCTTCTAGGGCTGCAGTTTCTCCTGTGCAGTGTCCTTTTTCCCTTCTTCACTCAGTTATCCCAGAGGTGTTGCCACCATCGCTGATGGGCTCAAACTTGGCCAGCAGTGGGTCTATCTTGGGGTGGGCTTGGATTGACTCTGTGGGATATGAGAGAAGCTTCCAGCAGGTTCTCACAGAAGCCACCGCTGCAGTACCACCACTATCAAAACATGGCCATGAATACCCAATACAGCAACCAATTATTGGACTGAGGCCACAGCTTCTAGCATAATCTGAAACACGGATCTTTGGGCACACTAAAATAAAGAATGCCAGAGGAAAAAAACCCCATAGCTCTGAAAAGATGCAACGCCTTCTTTCAAGTCAAATAAATCAAAGAAACTGCAGTCATATTGCTCTGGAAAACACTGCTATTGCCCTATTCTGTGGATCCTTTGTAGGTGCATTTTACTGCTGAAATTTATCCATAGACCAAAACATTCAAGTTGATTTAGATTGAAGGTACTTGGTTGTTCTGTGTACATAGATAACAGGGAGGATAAATGTGGGATAAGAATAGATGCAAAGGAAATTGAGGCTCATTCAATGTGTCTTTGGCACTTTATAGCATGCACTTTTAGCTTTATGAATTTAAACTCCTGTCATCTTAATATAGCCTGTAATTATTCCTCAGGGTATGTCAATTATTAAATACCTATTTAAAGTAACTAATAAGCTATCTTTGACAATTTTGTGATTTGAGTTCTATCAGCATTAAAGTTACTGATTTTTTCCTCTTCAATGAATATTTCCCTATAATTTGATGAAGTTGATTTATTATTTGTATACTTGTGCTGTACTAGAAAAAAAATTATCTGCAAAACCTTACATAAATTTGGTACACATTACACCAAAACTTAGACAAGTTGTGCTTTTTTCTTTTGGTTTAAGTGCCATTGGTTGAATTGTTTGAATTCTTGAGGTAGGGGAAGGCACCACGTTGCAATTTAATATGATCACAAGCTACAAATTATTGATTAGAACTGTTTCAGTGCATTGAAAGCTTATTCTCAAGACAGATACATTTAGTAGCATGTGGATATTGCTGAGTAAGTAGCACTTTGCTACAATCTTGCAAAGCAATGGCTGCTCTGTTTCCTATAACCACAGTGGGGAAAAACACCTTGTGATGAAGCTAAAATCCCTTACAAGTGTGTGTGTACTGTGTACATGTGTACGTGTGCTTGTGTACTACACATCACATGTGTTGCATGAACTCTCTCCTCCTCTCCCTTCCCTAAAGTAGGTCTTTCTTAGAACTCTAATTAGACTAGGACAGAACCAGTAATAGTCAAAGTTTTTGGGCTCGACTGATGGGTACTGGTAAATGTGGTAAGAACTCTGCGAAGAGCTCTTGTAGGACATTCAGTTGCCTTGCCCTGTTTGGATTAGTTTAGCAGGTGTACTGTGGTGACCAGCCTGTGCAGGGGTACTGCTGGTTGAGACCCATCTGTGACTCACTTTCCAATCACTTTTCTTTGCTATTCTTATTCTCATAAAAATACCGAATCTTGTGATACCTGTTGTTCATCAGAAAATGTTTTGAAGGTAGCTGTTTTCATTTCTGGAAAGTGTGTATTCTCCTTTATTCTCTTTTGTCCTTCCTTCCTTCCTTGGAATAAAATAAAAATCTAGAGACCGTGACAGTAGAAAACAGGTTTGATCTAAAAAATACCAGGTAATGCTGTGCTGGTGTGTCAGTAACTGACTGGTTGTGCTTTCCCCTTTTTGAGCCGACAGGAGGGTATGAAACTGGTGGTGGCAGGGTTTAAGCAGTGCAGAAGTTGGAGTATCTGCAGGAATAAGTTCTGTGTCCTGGAATGAACTTGGTTGGCCAGGTTGTTCAACATTGTCTCAGTGCTTTGGGACACCAGTGAATAACTGTAGGAACTGTAGGAACTGTAGGAAGTGTAGGAACTGTAGGAACTGTAGGAATGGTTTCCAAGCAAGCACAGTCCTTGTACAAATCTACAGCATTGTTCTTGTGAAAGGAGATTGAAAGAGATGGACTTTCAGCATAGTGATCACTGAGGAAGGGAGGAAGAGGAGGAGCTGCTTGGGAGCAGGCTTAAAAAGAAAGATGTAGATCAGAAGTAGGGAGCTTATAAGAGGAAAGAAAAAATGTTTGGAAGGCTCCCTTATGAAGAAATTACATCTAGAATAGGAGAAGCAAGGAGAAAAACAATGCAAGTGAGGTTTAAAATTTCCATTATAGCTCTTAGGGGAGTGTTTAATTATCTCCAGACCAAAGCATCATTTCAGTCATAATCATTTCCTAAGCAAGAAGCCAGTGAAGTAGATAAGCATCACCTGTAATGACAAAGAGACAGAAACTTCAAGATATTTCTAATTTTCTGGAACTATAGCAGAGCTAATCTAAGAACTGCAAAGGGAAAAAAAATAGATTTCCCCCTGCCTTTGCCCCCCAAGAATTGTGCCTGGGCACAGATCAAATCTAAGTTGTAATCAGCAACATAGGTTTCTCTGTTTGTGAAAGTTTAACTGTCCATCCATTAAAGTTTTGTTTTCGTTGTGGGGCAGATCAATAGCTGAATAATTGATTGGCTGACTAATTAAACAGCTGAATTATTGAAGATTTTAAATGTGAATTTCATGATGTGAGATGATTAGAGACCAGGACAGGTGCCAGAGGAAATTTTAAGTAAATGAATGGAAGTAGCCAAGTAGAGTTATTCAAAACCCGTTACTGAAGCTAAGAATATGCCTGTCAATTCTTGTTCTGTGTATCCTCAACTTATCCTTTCCATAAGTAATAAACCTTCTTTTCCCTCCAGGCTCTGTGGTCCTATTTCCCAGTAAGTCATAGTGCCAGCTCTTCTCAGCAAACACAAATTTATGCAATGTCAGGATTCCATTCAAAATTATAAAATGTTTCAGGGCCTGATTTTGCAAAAGCTTTTTTTGACTGGACTGAATATTTCCTGAAATCAGTGGGATTGGAATAGAAGCACATTGCTTCTGCTGTTGGTTGGAGAAACCATAAGTGTAGTAATACCACACTTTTGTCACTTTTATTTTCCTAACCATTCAATTTGTTATATATGTCAAAGTTAGTATCTTGGTGTTTGGCTATGTTTTTAAGATCCAGCCTGCTGTTAGGAGCACTCTAAGACTTGGAACGGACATACTGGCATTTCTGTGATTCATAGAATCATCAGGTTGAAGGAGATCTTTAGGTCATCAAAACCAATCTTAAAGTTTGTAAGCCAAGGTCTGACCAGCATTCTCAGATGGTATGCACAGTTGTGAATCATAGCAGAGGGTGAAAGCAAGGGCCTATAGCTGAAAACATATGGACATCTCTTCTGGGGAATATTTATGCAAGATTTTCAGAATTCTCTCATGAGCATGCGTTAATGCCTCTGACTTACCCATATGAATTAGAGGAAAACTTTATGGTCTCCTTTGTATTTAAGTCAGCTTGTGCTTTCCACTATAAAAACAATGTTTTATTTGAGAAGTCTCAAAGACGGCAGTTTATAGCTCATCTCTGATGATAATCAGAGAGATTTTCTTTTTTAAAACTTATTATTTCTTACTTCATTCAGAAAATATTTGTAGCTAGAGAAAATAGTTGAATATTGCAGCAGAAATGCTATACTACAAACACCACAAAGGTGTTAAGCAAAAAAACCCATAGGCACACACATACAAACATTGCTGAAGGAATTTCAAGCAAACTCTAGCAGTAGACAGGAAATGCTGTATTTATGTTTCATCAAACAGTGCACCAAGAAAGGGCAGACTCATGGGAGAGCAGTTGTTACTTAATTGTATAAAATGACATGCCTTTTTTTTTTTTTTTTTTTCTTTTTTGCAGTCTAACAACTGTAAGGTTCCTGGAACATATATATTTACATTACCTTGAAAAAAAAATACTGTTAAGATTTGCCTTGTATGTTCTGTGGTCACAAAGGGCAGATGGAAATTCTCAAATCAGAACGGGAGACAAAGATATGGTACAAAAGTAATGTGAAGTGATGAACTTGCAAAGGGACACAGTTTTCCTGTTATTAGCTAGTGGTGTAGGCACTTCTGTGCTGATTAGTAACAGGTTATTAACAAGTTTTTAAATTAAAGTAAGTGAAAAATGAATAATTTCATAAAATCCACTTATCTCTTGTACTGATTTCCCCTCTGGGGGCTTTCTAGTTAGAGGTTTAGAGTCTAAAGGAAGAGTGATTGAGAACTGAATTGCGTTGGGAAGAGTGATAAATGTAGCAGGGAGCTGTAGTTTATTCTGGCATGGCCTTAAATGGAAGTTTTGTTATATTAGATAAGGGATCACAAAATCCCCGTTCAATATCAAGTAAGGTAATCTAATATTGCATCAAATGTATAGTAGCTTTTAACATAGAGATGTTGCTGTGTTGACTGTGTTTTAGACAGGAAGCTCACTATTACTGGGACTAAAGACTTGTATTTCCTTCTCCTCATCAGAGTCTGGAGTGCTGGGTGTCAGAGAGCAATGAAGGAAAGGAGAGAGGGTGTTCTCCTGAGTGCTCTGGCACATCCTGATTTTTGAGTACTGTTGGATAGCTCTTGTCTGTACTCTTGTGGAACTGTAGCTGCACGTGTATTACACAGGACATGCTGTAAATGAAGAGTGTTCTACAATCCCATTCTGAAAAAAGAGGAGAAAATGTCTTCTGGGAAATGACACGAAAAGGACATTTTTAAGTTAGAAGTGGAAGCTTCATGGGGCTTTGTTCCTTACCATGTATTGATATGGTGCACAGCACAGCAAGCAAATGGTGATGCTGCTGCTCATGACAGGAGAAGCCCAAGAGTGAACTTAAGCTGGAATTTGTACTCCCTCTTTCTGTCATAGTGTGTTCTTGAACATTCAGCTGCATTCCTAAAGGAGTTCTACATGATGCATAGTAGATTTCAGCTTATCTTTTTTTCAGTTTTCTCCCTTATCAGCCCTCTAGAAGGCATTGCAAAAGCTACACAAACACTTAGCAAACACCGATACTTTAACAGAAAGTTTGACTTGCACAGTGCTATGATTTCCTTTGCTGTTTCTGTTTGGGATAATAATTGGCTTGCCTCCATGGAATATTGGCTAAACACAGTAAGGTAAGAGTGAATGATAAGAAATAATTTTTTTCTCTGTGCAAACCCATGCTAGGGCTGCCCCTACTGTACAGGAGACACAATTTTGTTACAAGCATCTTATTTAATTCAAATTGTGCAATTCAGTTTGGCTTGTGCTATCCTTCTGAAAGTCATTTCAGAGCAGAAGAAGGGCATTCATCGTAGAAAGGAGCACAAAACATTTGTTTGAATTTTTATATTTCCCAGCTAGAAAAGTGCTCTGAGGGTAAAACCCTCTCTCATTTATGACTTAGGTGTGTATTTTATGAGTTGTAATTTATCTTGTATCTCACTATATAACTCTCTAACTCTCTATCTCTGGTTTTAATAAGGAGAACAGAATATTAAATAGTTGCAATGCCTTTCATGGCTAATGGATGAAGGAGGCTCTGCTAGTAAGCTTTGGAACGGTTTTTGTTTCATTGCACTGCTGGTTGAATAGTCCCTTAGGTAAATAGGTCATGCCAAATTAAATATGGAAACCTTATCTTGTATTAAGATAGTTTCCTTCATAAACTTATAAAGCAAAAGTTGTCGGCGAAGCCCACACTATTGGTATGAAGGATGCAATTTATAAGATCTGCTTCCTTAGTAATGGTTTTCTTGCTTTTTAAAATTGTAGTTGTTCCCACACTCTTACATAGTAAAAATAATTAGACACTGTAGACATCCATGAATTTCCATGTATCGTAAGACCCCCAGGTCCCATTTTATCTGTGTTGTTGTAGATCATAAGACACCGCTGAGTGTTAGGGTTTTCACCAGCAGAAGTCATTAATAAGTATTTCACTTCGGATTTTGGAGAACAGATTCCTTCTGTTCATCTCTGCACAGACACCTCTAAAAGCCTTTCTCTAGAGTTTATGAAAACAGACCAAAAACATTCTTGTATGTGCTAAGTCATGGATAAAAATTCTATCCTTTGTCCCTGGCCTCCCAGAAAAAGAGCTGATCTTTGCCATAGAGCTGTCCAGAGGACAAGAATTTGTTCTTAATGACTTTCAAGGGTTTGTGTTTTGTTTTCATTTCAAAGAACATTGTAATTAGTGCATAACCAAAGCCTTCAAAGTGTTGTGTAGGAACAGAATTCTGATTTTGTGTTTTGGTTGGAAGCTATGTCCATTTAATGGAGGCATGTTTCTTACATGTCACTAATTGCTCTCTCTTGGTCAGCTCTGGATTCAAACCCCTTTCCTAATGACACTTTCATATATCTGTAAAACAATCCATTTTCAACGAGGCCACCAAAGAGTTCTGCTCTTTACAGTCCAGGCCCTCAGAACAGGATGAGTTGTTATCTTGAAAAAAAGTTCAGGGAGATGAGAAAAATTTTGCATTATTTTGCTGTATTTTTAAGATGCAAAAGAAACTATTTGCAGAGCTCTCCATAAGGAAAAATATATGTATTTCTGAGAGGCTAAATACTCCCCATTAAGGTGAAACATAGTTGGGTGGAGAATAAAAGTTACAAGATAAAAGAAGGATGAGAGAAAGAACTGGATCAAAACTACTTTGTTACTGCTACTTTGAATGCTCTATTTCTAGAAACTTGCCAGAAGTGCTAATTAATCTGTAAATGCAAGTCAAAGTACAGGTTTCTTACTTGAAACATGTAATTATCTGTATTGCTAGTGTATCTAATTGACAACTAATAATTTGTAATATGTATTGGTAGATCATTTAGTTAAAATGTATTACCTGTCAGCTTAGCAATAAAACCCCTTTGACATTTGGCTGTGCAAATCCAGGGCTGTGTTACAGAATAATGTATTTGGATTGGAAGCTACACTATTCCAGTAGTTTTATAAGTATTAAAAAAATTGTTTAAAGTATGTTTCCATAATTCACAGAATACCCATGTAATGGTAATTCAGTTGCAGAAGAGGGTGTCACAGAATTATTTGTTGAATTAGGCATAAAAATATTTTGGCCATAAAAAATGATGTACATCGTAATATGTACCTGAGAGCATCTCCCCAGCTGGTGTAGGATTATTACTTACTAGGTATTCTTCACAGTTTTGCTCATTGTTTAAATGTCACAGGATTCCCCCACTCCTTTGGTGTGACAAAGCTTTAATCCTCCAGGCAGAACTATGAGTGGGAATCTAGTAAAAACAGAATTGTGCTAGTTTTGAACAAGGTGGCTCAGGCACTGGTAGCTGCCTAACTATAGCTTAGAAGAGGATAAGTGCCAGGGGAGCCAGGTTGTGCCTTGTGCTGCCACAGCTGGAATGCTGCTGTAGAGCTGTTGTAGAGCTAAGGGCAAGAGGTCTCTGTCTGGGACTGTCTGCACATCTTGACCGTCACAGCAGGGCTACAGCCTATTTCTATGGTTTAGGAACTGGTATTTTGGACTAAGCTTCAACTAACCTAGCTTGAAGAATTTCATTTAGCCTTCCTCCATATTTTGAAATCCTTTGAGCACACCAGTTTTATCTACACTGCGCCCAGCTATTGGGAATTCAGGGTATTTTTCAGGTACATGAGAAACTGTGGTAAGGAGTTTTTTTGTAATGTTATTGTCTGCAAATCAGGGGATTGAGCAGGACCTCTGGATCAGTCCTGACTATGGGTGAAGACATTTCTCTTTTACAGTCAAGGAAAGAAGGAGGAAATGAGTGCCACGAGGAAATGCAAAGCAAATGAGATGTGGTGGTTAAAAATTCATTACACACCACTAGCCAGAGCAATACATTTATGTTTATTTTTATGTGCTTAATCCACAAGGCATGAGATGCAGTAATTAAATTGTTGCTACCATTGACAGAGGACTTGCATTCTCTTTCTGTGCTGCTCTTAGGAGAAAGGCTTTCTATTCTTAGTATTCAAGAATGCTGCATCTTTTTTCTAAAATCTAATAGCTATATGCCAGTTTTCTTCTTAAAGTTAAAAGTTCCCCTTGGCTTTCCTTACAGTCTTTTCTGTCTCTGGAGACACACTGCCTGTGCTGCAGCCTTTGGAAAGAGAGATATTGATATGGTTAATTAACACTTGACCTGTTATCAAAGAGGATAATTGACTCTGTGCAGCACATGCTGGGATGGGGTCCCTGGGTGACACAAAGAGCAGAGTAAAATCGGTCAGGATGGTCTGGTGAGGTGGATGTGCACATACATATATAGGCAATATACAGGGATCTATGTGAAGGGAGTATTCAAGAATGAATCACTTAAGAGACAGCAACTTATCCTGGCTCCACTGAACATAGGACTCTTTATGACTCCTGCTTGCCTAAAGCTACTCCTGCAACACTTCCCTTGAAAAAGTGCAGTGAATTGATAGCATCTGTCAGAATGAATCAGCAGGTATAGTCAGATGTTCCCTGAGGGGCTTGTGCATTAGCAATCATGGGAACAAGAGAGCTTGGTTGAAGGTCCCGGGCTCCCATAAGAGGTGTTTTCTGTGCTGTGTCCCTTACTGGGAATAAAAAAAATGAACACCATCACAGTATTGCTAAAGGTAAAGTTGAAATGGTAGCTCTGTTAGAGCCATATGTAGTACCCTTAATTCAACAGAAGTGTCTATTGACATTACTGGCACTCACAGTGATCAAGGGTGACACAGACTTTCACACTCTCTACAGTAGTTTGCAATTTCTCTGGGAACAGGATCTACTGCGGTGCAGGTCCTCAGATTAGGCTAAGATGTGTGTCAGAAAGCTTTTAAAAATTTTTTTGTGGAATGGCATCAAATAGTGTTGGAACAGACCTTCTCTACTGACATCAGCCTTCTGTGGTGCCCAGTGACAGGACTTGAGGGAATGACCTGAAGTTATGTCAGTTATGTTATGTTGGATATTAGAAAAAGGTTCTTTACCCAGAGGGTGATTGGGCACTGGAACAGGCCCCACAGGGAAATGGTCACAGCACCAAGCCTGACAGAGTTTAAGAAATGTTTGGATAATGCTGTCAGGCACATGGTGTGACTCTGGGGGATGAGTTGTGGAGGACTAAGAATTGGACTCGATGGTCCTTATGGGTCCCTTCAAACTCAGCATTTTCTGGGATTCTGTGATTCTGTGATATTGGCACAAAAAGTGCCAGTGTGACCCATGCACATCTTTTCTACTAAATTATGCTTATTTAATATCCTAAGTGCTACCAAAAATGGAATGCAATCAGAGTTCATTAAGGCGGATAAAATTCTCCTGAGTTTTGTGCTTGAATTTCTTTTTTGACTTTGTATCGTTATAAATAAATAAAGACAAATTCATGTCTCAGATAATCTTTCAGATATCAAGTGGTGTGGAGTCATTTTACTTAACCTTAGACATCTATAACATTAAACTTTGCCTTGAGCTAGATCATTCTGAGCTGTCTGCAGACAGTGCAAATGAGCAGATAGTTTGAGGGCAAGGTTCATGTCGTGTATTACATATCCATCTTGGGCTGAAGTGAATTGTGTTCCACAAATTCCTCTCTCCATAGGACCAAAGAAGATTAGGTTATTCCTTCAGATACAAACATCTAATCCTGGTCATATCCATGCTGTCTCTGTCTGTGAACTCACATCTTAACACACCTAGTACACATCTACTAGTGTGCCAATAGGTAGTTTTATGTCTGATACTGGATTTATGTGTTATGTGTTGAAAGTATTTGGTTTATGTGGATTTATGGGTTGAAAGTATTTGGTTAACTTGTAAACAGTAAGTTTTGTCCAGTTACACTGCACAAGATATCAGTTCACCTCACAAAGTAGAATTGAAATCCACCTGACATTTCTCACATTTACTTAGCTGGTTTATGTACTTTCAAAAGGAGGCAACATTTCCATGGATGTAATTTGAGCCCAAGAAAGGTACCCTGAACTTCACGTGCTGTACAGCATACATACAGCTCATAGACAAACCATATGAAAATAACTGCAAGCTTCATAGCTAAAAACTGATTACTTTCCCATCACAGTGCTGTACACAGTGTATTGTCTCTCCTCCACACCACTGGGATGCTGTGTGTGGAATTACACTGTTGTTTTTGTTGGCTATGCTCCTTCCCTCCAAGAAGCCAGGTCTTGAAGGATTAACAGAGAGCTTTTATCGTAAAAATAGGCCCGATTTTTAATGTGCATCTTTGTCATTCAATAGTGGTCAAATTCAGTGGTGTCTTTGAAAACAAAACAAAATTAAATAAAATTATTTCTCAAAAGAATCCATCAAGGGAGAACTGACAGCTCTCCATGATCCTCATCAGAACAAAGTGCCAGCTTATGTGTAGTGAAGGATGATAGTTTTCATTTGGATAGAGAAAGTTTAATCTCAAATTTAAACTCCAGAAACTGAAGGGGGGAAGATGACTAAATGAAACTATTTTAGAGATAGAAAAACTTTATTGTTACCTGAAATACTGTGCAATGTTAGCACATTTCTTTTTTTTTATGTTAGCTTTGTTGTTTTGGAAAAAAAAATTATATTATATTATTATATTATATTTAGTATTTAAAATTCTTGTTAAAATTCTGATCACATGAGTTGTAGATTGCTTGTTCCTCAGAGTCTGTGATTTTTAGTCTCATTTTTAGTATCATCCTCTTTCCTCCTTGAAAAAGTTGGTGTTATCAGGAAGCAGAATTTTATTAGAGTTGTTTTATTTTCTGTACATTTACTAGAACATTGGTGCAGGTGTTCTTTATGGATCCAGAGAACAGTGAGTATTTTCATCTTCAGTTGAAGCTTGAAGGACCTGAAGATTCTCAGTTCCTCTTCTAATTAGGTTAAATGTAAATAACTCTCTTTTTATTTATAAAGAATATCAATCTGAATTTATTAGTCATCCTTAATTCATACCTCCTCCAACCCAAAGTGTAAATGGCAATGCAGACAAGTTCTGGTTTGGACCTTCTTACCTAGCACTGTTTCCTAATTTTGTCTTCTTAATGCAATTTGAAAGATGTATTTAGGTAAACACTTTTCCAGTTCTAAAATGAGGACATCCTGGATTCCCCTCAACAGTGAAGAACACCATCTCTCTTTTTGCATGCTGGAAATGAAAAGCTTGAATATGCAGATATTTTGCCTATAGGAATTCCTTCTGGGTTGAAACCTGACTTACAAAATCTTTATAAAATGAAACTCTGCCCTGTCTATTATTCTATAATAGCCAATATATAAATGGAGAGGAAATTGAAAGGAAAAATCATAAAAGAAGAAAATGAGTATGACAGAAAATAATAGATCTGGATAATTTTCTGAAATACTGTCAGTGAGTTGTCCCATATACAGAACAGGTTATTAATAAATTTGCTCAAAGTAGATGCATTGTGAAAATCGAGTAATTTACAATTATTAGGTATTTCATATACTAAGATAACAGCATATTTCACTGAAGACAATGAGGATATATTACAAAGTCTTATGGCAAAGATTAATTCTAGTTGTTATTCTAAAGGACATATTTCATCTGCTGCCATTCCTTTCCTCTATGTGAATTAGAGTGGCTTTTAAATATGATAATGCCTGATTTTATTGCTCCTATGTTTTCCTTAGAAAGCTATAGCTCAGATCTTGTGATAGTGGAAACACAAAATTAGTCTGCTTATTTTTTTTTCCCATTTAAAAAAAATCTGAATTTTGTTATAGTAGAAGATTTTAAGGCCAAAGTTATTGGCTAAAATTATGCAGCTGTATGAATCAAGAGAGTATTTGGAGGGCTGAGGTCTCCCCCTCTTGTGGCTGGCTGTTAGATAGCTTTTTAGGGATTGAGGCATTGTTTTCAGATAATATGTAGTAGAGTTGTTGCTTGCAAATGTAGTGATGGGATTAATGAGGCAGTTGACAAAACTCTACAAATGTCATGCAAGATCATAGCCCAAAACTGCCTTCTGACTTTTTAAGCTTCTGTTGTAAGATGCCCAATTGAATTATGCTAGATATAACTTTTTGAGTTGTATTGAGTATTCATTTTGGTATTTTTAAGAAATATTGCTTGCCCATAATTTTGTGTGAGGGTTGCGGCTCCTCTAATGGTGGGAGTGCAGCATGTTCTCAGAAAGGGAACTCATTGAAGAAAAGAAACGAGCTGTTCTCTACCAGAAAACTGAACAGCATGTGGAAACCTCATGCAAACACAAATTAACTGCAAATGGAGGGACAAATGGGCTTGGCAGCCTGTCCTTAAAATTTCATTCAGAGAAAAATAATAAACTCCTTCACATGGAGTACATATGAAGGGGGTAGGGAGATTATTCGAGGTTTCATAAGTATATTTGTTTCAGCAAAATGGAAAACTTCATGCTGCATTTCCTTTATTTTTTTTTTGTCAATGGGTTGAAATGTTCTTGAACTGCTCCAAGAAGCACTGAACATACAGGTTTCCCTCTCCTTCATTTTACTTAACAAGAAATAGGATACACACATCATACCTTCAACTGACCTGAAGAACAGAGCAATCAGTTGAGAAGAAATTCATGTTCAAAGAGCCATTAATTAGCTCTGGCTGTTACCTTGTATATCTGGCATCTGTCATATGTTTATGCCAGGCATCTACCTGAACAGCCCAGGACATAGGAACACTCCAGCAAATTATATTTTTTATTCTTGTGGTTAACCTTCTGTGGTGGGTTTCTACCCACCAAATTAATCTAACAATTGCCCTTTCAATAGGACAGAGGCAGAAAATACAAAAAGCTACTACAAGACAAGGTTAGGGAGTTAGGGAGGTCACTCAACAATTGTCATCATGGGAATAAAAACCTCAACTCAGGTAAGTGAATTTTATATTTTATTGAAAATTAATAAGAGTAGGATAATGACAAGTTAAAAAAACCTTAATCACACTTCCCCCCCAATCCTTCCTTCCTTCCTTCCAGGCTCAACTTTACTCCTGACTTCTCTACCTCCTCCCCACTGAGCAATTCAGGGGAACAAAGAATGGGGTTTGCAGTCAGTTGATAACACTTTTTCTCTGCCACTTCTTCCTCCTTCCCTTGCTCCAGTGTGGAGTCCTATCCATGGTACACTGTCCTTCATGAACTTCTCCTGTGTGGATCTTTCCCATGGGGTGTAGTCTTCAGGAACAGCCTGCTCCAGCATGGATTGCAACTCCTGTCAGAAAACCTGCTCCAGCACAAGCTCTCCACGGGGTCACAGCCTGCTTCGGGTGCATCCACCTGGTCTGGTGTGGGTCCTCCAGTGGCTGCAGGTGGATATCTGCTCTCCTGTGGACGTCCATGGGCTCCCTTCTGTAGGAGTGAACAGCCTACTACATCACCGTCTTCCTCATGGGCTGCAGGGGAATCTCTGCGCTGGTACCTGGAGCATCTCCTGCCCCTCCTTCTTCAGTGCCCTTGGTGTCTGCAGAGCTGTTTCTCTCACACATTCTCACTTCCCTTTCTCAGCTGTAGTTGTTCAGCTTTCTTACCCTTTCTTAAATATGTTAGTACAGAGATGCTACCAATATATCTGATTGTCTCAGCTTTGGTCTCTCTTGGAGCCAGCTGGAAATGATTCTGTTTGACATGAGAGCAGCTTCTGGTTTCTTGTCACAGAAGCCACTTCTGTAGCTTCCTCCTGCTACCAAAACTTTGCCAGGTAAACCAATGTTTGTTAACTCTTTTCCCATCCATATTGATGCTGTCCACAGTCTATAGGAAAATACCTGTAAGAATATCTGCCAGATAGCAGGGTAGAACAAAAGCATCATTCTTTAAGTGTTGTGTATGTGTAATGTGGTGTTATATAACCACTGTGCTTAGCTGGTGTGTTAAAAGCAGTGTACTGCAAAAATACAAAAAATCAATCTATTAGTGTGCATGCTGTAATGAAACCAGCAACAGTTTTAAAATTAAGAACATGACAAATTCAGCCAAAGCCCAGGAAAACAAGTAGAAAAAAATACCTACTGCAAAAATAGAAAACCAACCAACCAAGAACCAAAACAAAATCCTACAGATAGGAGAAAGAACAAAGGGAATTTTACTTTGCGTTTGTAGGAATCAGAGCTGACTGCTGTAGGATAGTTTCAGCACACAGCTAGTAAAAGGTGAGTAGTGATTGACCATACCTTTTTTTTTGTGAAGGAGCTGACTATGGGGCTTTGCAGGAAAGAAAGGTAGACTCTCACCTTGTCCTTTCACTTTCCTCTGAAAGCCATGAACTTCCCACTTCATATCCTGTTCTGCCTCTTAGGAGAAATCATCCATCTTGCATTTCAGCCAAAAGTCTCAGCACTGCTCACTGTCCTGTATTCTTCCATTTGTGACACTTGGTGGTTTTTGTTTTGCTGGACTGGCAGTTGAAATTAGGAGCCATGTAGGTCACTGGAGATCTTGCTCTATGGTGACCCTTGGTTTCATCAGTGTCTCATCTAACAAAAGCCCTGGGACATGTCTTGTTCATATTCTCATATTCTACTTAAACATTTTTTCAAGCAGTAGTTCAATAATTGCTATGATTACTGATAGACCTGACTTGATATTTAGGTTAGGGAATGCAAACAAAATATATAGCCTGTGAACTACAAAGCACATATGCAGTTACTTGAACAACAAACACATCTGGTTCTTCCCCAGATCCCTAGAGTTCATCATTTGGGACTGACAGAGCAGTGTCTAGCAGCAAAATTTTGTTTGCCATGGGTAGAGGGAAGTCCTAAAAATCCACTTGAATATGCAATAAAAGGCTAGAGAAGGGAGAGTGATTGTCTTCATGACAAGAACATTTCTAAAATCTATGCCTTTGCAGTAATGAAAATTCATTTAATATCATGAATTCTGAACTTCTTTCCACTAATGTCCCAATTGACCATGGTCTTTCAAATGAAGTGTAAAAAGCAAAGTTGAAACTATTTTACTTTTCTGAACTAAGAAGTTGTGTTAGATGGAGTGATGACGGTGGACTTCCAGTGGGGTAAATGAAGTGGTGGAGTTCAATGGCAAGCATTTGTTCCAGCTTCCTGTATTTAATAGTTCTGAATCACTTGTCTTCTCCATATATGATCAGGTTTATTAATTTGGGGTTCCTTTTCAAATATAGTTGTATTTCACTCAACTCCAGCATTAACTTTTAGATTTATACTTGTCAGTTGGTACCAACATTTATATAAATTATGTAACGTGGTGTATTATCACATTAAAATGATAGGAATCTTTAGTAGGTAATGTTTACCATTGTACTACATTTACATTTGATAAATTTCAAAGAATATTTTCAGCTTCAAAAATACATTTTTGAAAAGGCAAATGTTTTCTCCAATCAGTTTTCAGTGTCAAGAGTTTAAATGTCATGATTTAGAGAAGCACAGTTTTTATTCTTAATGCAAGTGGAGTTATATTTAAATAAAAACAGTCTGACTTTTATAGAAGCACAAAGACATAGTCAGTTTTCCCTTTGTATGACATCTGAAGTGACTTAGTCAAGTGAATTTTTCATTTTAACAATACTGGATAGGGAAGAGAGTGAGGTTGTCTTGCAAAAAAAAAAAGAGAAGACTATCTTTCAAGTATCTTGTAGTTTTATGAAGAAGACTTCTTATCTAATCAGGTCACATCCCTTTTCTGAACACTTGAATGAACTTTACATAGTCACAAATTTTGAAGTAAGAAGGAGAATCATGGGTGCAATGTATTCCACTCTTCTACATTTTTGAAAACAATTGATTTTACCCTATTTTAAAAATGTTTATTTTGTCTGTGTTCTATACGATGAGGTCATTTGTGTTAAAAATAAATATTTTTGCTATTGGACATCAACCACCACAGTCCAAAGTTGCTGGCCGTATCTGTGAGCTGAAAACATACCTTTTATAGGCAACCACAAGTATTATCTTAAAAGCTGTTTTTCAGAAACCTCCTATTATGTCTTGGAAAACCATCCTATTCTTCTCTAAAAGCACAACACCTCTCCAAATGCTTTAACTTTTTTTCACGAACAGATTGATCTCCTACTCTAAAAAAGCGACTCATACAGTAAACTACATTGATTTAATTAAATTGGTAATGGGAGTGCAATTGACGAGCTGGAGATGTGGAAAATTGCAGGGAAAGAAAGGAGAATCTTGTACTTTCTCTCTGTGTTTAAGTCTCCACATTTTATAGCAAACATATCAAACACCTGTTCAATAACCTTTCTTCAAAGAATCTTAGAGAAGCCAGGCTGATGCAAATAGTCCCTTGCCTTTGAGCTCTCCTACTAAGCTGAGATAAGACCTAATGTCCAGGGTGGTGCAGAACTAGGAGAATGAGATAAATTCCTTCTACTGTAGC
>NW_008236965.1:3925849-3941961 GCF_000691975.1 Corvus brachyrhynchos | reverse complement strand
AAACCAGACGTATTTTAACAGTCTCCCACATCAGACATACATATTTTCATCTGTTCCCTTCACAATCCAAATGCCTTCTCTCCAAGTAATGCAACAGGTATCTTAGTCCAGCATAAGTGGGCTATACAGCTGCACACTTAAAATCCTTCTGTGCTTTCCAAGTTCCTTTTAAAGAGTAGAGGAACAGGTGTACCAGTGGCACCTGGTAGGGGTAGCAGTGACTTGCCCTGTCTTAAGATGGAACTTGATTAATTTACAAGTGAGATTATATGGTACAGTTGTTTGTGGCAGCCAGAGAAGGCAGATGACAATTTCACACTAGTTATCTGTGACCTTTGAGAAATCTATCTGAAGGTGTTTTCACAGAGTAGAGATTGTTAGCACAGATTGCCATGTTGCTGCACTAGTAACACCTGTAGAAGGAAATATATGGTGAACATGGTGTTAGTGAAGCCAAAGCAAAATATATTTATTTGCAAAATAACTGAAGTTTTTAGCCAAACTCTTTCAAAACATACTTTGAACCATGCAAGCAGAGGTTAGATGGTGATTGCTAGAATTCCTGTCTTTGTGATTGTTCACCCAAAAGAAGACCCTGAAAAAGTTTGACTTAATTCAAAGCATCAGAATTCATCAGTGGCATGACAAGTCAGAGAAATTATATTCGTCATTTTTTCCCACTTTAATCCAAATTATTACAAATGCACATTTCCCCATAGTTATGTGGTATGGCTTTTAGGTGAGAATGGTGTTTCCCATTGTCAGGTCCTGGAGATTACATTCAAGTGATTTCATGGATGACACATGGATCAGGAGGGAACCCTGAACTTCTAAATATCTTCTTCTAGAAGTTTCAAGTTCCTTGAGCCCCAGTCTAGGTGACAGTTCATCTCCAAAGAGCTTCACTTCAAATAAAGCTGCTTGGCTTTTAGCACCTCTTATACAGCTCATAAATAATAATTTGATATGAAGAATGGAAAACCCATAGCAAACTTAAGCATCTTAAAAAAAAGAATAATACTGGCTGAAAAAAAAAAATCCAAATGTGCAAGGGCACTATATTAACTGTGTAAGGTAAGGAATACATGGCCTTTAAATGCCTGAAGAAATTATTTTATATTGGGGGGTTAGCAAATACAGCTGATGGCATTTTATAAGAACGAAAACAAGTGATGCCCTTTCTCTGACTAATTTTATTTGTTAATAAATTTCTGTCATGCAGGAATGCATTGTATGTTGGCATATTTGGAATTTATAAGGATTATACACAGCAAAAATCAAAGCAACCAGCTGTAATTTCAATGTAACCTTGACTTGACTTGTGCTAGTTGAACGATAGTAAAAATGATTAAAAGGAAGGGTGAGAAGGAGGATTATGGAAACTATGTCCAAATTATTTACTGCTACATATACTGTAAATATCTCCAGAATCCATGTTTTCATTTACCGGTAAATTGAGGTGTATTCTTCAGTTCCAGACAACATAGCTACTCCAAGGAAATCACAAAAAAAGGTGGAGGGCAATGAGAATGTGGTAGGCATGTGTTTTGCCTGAGCTGTAGGAGACTCCTTTTCTTATAGACAGTTTCACTTACGCCAGTCATGAGCTGGGCTATACCAGCTTGCAAGGGAATGGTGCTTACCACTCTCAAAACTGGAATATTTTTGCTTCTCTCAAGTGAATAAACAAAAAACCTCAAGAAATTCAAAACTGATAATCAATTTAAGAAAATGTGACGTGGCCTTGTTGGGTTGAAGTTGCATATGTGCGCACATGGGTTATTCATTCTTCCCCTTTTTCCAGAGACGGTGCCATGATGAGAACAATGAAGATTATGAGAGCCCTGGGGTTACAGTGGGTATGTGGCCTTTATTAGTATACCTAAAGTTAATGTTTTAGCTTTGTGACCACTCTGCACTGGTGTCATTCGCTCTAATTCTCTACAAATTGCTAGAAGAAGTTTGCAGGCTTTATCAGAAACCTGTCGTTTGAAAAAGAAGAATTAAAAAAAATTTTTTTTAGTGTACTTTTTCCCAGTGCAGAGTATTCATCAAAGTACAGAGTCTGTGCATAGATCAGCTTTGGGCATCTACAGTACTGCAGAGTTTCTGTAGCCAGAGAAGTCAAAAGCTCTATCTTTCTGCTATCACAATCCCACTCAGTAATAATGGGGCACAAATAGGAACATTTCTCAGAATCTCATCTCTCTGATAATATGACCAGCAAGTTTGCAGGTGAAAAACCCATCCGTTTTCTTATCCATTCACATGCTGAGGCAGTAGCAACTGCTGGTTGAAAACAGAAATTAATTTCACAATATGCTCATATGCAAAAATAAGTGGCTCTGCACAAGAATTTTATATTCCCTGTTTTCAGTATGGGCAGTATTTTGTAAACTCTAGCACGTTTCAGAATGGAAGAGACTTTCCTAAGTCTCTTGTAGCTGTAAACTGACGTGTTGAGTTTGTTACTCAGAGCAAATGGCAACTGATAAAAGATAACCAAGCAAATAATATCTTTGCCATATCTTAAATACATTTACTTGATGAATTTTGTCACTGCATCTTAGGAATGGTAACCTGAAGGCTTTTTAACAGTTTTCGTGAAGATTTGACCCTATGAATACTTCCTGTCTTTGACTGCAGTGTCATGGGATTTGAGCTCATCAGTTTTATATTACAGCCCCTATTTTCATAGACTCTGACTGTTCTGAGCTTTTGAAATATGCACATGCTGAGTTTTTGAAATATGCACACTTGTGAGCACTAAAAATCTCAGACCTAGCCTTTTCAGGTGATGACTTTTCCTGAACAGGGACAGGAAATTACTTAAAATTTGTACCCCGCTGAGTTTTTTAATGTAACTTTATGTAATTTTATTAGAAATTTGATAATATTGCTGGAAAGCCTAAATGGATTAGCATCAACAGTCTAATAAGAATGGTAAGTAGGTTAAAAAATCTCTGACAGTTGTGGTGAACTAGATCTTATTTTTCTCAGTGCCAGTTAGAGAATTAGAAAGTCAAGGTAAGCTGTCTTACAAAACAACACATGAAAGCAGCATTGTGCTTGCTGCAGATTGTAGCTCATATGGTGCTCTTATTTAAATTTTTACATGAGTGGTTCATCTTTTTCAATATTCTCTCTTTAATTTACCTGGCTATACATAGGAATTTCCTCCATGTAGGTATATCCAGGCCTCTAGCATACACAGAGGAAAAGGGTAATATTTAGTAGGTTTTTCCCATAACTATTTCAGGCAGCCAGCCCATTTACTGGGGCTCTGGGGAGCTTAGAATTGCTTGAGCTGTTTTAACCTAAGTGGAAGCCTAGCAATGCAAAGTCTAATTAAATTAAGACCATCACTAAAATTAAAAAAAGAGGAAAAGGGTAATATTTAGTAGGTTTTTCCCATAACTATTTCAGGCAGCCAGCCCATTTACTGGGGCTCTGGGGAGCTTAGAATTGCTTGAGCTGTTTTAACCTAAGTGGAAGCCTAGCAATGCAAAGTCTAATTAAATTAAGACCATCACTAAAAAAAAAAAAAATTTAAAAAAAAAACTAAAAAAAAAAAAAATTAAAAAAAAAAAAAAGCAAGAGAAAGAGAGTGCAAATATGTTGTGTCATCTTACTCCTTGTTTGCAGTGGTTTCAGCTCTCTCCATGTCTCAGTATTCAGGATGTCCACTACAGAGTACAAGATGTGCCCAAAGCACACTGAGCAGTCTACAGAGATTGCTCTGCACTCACTTTTGCACAGCTGTGGGCTACTGTGCATGACAGCCAATGCATTCAAGAATCAGGCTGTGTTTTACAGTGCAACTGAACTTTAAATACATGTGGGTTTTAGGCTGAAAAAAAGAAGCTTTGATTTTTCTTTTTAGGCTGGATTAATTCAATTTATTTTCAACAGTATTACAATGGAAAGTGATCACAATCTTCTCCATGAGATCTAACTGGAATTTTGTGAAGCAGAATGACTCCTAACAGCTTCTCAAGAGACACCTCGAGTAAACCTGACAACCTTGAAGGTATTAGTGTGTTCATAGTGAGCAGTGTGACAGTCAGAGCTGAGAGGGTGTAAAAGCTAATGACTGACTTATTAGGGTGCTTAAAGGCTTTGTGGAGCTTTGCATAGGGGTGCAAGTGGTAAACCCAGTATTGTGACCTATAACATAAACAATTATTTACCAACTACTTTAGTTCCTCTTGTAGTTGTTGTTCCCCACTCTCTGTCCTGACCTGTTCTGTACTGCTGCTAGGTACTCTTAAGTGCTTCTTATGTTTCACCCCAGTGGGGAATTGGGGACATGATAATTGTAGAACAGTGGAGGTGGCTAATAAAACTGTAGTTCTAAAATGAGCCCTGCTTTTTCTAGCTTATTATTTTTTTGGAATTCTTCCTTTGGGATAAAAATCTGTTGAGTCAGAAAGGGATAAGGACGAGTGATGTGGGTTTAGATACTAAATGAGCGTGTTCAAGGGATATTACCTGCCAAAGAAGTCATTCCCTCCTTAATTCATGGTTTATCAGGATGTCCTGCATGTCTTTTGTTTAGCTGCAGTGAGGTGCACAGATGCAAAAAAGGAGATTTAGGGTCCAATATGGACAAATGCCTCTGACATTTATAATCTAAAATAATAAAATGAATACCTTCTATAAGAGTCTATTTTTAAAATTATTGCAGAATCTTCATAAATTCTCTTTTACATGAGTTTAACTCTTAAAGATAGCTAGCATTGAGCACTGAGAAAATCATAAATAAAAATTAAAATGCTTCAAATGTACTTGAAATCTACAATTTCTATATACAAGCCAGTATCTTGATATTATTAATCCTACCAAAATGCTGAAGATCTCCTGGACTAATTCTTATGAAGAATCATGGCCAAGTTAATAGGAATAAGAAGCAGCCAGCTAGATATGAAAAACCACCCAGATCTTAAAAAATGGAGGCTGTTCCTCTCACTGTAGACAAAAGGAGACCAGACAGCAGCTGAAAAGAGGAAGCACTTAAAAGGGAAAAATCAAATAGAAAGGCAATTTCTATAACAGTTACAAAAAATGAGACCAAAAAAAGTGAGCTTATATTTAAAAAATTTAAAAAACCACACACCAAATTACTTTCACTATCATTTGGAAAGTGAATTGATAATTTGGTAGCACTAAAAATGAAGGACTGCTCATCTTTGGAGAGTTCACAACTTTGATTTTTGTATGTCTTGGATGCTAAGAGCTCAAGAAATTATGGGCCTCGGGCCCCTCAGCAATATTCCTGGTAGCAGCTAAAACATGGTTACAAACACCTGTGTGCAGGGCAGCCACTGCCACAGACTGGTTTGAGTGGAGTCCCACTGGTGACAAGGTGTGTGTGTATCTTGAAGTTTGGTTTTATTAAATTTTTTTGCCAGCAGCTGTCCTTGTATAACTGGAAGAAAGCACAGATGTTTTCATTCATAAACATGGCTGAAACTCCCTGGCATTTCTTTGTAAAGTGTAGATAGGTTGGTTTTGATTGCGAAAGACTCAAGGACTTTGCAGACAGATTGAACAATGAGCCAGGAAAACATTGCGGAGCATTTGCCGGCAATCCCAGGGGAATGCTGGAGGCCTTAGACGGAGAGCCACGAGACAGACACAAGTCAGTGGGAAAGACTCTGACCTGAAAAGACCCACAGAGCAGGTGCTATGTATGGATGCACACTAGTACAGGAGAATATTTTAATAATTAATGGTGACCATAAAGCACAATATGGCCCTATTTCAGCACAGAAAAAAGGTAACTATAAAGGTACTACAGCAGAATATTAATTCATTTATTTGATGTCTAGTTCGGGCTTTAACCTTTGAGAATTGTTTTATGTGGATGTTTTTAGAAATAATGTTTGTGCTTTTGCCCACCATAGGATTTATAAATTATACAGTTTTTCAAACCTACTAAAATCCAGTATTGCAAGAGAATGAGGATTTAAAGCAAGATTGGAGGATAAAAAGGTGAAAAGACTTCAATGAACTGATGTTTGATGAAAATACCAGATAGAGAGTAGTAGGGTCATTGCATAACCTTGCCCCTGACCAGTCTGCATGGTCTGGGTGCCCTGTTCTGCTTTCCCTGGTCCAGTCCTGTTAACTGAAAAACAAATTTTTGAATTTTGGATAAAAAATTGCTTCTAAGTACCTATTTTTTTCCCCTCTATGTCATTTGCAGACATGATTCTTAGTAGCTGTCAATATACATTCTTTCTTTCCTTCTGGGTGCAGTCTGGAAATTAACTTTGAAGTCCCTGGAAGAGTGTCTGCAGATCATTATCTATGTAAGTCCCATTTAGTTTAATTGAGCTCCGTTTACACTTAAATATGTTGTCTTGAAAACTGTTTTCCAGAACAGTCCTCAGAGTATCTTGGAAAGAATTCCATCCCTGAAAAAAATCAGTTCAGTGTTCCTAAACCTCTGCCTATGGGAAGTTAACATGATCTTTACCATTTTCCAGGGCATTTTCCCTCCTACTTTTTATACACTTTTAAGAAGCTCATTTTGTTAGGAGCATCTCAGCACTCATAATGAGCATGAGTAATACTCTGGTTTGTTTGCCTCAGACTTGAACAGAGTTAAAACACAGTCTGTTTCAAGGAGCCAACTGGTTCTGCATTCTCTTTAGACAAAGAATAAAGGTTGTTCTGCCTAGGAACTGTGTTCCTAGCAGTTCCTTCCTAGTGCCTGTGAAGGCACAGTAGCCTTCACTGTGTACACAGCTCGTGAACATACCTGAGCTCACACTGACCTAAGCAAGCCCTGGTTCTGCCAGAATGCCAGGGACTGTTGGCTGCAGATTCCCAAGAAGGGGAGGCTGTGAGTTAATTATGTGCTGACCTCCATGACAGTGACCACACCTCACTAAGCTCTCTGGAGGGAAATTTGGAATTGTCCCCTGGAGATGTTGCCACAGCTGTGACTGCACAAGATTCCATTCACAGTTTATGTTGTGGGTTTAAATGGAATTTCAGGATGTAGATCCAGAGCTATCTTCTACCCTTGCTGAAACCTGCAGTGCTTGTATCTTCAGAGAAGTGAATAAGGCCAGTCCAATTTCTCTTTTTCAATACAGAAGTAAACTGCTTGTAAGAGGAATACACAAGAGAAAAATGAAAAGAAAGAAAGGAGCTGCATGGAACTGCATCTGTTGCTTGGATGGTACCAGAGGCATTTCTTTTAGTGAGGCAAGTTCTCCCCAAGGATTTTGCTGGGAACCTCTTGGAATGTAGCATGGTGCCACACTCCTTCCCACTTTTTGCCTGGCTTTCCTGTGCATGGAAAACAAAGCATGAGATAAAGAATAGAATTGGGCCAATGTGTGGTCAGCCCTACTCCCACCATGAGACAATCAAAGCATATGAGTGGCCCCTAAAAACTGGGAAGTAGACTTTTGTCTAGTAATATAGACTATCTTAGTGGTACAGAACACAGCAATAGATTCCTTTGGTCTCCTTTGTCACTGATGTGAGGAACAGGCAGGCTTGAGGAGCTCATGTGAACTACCTTTTGGAGCTGCCTGTCTCTTTCAGTGAATATGAAAGGAGTTTGAGCAGCTGAACTCTCATCGTAGGTACCAAAGTCTGGTGGAATGATCTGAGGCCAGAGAATCCTTCAGAAGGGCCTGGGCAAGTGCTCTGTCCTTTGAGTGTTTCAGGAGTCTGAGGACTCAAAGTGATGCACAAAGTCTAGATCCTGGGGAAGATCCCATCATACATGAGAATTAGGAAGAATGGTTCACTCGTTAATTTTTGAACAGAAGGGAAAAAGTGAAATAGATGTCATCCTCACTGAAATTGCATATAAATTGTATTTTCCAGTGACTAAATAAATAAATACTCTTCTACCTTGCTAGTGGTGTGGTGCTATGCAATCTTTTGTGATGTAAGGTTTCAGCCAGAGGGGACAGGAAATTAATAAATTCTAGCATGTGAGTGTCAGTAATTGTTTTTCCTAATATGAATTTGAAATGAAATGTACTGCAAAGAATGTTTCAGTTATGGGAAAGATCAATCCACTCCTGGGGCCCCTATCCTTGTTAATAAGTTGCTTCCTTTCGAGTAGAAACTCAGTGATCCTTAAAAAATCCAGAGGCTTGTATTTTAAAAACATCGATGCTGCTGCAGGCAAGGTGATTGCAGCCATTAGTTCCTCTTTATGTCAGAGGAGGATCTGGCATCAAAACCCCAGAGGATTCCTAAACTGTCTCACCAATGCCTTACAACCAGAAAGTTCTTATTGCATTCACAGGAGGAAAATCACTAAAGTGGGAAATTTCCCCTTCACTAGTGTCTCTGATGAACTGGAAAAATCAAAGCAATTGTAAATGAGAAATATTGCCTAGTTTTCTTATTGTTTAAGTGTTTTACACCCTGCATGTTTGGTACAGGTTTCATATATTCTCCCTACTAGCCATGAAGAATGAACCAGGAGACTGCTAAACTGGGATCACACAACCTTATGGTTCCCTTTTTAGTAACCTGATGTTTTATGTGGTGTCAAAGATGTTTATAAAATAGACATCTAGCCTTTCTGAAGCAGTACCAACCTTTTCAAATCAAACAGATGTGCTATTAGTACTAACCATAATTATTAAATACTAGTTGTTTTGCCTTAATCTTTAATAATGTCTAAAATAAAAATTGTCAGAAAAACTACTGCCAAAAAAATTCTCATATAGCTAAATAGTCTTCTAAGCTGAAGTTACTATACTGAAAGCAATATCCCCAGCTGATCCACACTAAAGGAAGCAAAAAAATGAACAGCTGCTTTTTTGCTAATTGCCTCTTGTCTATTTAAGCTAACACAATGGAAAAGGTCATTCAGGCAACTTCAGGACCTGTCATCTGCTTTACCAGTTTCAAAGCAACTCTTGAGAGAAAACCTCATCAGAGAGGTGGAAGAGAATTGAAATGACCATGAAATACAGCATGTGTTTCGCAGAGAAAGTCAATTGCTTACCTCCTGATGTTTGTCTAAGAACTGACATGTAGGAAAATTACTAAAGCTGGCGAAGTTGGTCAAGAGTAAAAATTCTTCCTTTGCAAAGAAGAATGTGTTTCAGAGCAACTGTCATTCAGTGACTTTCTAATGAATTTAGAGGGGAATTCTGGATAGGTCCGAGGCTCTTGCTGGATCTGCCCTGGATCTTGAAGAACTGGATAATTGGAGTTTCCCAGCCCTGTGGCTCTGGGAGCAGTTCATGTGGCAGGAGAATGCAGGGGCTGAAGATCCATGCACTTGTGGCAATGTGTGTTGCAGGTGGTGATGAAACTGACTGCCAAAACTGTTTGCTATTTAACATTGCTGGCTTTAACAGATTGTATGTATTTGCTTCCAGAAGTATAGTGGGAGACTAGGATGATGAGCATACACCTCTGTTCTGCTTTGCTTCGCTCTTCTTCTCCACTGTGTCTCTACAGACTTTATTACTTGTCTTTCTTTTTGGCCCTTCAGGTTCTCTTCTAGTTCCTTAGAGTCATGAGCTGCCTTTCTCTTTTTCGGACCCTCCTCTGGCTGATGGATGTTGGTAATAGGGGTTTTAAGTGGCTGGAGAAAGCGTCGAGAGCCAAGGATGGGAAGGAGGCAGGTGGCTGTGGTAGTGCAGGCAACAGCAGGTGCTTTGCAGTGATTCTCCCTTCTGGTGGAGAATCCCTTCTCCTCTGGGAGAGGGACATCTTGCCACTAAATTATATGTGAAAATATTTAACTGAACTGTGAAATTTCTTTTTTGTTGTTGTTGTTGAGAAAATTTCTCAACAAAGGGAGAATATACTTTGTGTCCCTGTGTGAAAAAAAAAAAAATGAACCAGCTAGGTTCCTTTCATCCAAAGATGATTCAAAATTCTTAAGTATTAAGCACCATAGAGCAAACTTTAACAAAGGTTGCTTTATCCTTACATACAATGGGTTTTCATTCCTTGTTTCAATTTTATGTGGGAATGAGGGAAGACAGTGCCAAATAGATTTAGTTTTCAAATAAACCAATAGAGTAGAGCTGTGCTTAGGACATGATTAAAGAGGGTATGTCATCCAAATTGAGCATGTGTGTTAGTAAAGATGACAAACTGTTACTCTGGACTTCAGTCAGAGTTATTGATTCCAGGCTGAGAAGGTGTATTGATGAGGAAACTTCCTTCTCAATAAATATGTACATGTGTGTGTAGTTGAAGAAGATGGGCAGAGACAGTCTCTGAGCTAATGGATGGTTGATTTTTACAGGTAGCAGTTCCAACTCAAGCATAACATTTTCCATTTGTTTAGAATGCTGGAGGGATTGCATGCTCTGACCTTTAACTGATCTGACTTTATGATTGTGCATCTCCCACTGGTGTTAGTGGGAAGAAACACTTGATGATCTCTGTAAGTGTGTTTGCACTGGAGAGACAGCCAAGATAGCTGTAATTAATATAGAGTAGCAGCAGCAGTCTAGCTGTGATCATAAAGGAACCCCATGCCTTTATGGGAATAGTGCTTCCACCGGGCTGTCTTGCTGGTTTAGAAATAGTTTAAGGCTTTGCTCCAGCAATACTTCCTACCCCATGATCCAAAGATGCTCCTTGAGGCATAGACTGTGGTCTATGAAATGACTGGAATTGCTTTATTTTCTTCACATAAAAGTTCATTTCTTTTCAAAGCAGTGATAAAAAATAAAAAGGAATGGATGAACACTCATGTTTTGCTCTAATTTTTGCTTACAAAGGAACAATTGCAACAATGCAGTGAGTTGTGGTGGCACAAATGGGTAATGATTTCTCAGGTTAAAGGAGTCTGAGAAACTGTTCAACTCCATGCTGTTCTGTTGCAAATGGCTTGTATCATATATCCCCCCAGAAGGAAAATGTATTTTGAAGCATAGCTGTGAGAGAGGAGGAATGACTGCATAGTGGAAAATATCTCTTTGCACAGTTTATAACATGGAAAGACACTACTTTTCAGAGGTTCTATTTTTGTGTTAAGGACCATACAAATATAAATGCAGAGTGGCAGGTTAGAGCAGGAACAGCAACACTTTGTGAGCCATTTCTGGCTGTCCTGAGTTCTCTTATCATTCTCCACTGAGCTGTCACCTCCTGCGGCATTGAACTATCATTTCGTGAACTTCTGACTTGGTGGAAGGGCAGCCATTCCTTTGAAGGAGAGTAGGATTTATGCCAAAGAAAGGACCACAGAAAATTGCTGCTTGCCTCAATCTAATTTGCTTCCAGGGCTTTTCCCCCTAGCTATTTTTTAATGGGGTGTGTGATTAGTGGGGAAGCAAAGTTGACTTACATTTACAGATTGCATCATCTCTGCTGAATACCAGGAATCCCCAAGGCTCTGGCACTGCTCTCAGTAAAAGAGGAGGCTTTTCTGAATGGCTTGCATTTCTCCTGCCATTATTCTCCTTTAGATTTTTTCTGCTTGTCTGTTTCCCCTTGCTCATCTAGTAAACTAAACTGACCTTATTTGCCTCTCTCAGGTATTTTTAAGATTTTTCCCTGCAATTAGTCATCTGTGTCAAGAGAAAACTGAAGCAGGTTTACAGTATTGCTAGTGCAAAAGTTGCTCACATGAAAAAGAAAGCTCTAGCTTCCACATTCATTGACAGAATTATGGAAATTCGCCTGTTGAGGAGGTTACTTGCAAAGCTTTTGGCTGTATTGCTCTCTCTTTGCACCTTCTCTCTTGGCTTTAACTGGAATATGTTTTCTGGTGCTGTATCATGTGGGTTATTGTTGCTAACTGCAAAATATGTCACACATTAAATCCAGAACACAATGATATTTGGGCACCACAATGATATTTGGGCACACTTGTGCAGATCCTGAAAAAGTGTAAGCAGTCTAAGCAGCTGAGTGCTTTTAAAGGCAGAGAACTTTTCCTCTAAATGTAAAGTAATCAATGCTTTGAGACTGAAATACAAGATTTTCTGTGGTGGATTTGGCTATTTTATCATTGTCTGTAGTATCCTGATACTGTCTATGCCAAGTAGCAGGAAGGTAGAGTAGAAAAGAAGGAACATGACTTCTTTTAGAGTAAGTAAAGTAACTTTATGGTAGCCTGCACAAAGAAATCTTGCCTCATGCTTGGGGCTTCCAGATATTATCAGCTTTTAAGAATAATGTGATTTATTTTTCATTCCTGAAATTCAAATATCTAAGAACTTTCCCCTTCATCCCCACCCATGACATTAATAATACTCCCTGTCTGGAGTTATTGTTGTTATATTATTGCCTACAGCTTTAGGTAGAGGTTATGAGGAAGAGAAAGCACAGAAATGGTGCTAGGCTTAATGACTTCTGCTTACATTTAGCACACAACTAAGCCACTCACCATACAGCTGATAAGAAAGCTCAGTCCACATCAGAGTATTTGAGATTGTACAACAGCACCTGGTAACTGCTATGTATCCTTTATGATGTTAAAATTAGGTTAATGCAGCTCATATTTTATACTCCTGGCTAACAGTTCCTGCACTTGCTGTGTTCAGGCTTTCCATTCTCTCCCTGATGTGCCAGGAATAAGAAGGAGCTGTTGGAAAGGTCCTGCACAGCCTGATGGCAGTATGGAGGATCTGGGCCATGTAAAACCACATGTATGGTTTTTTTCCTCTTCTCTTTTGCCTTCTTTTTTTTCTCTATATTGTCCATGAGGAGCTTCAATGGGTTTCCTTTGCACAATCTCGTTAGTTAAAAGTCTGGAATGGGAGGTCTTGAGGAAGCATTTTTCAAGATGCTGGCAATGACAAAGTCATGGGTGACCAGCAATACTGTGTGCAGCAGCCTTAGCTGGAGGGGTAGACATGACCATGGACGGATGATGGGAAGGATGAGTAACAGGAAGAGATTCTGCAAGGCACAGGACCTCAGCAGAGCATCTACCCTTTTGTATAAGCTTCATTTTCCATGTTTTAAGCTCTTTACTGCTATTACATGCTTGAAGACAGCTGGCCCATCCCTGTAAATTTGATTGTAGTCTCCTAATCCTGGGAAAGCACTGTTGTTATTGTAAAATAAATTCAATTTATTACTATTTGGATCACTTTTTAGTTCATATGTAGAACTTTTACTGTACTGTGCAAAACTATTCTATCATTTCATAATCAATTAAAGTTGTCAGATTCCATGCCTTAAACTGAGAAACCTATGCTGCATAATTTCAGTGCAGTAGATCCCATAATATTTTGTACCGAAGTTCCTCTTACCCTACTTTGACTGCATTCCTCTGTCTTCTGATGTGCAGGATGGAATGTCAGTTTGGAATAAGGAGATAGCGCACAATATATGGAAATTGGAGGAGGTGATGGATCCAAGGGCATGACAGCATCCTATTTCTGTACCTACTGAAAAAAGGACGCAAGCAAGCCAGCCCCAAAGTCCTTAGTGTTTGAAAGGAGATTTTGCACATCTTGGAAAAATGGTATTGCCCTAGTGATGCTCAGGGAGGCAGCATCAAATGTTAGAGGAAATAGGAAGCCCACAGCAGGTGCTGGAGTGGTACCTACTGTTCTCTTGCTGAGGTTGATGAGTTAGGGGATGGCAACTCAGATTTCCTGCAGGACGGTTCTGTTACTGTGTTTCCTATGGCTCTGTTGGCTCATACACATGAACACACAGATGCAGGGATGGCTTCAGTAATATTAAGCCAACGGCAAGGAGTCGAGAACAGTCCTTGCTTAGAGTTCCACAGAAAGCAGTTTATTGCTACAACTTGAGAAGGGTTCTAGAGACAAATGACCCCGAGCATGTGACAGCTTGGGCTTAGGTATAGGGGTGTAGCTAACACCAGGAGCCAACCGGGGAAGCAGAACTGGGGTACATTACCATAACTGAACAAGGCATCCTGGGAGAGGCTTCTTTCCCTCACCCTAACTGAAATCTTTGGCACCAGAGACTGAATTACCAAGAACTCTCTCTGCCACTTGTACCACAGGTCAATCGGCCACCACAAAGTCTCTACTTAGGGCTGCAGCTGGCAATGTCATAGTGCCAAAGGAAATAGAAAATTTAATATAGAGGAAGGTTTGGCACAATAACAAATGGGTGCAAAATTGGCCCTGAATAAATTGATATGGAAAATGGTTCTAACCATTATAGTGTAAGGTTCTGGAGCAAGTCTCAAGGAGAGGCACTGAGGAAGGGGAAAGAGGATGTCCAGCTTTCCTGAAAGGCAGGAAGAACAGGTCTAACTCACCAAAACTGTGGCTTGGGTCTGACATTAATTGTGATAAAATGTGACATTCTGAAACTGCCCTTCAGATCTTGTAGAAATACAAAATGATCTGGTTCTGGCCACTCTGGAGACTCAAGTAAATATTCCCATACTTAAGATGGGATGTTAACAGCTTCTGTAAAAATTCATGTGGAAAAACCCTGCTGTTTTAGGCCATAATTTCATATCGTCTTGACTTTCTGAAATACTTATTTTTCAGTTGTAGAACTCAAACATGCCTGTATTCTGTGTCTGTCCTCAGAAAACTGGAAGTCCCAATCATTTAAACCAACTTTGTTTAAGCCAGGGAGACTTAGTGGCCTCCAGTATGGCCTTCAAATGCTGTATTTTCAGATAAAAAGCAAGACTTCTACCAACTCACTAAAATTCAGTACTTAACAATAGCTCTTTTTCGGAACCCCAATGAAAGGTGCCTACTGTGTCTAAAAAATGGGTTATTTTAGCTCTAAATTGCCACTTGCCTCCTACTCAGTATTCTGACACTTGGGACTATTTCTGCTTCATCCTTGAAAGCTTTCCCAGTACATATTATCAAGCTGAAACTCATAAGCAAAGTCCTGTCCTTGCGTGACTTTTTCATCTCATTTTAATATATTTTTTAAAAGCCAAACAACAACAAAAAAACCCCATAAAATTCGTTCCTTCTTCCTGATGAGGATCTATGTAGCTAGCTCCTGAATGAGTCATCAGATTTCTCAGCTGATAATTTATCTATTAGATTTGTCTGTCCCCACTTTTTTAATGCATGAAGTATAAGTGACCTATGTGGGAAGATTAAACCTTATCTTTTCAATTGATGCCATTTTATAATATAAGCCAGGTCATCTTAATACCAGTTACTTTATAAAGTCAAACTGCTTTAATGCATGTACTTCTGTCAGCATTATGGGAAATCAGTTTGTTGTTCCGGCAGTATGGCATATAATATCTTTTTTTAAATCTCTAGCTTTCTGCCCTTACCCAGACTTTCTCATCCAGTTTAAAACTTGATTTTTCCTTTCATCCCTTTGTGACTTTCCAGGCAGTTTCCAGAACTCTAGTTATGTCAACTCTTTAGGTCTGGTGCCTTAAGCCAAAAACATCATAATGCTTTCCATATAAGAAAAGAGATGGGAGAGTTGTACACATCAAAGCAAAATGCCATTTTGTTTGTTGTCTAGCATCCCCATTTGTTTTCAAAGTTCCTTGTAGCTCACTACTCTGCTATCAGGATTAAAGCCCTTACTGTGGCTCTGAATTCAGAGAAGCTTAGACATATTTGAAGAATTTAATTTACAGTCATATGAAGAAACTTAAAATCCAGTGGTTTTTTTGGAAGAGCTGTTTAGTTTGCTTTAGACAGTGCTGCTATTCTACAGCAGAAAACAGAGGGAGGCTGTCTCAGTTTAATAGAACACAAAAAGATCTTCCCAAGCATTAAAAACTTAAAAAACCTTAATATCAGAACATTAAGAAACTGTTTTAAAATAGCTATACTGCTATTTTTAATGCTGCCCTCTCAAACTATGAGTTAAACAGTTTTGTAAACGTTAATATTCGAAGTCTCAGAATGACGTAACTGGGGAGAGATGAAGAGGAGTGAACAGTCCTACCCCCTGCCCTTACAGAATTAAAGACATCTTCTTAGACTTAGATAAAAATAGATACCATTAAGTAATGTTTGGTAATTTCTTTTTTTTTCAGATTGGACTTCCAGTAGAGTGTAAGAAAGATAGGGAGTCACCTCTCACTGAAAATCAGTGTGAACCGAAGACACCATTCTTTTAAACATCTTCTGAAAAGCCCAGCATGTAATCTTCCCTTCCCTTCCCTTCCCTTCCCTTCCCTTCCCTTCCCTTCCCTTCCCTTCCCTTCCCTTCCCTTCCCT
>NW_008236965.1:3906217-3925825 GCF_000691975.1 Corvus brachyrhynchos | reverse complement strand
CCCATCACCGCACATCACGTTCCCTTCCCTTCCCTTCCCTTCCCTTCCCTTCCCTTCCCTTCCCTTCCCTTCCCTTCCCTTTTCTTTTCATTGCTTCATTCAGAAAGTCCAAATAATTATTGCCTTCCTTCGACTACACCCTCCTACTTCTTTTGAAGAGACTGATTTGTACAGTCATGGAAGTGCTACATTTTTGTGAGTTGTGTTCTCTTTGTGTGCATATGTGGAAAGGACGGAGGATCACATGGGAGGATGCATAACTTGTTTTCTCACAGTTGTTGCATTTCCCTTTCTTTAAAACTCTTTGCTTGGGCTGCTCTTTCTTCCTGTGTGTTTATCATCCAAAGTAAATTTTATACCGATCACTTATATCTAAAATAAAGGTTCTGAAGAAATGTGCAGAAGTTTAACATAATTTTTATCTTGAAGCTTAAATAACACACCTGAGGAAACCACCCAGGAAGCCTCTGTATTTGACTGAGAGGTTGCAGTTTTTTTCTGTCCCCCATCTTCCATTTCAAGCAGAAAAAGCCTCCATATAAGCAGACCACAAGAGCCAAGGTTCCCTATAGTAGAGACAGACAACTTTATACATTTTGATAATTCAGGTTTCTTAGCTGACTGCTAATTTCCTCTTCCATACCCCATCTAAATAAATAATGAAAAGGAAATGAATGAAATCCCACCCTTATTTGAATGCCATTATGAAGCTCCCATTTATCGCCTTTATCTGGGTTAAGACACTCCTGAAAGAACTTTTAATATTCTATTCTGTTTCTGATGTTTTTAAGAAAGAGAATGTAACAGTCCTTATAAATAGCCCACAAGACTGGGAAATTGTCTGGGAGAAATCTGATCCCAGAGAGTCAAGTGTTGATGTTCCAATCCAACTAGAAGCAGAGTCTGAGAGGGCTTTTTAACCCACATTTATACTGCTTTGAGCCTGTTTTGAGAAATAGCTGTAAAAATAGTAATTTGTCTCTTAAAAAATATTAGTTCAATTGATACAGTGATATGACTGCTAACAACATGCTCAAAGGTGTGTGGTCCTTTTCTATACTCACCTATTCTTACCAGGCACTGGTCTCTGCTTTCCTCTGCCACAAGATGATGGCATTAAGACCAGTCATGTGATGTGACTTGAGGTTCGGTAGAGTGATCTTTCTTAACAGGACCACTGCCTTGTTGATCTTTGCAGATCCTTCTGCTACAGAGTAGTGGGGATTTGGAGGGAAGGTCTGAATGATGCTTACTCACAAGGTGATGTCCAGGTCCTTCAGCAAAGGTGTTTGGCAAGCAAAGAGAGCTGCTGTGTGTGACACATTCTGGAGATCAGGCTCTTAGAATAAAGGACTGAATCCTGTTATAGCCTAAAAAAATCCAGCCAGTGCCTGTAGTTGTTATTTCCCAAGGGCCCTAGAAATTCTTGCCCTCTATGAGCAGGATTCAAATTAACAAAAAATGAACACAGCTAGTTAAAAAATTCTAGAGTGGGTGGAAACTATTGTGTGTCTTTTGGAGTCATATTGAAATTTTTCCTTAATTAACAGATGAATAATATGAGAAGTGTGCTGGTTTCAGGAGCCAACTAATTGATTTTCTGGAAGAATGAAGTATATTTTCTGCTTTAACCAATTGAATCCTCACTAAAGAGATAAGAGGCTTGTTGCGGAGAACTGGAATTACAGGGCATGTGCTTTGCTGTGCTCATAGTTGGACCAAAATCACAAAGGAAGCTGATTCTACTAAGATGGCTCTTCCTCTTAAGGAATTAAATAGACCTAGAGTCTGTGTATGCTTCACATGCTGCTCTTCATGGCCGGAAGGAGAGTAAGGAATGGAGGTCAGGGAGTTCAGTCAGTAATTCCTTTGGGATAGTGAAGCTCATTAAGCTTAAAAAGAGTAGGGGACTTCCAGGTATGACAGTTTCTGACAGTCCCACTTGTGTTTGCTACTTCAAGAACACTTCATGTTGAACTTTCAATAGTAGCTAATTCAGTGCTGAATCAGTCACTAAAGCTTTCAGAGTAGTTGTGCCTTTGGAAAGGAAGACTCTGAGGAGAAAAATGAAATAAAAGAGGAAGGAATTCTCAGTGTCTAGGCCCTGGCAGTATAAAAATTTCACTGTGCTTCACAGTTTGAAATGAAGCAGACTAAAATGTCTCCTTTTCTTGAAAACTCCTTACAGTGAATCCCAACTATGTGCTTAAGACTTACTGTTCTCACTGGAAATGAAGCTTCAGAAATTTTTTAAAAATCTACTTGCAGAGAAGTGTTCTAATTTGTCACTTTCTGCATCCTCACAGCTCCACTCTTGCAATGACATTGACGCAGGAGTCAGTTCTGTCCAGCAGCATCTCAAACTATCTGCTTTCATATGGCTGCTTCTGCTTCACTTATTTTGACGACTCTGAATTCCATCTGACTTCCAAAATTGTATTTGGGTCTGGCTACCCAAGTGCATGTCTAGACATGTGAGTGTGCTCTGGTAATGACGCATTCCTTTCCTTGATGATGATGTAATTTTCCCCATCAATCCTAGTTTTGGTGAAGAATTTAGTAATAGCGATCATTCAGATGAAGCATCAATAACATCTGCTCACCCTCTTTTTTCGTAGACTTGTCTCTCTTTGAAAGGACCATCTGTTTCAGAGTACTTGCACTCTTCTGAAATGCCCCTTTTCCATTTACTTTTTTGTTTCAGAGTTTTATTCCTGTCTTTCCATCAAGCTCTGTAAAACTCTACCATCTTCTGGTTCTGATAACTGTCTATCAGATTTGAATCTTTCCAGCATGTCAAGTTCTCATGATTCTGTTGTGCCTTAATTTTCTTTCAGTGCCATGCCTCTGCTTAGCCCTTCTTACTCTGCTCCCAGAAACTTTTGAGATAAGTGACCATGAGGATTTGGTCTAACAGTGACACTTGTGAAGTCACTATGCTGACAGATTTCCCTATGGTAAAATATAAACTATATATGCTGTTACATTCAGTGAACTACAGTGTTGTTTTGTTTCTTTTTCCCAGCTCCATCTTATACTAAACACATCTTTGTCTAACCACTACTACTAAAAGAATTAGTGCCATTCCACATGGTGCAGAGGCTTTTTGGAAAAAAAATACAAAAAATAATCTCTTCTTCACAAATATTTTCAGAACTGCCAAAATGACTGTTGAAATTTGCTAGACTAGGCATATTCTCTTAACCTTGGTTAAACCAAGATATGATGCTTAAAATATTTGAATTTACCAGAAAGTTTGCTTTTCCTTCTAAAGGCTGCGTGTTAAAGGCTCTTCATTTACCCATGAATCTTTTGTTAGAGAGACAATCATATATTATGTTTCACATTTTGCATTGGTTTTGTTCATCAGAGACAAAATGGGCTTCATACCCAAACAGTATGTTTTGGAAATCAGGAGGGCTCACTCTCAGCGTAGCCTGAAATGTGCTTTGTGATCTTTGGCTTGCCATGCACTAGATACAACAATAACACTATCTTCAGACACCAAGTGCCCAAAGGTTTATTTCGTAAACACTTTTAGATCCTACAGTGGAAAATGCTGCATGAAGTTTACAGTTAATGATGTCCAGCATAAAGAAAAAATACTGTAAATCTACCTCATGTTTTTTTCAGGTCTTCTTGTGGCTAATGTCCTGGTTACATCCCAGTGCAAAATCCTGTCTGGATTTCTCATGTTCCTTTTAACTGGAATAAATGCCATTAGTTTAGTCACACAGAGGAAGTATTCACAGTGTTCGTCTTTAGGCAATTCATTCAGATGATTAAGTTAGGAGACTGGTCTCCTTAAGCTCCGTCAGTGGAGTGGGACGTTCCTCCAGATGACAACTGACAGCAGGAGCTTAAGAAATGTGTCAGTAGCTGTATCTGTACTGGTAAAAAGGAGGAGGTAGAAAGGATTGCGCCCACATTCTTTTGGCAGACTTTTTTCTAGGTGCAACTAGGTCCCTTTCCATAGCACTGAGCATGTCTGGATATTCTTCTGGCTGGCATACAATGGCTAGATGGTCTTAAGACATAATAATTCTTTCCTCCAGTTCAAATTGCCTTAAATACTCTGATAGGCTGTGCTACAAAGTATTATGCATACCTTCCAGACAGTGGCCCCTAGCTGGAATGAACCAGCACCAGATTGCAACTTGGGGAGGTCTGGTAAGCTCATGTCAGAACAAGCCTGAGAGCAAAACAAAATACATGAAATTAGAAGGAACAGAAAAACAGGGTAAAGAGGTAAACACCAGAACTGGACTTTCTGTGGTGTGGGTGTTTGTTTTTCTCTTGTTCTTTTTTTGTTTGTTTGTTTGTTTTTCAGGGAAAAGCAACTGAATTAAGCTGGGATCTTTCCACTGTTGCTAAGCAATGCCCAAGTCACCAACATCCCTGGCTCTTTTCTTTGGTTCTTCACTGGACCGCTGAACACCAGACTTCAGCTCTGAAGTACAGTGTTGCCCCATATTGGGTGAAATGATTAATGTGGACAAATTACAAAATAGGGAGGAAGACAGATGGAAATATTACAGAATTCTTTTTATGTAGTTAAACCAAGGTTTTGTTTCCAGACTGGCAGCTCCCCTCTCTCTGGACTCTTTGCTCTGTCTTACATCTCTTCCCATCTGTCCATGTCCTGATTTCCCTTTGGAGATGCCAAGTTTGAGCCCAAGACTAGGCTGAGACTTGAAACTCTTTAACATTTCCAGGCAGCCATGTGCAGTCATAGAGGTGGGAACAGGATCTCTGTGGGTTAACATCTACCTACTAGAAAGTGAATAATCTCCTTTATCCTTTATCTTCCTCATGCCTCTTACCCAGAAGAGGTGCCCTGTTCTGCAATGCCAGCACTTGCCTGACATGCAGTGAAGGCTTTATACCAAGTAGCATGGAGGAAGAAGCATCTGCAAGTAAATAATAAGCATTCTGAACATGATCATGATTATAATGACCAATCTTCAAAATCCTATACCATAGCTCTTGAACTAGAACCATCGTGGAGAGCACCCCATTGCGCTAGGCAGGGAATGAAAATGGTTCCTGCCATGAAGAACTTACAATCAAAGTACAAGATGGGAGACAACAAGAGGTTATTGCACATAGATAGGGAAAACGCACGCTAAAAACAATGACGTGCATTTCAGTGTATTTCTTTCTGCTCATCCCTCTCAGTCAAGTATACAACACTGCCAGTGCAAGGGTGAACCAGTCCCACCTTAGGATCATTACGGTGTTTTTGACTTCCTTTAGGTAGCCGTGTTATTTGTATTCTTACAAAAACTACTATAGCAGGAACTCTGTTGTCCTTCATAGTGTAACTATGTTTGCAATCAGTAACTGAAGAAGGAAAAAAGTGGGTATGGAAAAGACAATTAGGCCTAATCACTTTTGGAAACCCAGACAGTTTTTCAATAGTGGTTCACTAACTTCTTGACTCTTCAGTGTTCCAGTCTTCAATTGCGGTATACTGCTTAAATGACGCCTTTCAGGGGAGTTTTGTCAATATTTTTTAAAAATAGTATTGATTTAATAAAGTTTTTAATTGTCAAAAAAAAAAAAAAAAGCATGGGCAAAGGATGGCATAAACAGGAATAATTTCGAAGGAAAAAAATGGATGTGCCTATATGGAGACAATAATAGGCTAATGGATGAAAAGGTAATGGGGGTTTAGTCAGGTTCCTCTGAAGGCTCAATCTGTTGTCTGTTAGATCCAGCTGCCTATTGCCCAGGGGCCTCTTATAGCTGTTGAGAGTTACTGGGACACAAGAATGCTCCAGCCCATGCCCTACTTACACGGTCTTGCTTTGAAGGCTGCCAGAAATCTGTTGGCGAAAACATTCTTTACCACCAAAAATACCCTTCAAAAGGAGTCTTTTTTTTTGAAGGAGACAACCTCCCCAGCTGCCTTGCATTGCTATTTTGGTTTCTTGGTACCATTTGCTGAACAACTGTGTATGCTGCTATTCCTGTCACCCTGCGCATACAGTTTTACCAGGGCCATTAAGAGGGCTGGAGTTCCCTTGGCCAGGCATATGATGTAGGAGCACCTTCACGGTTCCTCATTCCCTCTCAGGTTTGTGGCTTTTCCAGGTCGTTTCCTGCTTGGTTTCAATCTTCTGCTCTAGGCAGGAAGCAGCAGAGTCACTGCTTTGTGACAGATGGCCCTTCTTGAAATGAGTCCTTCGTAGCTCTGCTGTATTGCAAACTCTCTGGGATCAGGGAAAGGGACACCGTTTAATACAACAGTGTATCACCATTTACTCTTTTGGATCTTCCTTAAGATCTATAGATCTTTAGAAAACAAAAAAAAGGAGAGAGACATTAGGGAGAAAGGAAGATGGTGAAAGGAAAATCAGAAGAGAGAGTATTCTTGCACCAGTAGAGCAGGTCTGACCCTCTGTCATTGCTCTCTACAGATAATGGAACAGTGAGTTGGATCAAAGGGAAGGTAAGGCGGTCTTTCCTAGTATGGACACATACTAACATTTTTCTACCTGTGGGTAAAAAGGTTTTCAGTAGGAAGTTATTAATATATTTATTAAAATATACACTGGTTCAATAATTGCATGTTTGCCAATAACTCTGGAGCCATCAGAGCATCCTCTTACAGCAGTGGACAGGAGCATTATTCTTTCTGAATTTAGTTATGATAACCGTTTTCAACAGATATAGTATATTTCCCCATGCTCAAATGCAGCTATACTTTACTTTTTTTACTTAGTTCTGGGGAAAAGGGCGTTTTCATCACTACAAATTACTTTTATAGGCAGTCGACATTGAACCTCCTTAGTGTAACCCACTCTTGCCTGCCCACACACGCAAATACTCCAGGTTTTTAGTACTTTACGCTCTGTGGCACTCCAGTCTGTGTGAGAGTTAACTGATCTCTGTATTACTTCTTCCATTGCCAGCAGAATGGTGCTGAAATAAGCCTTAAAGAATCTTCCTTTTTATTGAATGTTAGGAACAACTTACTTCAGATGGCAGGTTGAATAGTCAAGAAATAAACCAAAAAATTAGTAAATGTTCCTCCCCATATAATTTTATTCAAGTCCTTGCATGACTGAATTTAATAATAAAACTCTTACTGACTTCAGCTGGGAGAGATTTGTACCTGATCTGGAATGTATTGGAAGAATAAGCCTAGAAACTCTGATGGATGCACTGGACTCCTAAACTAAACTAGTGGTGGTTTGGTTCATTCCCCAAAGGAAGTGAAGGACTGAGCCCTAAATTGGCCAACAAGTCCTCTTGTTGGAATTGTGATTAACATGTGATTAACACATGAATAGAGTGTGGGTTTTCCAAGACTCATTTATCAAGGGGCAAAGAAAGTGGTGGGTCCAAGGAGTCTCATGCATACCTTTCCCATGGCATATAATTTGACTATGAGTCAGCCTGGCTGCATGGCAGCTAGCTCCCCTTGAGCTGGAAAGCCTCTCAAGGTTGCTCCCTGAGACCCAGACAATTTTTTGGTAGGCGATGGTCATCATGCATAGCCTCGTACTAAAGTGCACTAAGATTTTGTCTTGGTAATTTTTGATCTTTGTTTTGGTAACTTTGGTTCTGCCTCGGTACTTTTGAATCATTGTTGTATCCTTCATGCAGTACCATAACAGAGTGAATCTTGCCATCAAATGTTGATACGTTTCAGTTTTATAGCATAATATTTCAATAAAACCACTGTTGCTGATATCTTTGATGCTACTTCTTTAAGTGGTCTGAATTGCCCATTCACAGCAAGCCAGCATAGTCAGAGAGATCTTGAATCAGGATTCACAGGAGAAACACACAATGTTCTTAGAATCGTTTCTTCAGAAAAATCGAAGTTTAGGGATCAGAATTTCACTGTAGCCCTATGTGTTCATCTGTAAGCAATGGACGTTTTCTGGTATCTGCTTCAAGAGTTCTTTACAGAATTATTATGGATATATGTAATAGTATGTAATCAATATTATGAAATATCATCTGAACTAAATATGGGATACTTTAAAAAGCAGTAGTCACTCCAGAGAATACATTTTTTTTGTGAGTCTTCACTTTCAGTTAAATTGTAGATACCAGAGTAACCATGCTGTTTAGTTGGAGATTGGAAGGACTTGTTTCTAGTCTTCTTTTGTATGTTTCCAATATACATTTATTTTTTCTTGTATTAATTTCTGATCAGAACAAATGTTAATGATTTTAAAAAATGTTGAAGAACTTTTTATTTTGTGCTTTATGCCTTTCCTGACAGCAGTGTTTTCATATGGATAAGAAGGGCAATTATGGAACTGGTTCTTATGTTTTCTGATTTTCTTTTGAAAGTCATTTCACTTGAGATGAGCTCTTCATAGATCAAAAGAGACTGCAGGGTTGTACATGATGCTTTCACAGCAAATCACAGCCAATATTTTGCCTGTCTTTCAGCCTAGAACGTTTTGTTCAACACCACATTACTTGGTTTTTGAATAAGGCCTTAACCTGAGAGAAATGTCACAACTAACTTTTATTCATTCTTTCTATTCTCATTCACAGATCCCTTTTCTTGCATGTGCTTCTCATCCTTGACGCCCATTCAATCTCTGAAACTAAGGTGAAAGGTGCTTCTTACAGCTGAGCAGCACATCATCTCAGCCTTATCTACCCCTATGACCCCATTTCAAAATCGGGGTTTTTTTCTGCATTGAAAAATTTTGAACCACTGTCTTTCTGACAGTTTCAAGTTCTAACCTGAAATATGCTGGGGCAGACCTTGAATTATGATTTGTTTTTGCATTACAAATTCATTGCTTGTGGATGCTTGTCATGTTCTAATGCATCTACACGGATGACAAGATTCAACTCTTGCCTGTTTTCATTGGCTTCCAGTGGTTGACTGAGCAGTGCTTTTTTTGTTTTCAGGAAGAGCATGTGAAATGTGCTGAGCAGAAACAAAACACATTACACTGTGATTCACTGGAGTATTATGTGCCCTTCACACAATTTGCATGACAGCTACTGCCTTCTCTCTACTGTCGGAATCTTTGCCTCTCTGCCATTCCCTTGTGAATTTCTGACTTTTGTTCACGAAATGCCAAATTTATTTGTCACTGCAAAATATTGTGTATTCTTGGTAACTGGGACATTAATTTATTTTCCTTTCCTCCCAACCTGATCAGGACACAAGTTTGTTCTACAATACAGACTCCACTAATAAGTCTCTTTCAATTTTAAATGTCTTATATAAAGAAGCTCTGCTTCATAGACTATTTAATAGTATTTGAGGCCCAGATTGTGACTTGAATTTCGTATATCTATAAATCATACAACCTACCTGAATCTTGGTTTCAAGCATATGGAATGAAAGGTATTGTCAAAGAAGAGGTACAAAAGAAGTCTGTCTGTGAACTTTCTGCTTTGCTGCGTCAACTTAGATCCCAGAGCAAAGGTGGAAGTGCAGGGTGGTTGCTGCAGAATAGGCCATCAATAAAAAAAGTGTGCTGACAAAGACATGAGCATGATTTCTTTTACCTCATGTGGCTTCTCTGATCTGGTCTTGGTCATTTTTTATGTTTCGTTTGTGTTAAAATCGACAGCTGTGGTGAAAAGTAGAAGAGGTCCCTATTTTTTATCCACTGAATATCATCCTCTGAATTCTGCAGAAAATGTTTCCTCTTTCTAGTTATACATTTTCATCAAAACTTGGCCATTTGCTGAATAATGAAAGGCCTTACTTGCCTGTCCTAGATTAATCTGGGAATGAAACTCCTACAATATTTTAAGCAGTCATGTTGCAAAATACAGATGGACTTTGTGTAACTGTGAAGTGGAAGTTAGTGCTAATTTATTCCTTTCCATTAAGATTTTGCCAATATCTGTGGATGGACTGTAAAATAAGCTGTATTATCATGGTTCCTGGAATGACACAAGATCTCAACTAGACCTTATTTGTGATAGGCTAGAGGCCAAAGTTGACTAAACTTTGTAGATTTCTTGATCATGACAAGTGAGACTAAAAAAAATATAGGATAAATTATATATAAATTATATATTATACATTATATATGCTATTGGTCTGAAAGGGGCAATAGTGTGCTCACTGAATCTCATCTGACTGTTCCTTCAACTCCTCCAAATTTCTGTGGACAGGGACTCACAACTTGTGTTCTACTTGGGGATACCCTTTGTTGATTCACCTCATCATAAAACTTCCCTGTCTTGTTCTCGTAGTTGTTTGCTCAGGTGAAAAAAAAAATAGTGTTTGTTTTTCTTTAGCTTTTGAAAACAAGGTTATTCTGCATTTACAGTTTCATTTGCCCTATGTAGTGTCAGCTATCCTTCTTTTTAGAGATTAAAGAAGTTCACAGTCAAATATTTTTGTATAAATCTATACTTATGACTATGAATACTTCACACTGGTGGGATTTCAAACAAGCCTGTAGTTAAACTGAATTTCTTCATATGGTCCATTACTTTTTTCCTTCTACTGCAGGTGGTTCTTGTGTATTTAAGGTCTCTTAAAGACTGTTTAGTCATTCGTGTTCCTTTGGCCAGTGATAGCACCACAGAGCAGCAGATAAATTAATTTTCCAGGTGGAATGAGAAGGCAGAATGCTGATTATTGCCATTCTAGGTGTGAATGTAATGAGATCTCAAGGAAAAAATAGGTTTCTTGGGTTTCTTCTGAAGTTGAATGCATTCAGTTCAAGAATAACTTCTTCTGGAATGAAACAAAATTGCTGATGAAACTCTCATAAAAAATTAAAATTTGACTCACCTAGTAGTTTCTATATAGAAGGTCAACAAGCTTCTTCATATAAAGAAACTGTGTTTGGAACTCATTTGTAAGAAAGAAATAGTGTAGTCGTGTTTTTGTTGCTTTGTTCCTTCATCCCTCTTAAGCATAAGTCAGTATGCGAACATCTTTCTTCTGTCTTTAAATACAATTAGTGGAGGCTTGTTTATCATCAGCCCAAATTACTGCCAAGAACTTTCTTGAGAAATAAAAGATTTATTTTAAGACACTTTGAAAAATGATCTGTCTATGAGAATTGGAACAGAAAATTTTGATGACATTCAATGGCTGTTCCTGTTTGATTCATCAGAGTCCATTTGACTAAGGAGCACAAGCACTCAGCAGAGGGTTTGTTCTTTATAATGAGATTATGAGATGCTTGTTATCATAGCTCTTTTCCATCTGGCTTTCTATCATTAGACAAAGCATGTTGTCTGATTTTTTTTCTTTTTTTCTTAGGGTTTTTCTGAGTTCTAAAAAACTACTTGTTGATTATAGTCAACCAGCCATGATAGCTAACTCTAAAGACATAATGCAGCATCAATGAGCAGATTATCTTGCATCTTTTGATGCCTTCTCATCTACAAACTTTTTTTCCTTTTCCTAACACCAACAGGACCAGCAAATGATCATACTGACCTGTTTTTTCTTTATTGTGTACTTGCTTCTTCTCAAGATGATAATAGAACTGCTATTCAGTTCAAAGGAACAGGTTCAGCATCTGTACAAACAGCTAACAAACCATCTGCGATAATGAAGTCCTGTTGCCTTTGTATGTTAATACCAAAATCCAGAAGAGCTGTATTTGTTCTTCTAGCTTGATTAGTTGGGAAACCACGCTGTGGTCACAGAAAACTTCTGGGATGAAGGCCCTGGCAGCACCTAGAGGAATGTGAACAGTGTGGATGCTACATCGCAGCCTTTTTGTATTTGGTGAGATTAACCAGCCCCCAGATGTACAGGAATAGCAGATGGAAAAATGTGGCTGTGGGCTTTGTGCATACCTCAGGGTAATTCTGCTCTGGCAGATGTTTATCAGTAAAGAGGATGTTCTGTAAGATGTGACTATAAAGTTTTGGTCTAGCTCCATAAGTTGTTTGTTGTTTTTTATTTTCTTAATAAAGACCTCAATAAAAACATGAAATTTGAAATTTTAATGTCATGAGATTCCTACACTCAGTTTTATTGGCTATGCCAAATGCTTTGTTCTAGCATGCCCTGATGTTGTCAAACCTTCAATATATTGCACCTACAACACTGCTGAGCATTTTTTTAATTCTCTTTTTTTCTATGTAAAATGTTAGAAATTAATTCTCTATTTGCTTGATCAGTGATAAACTGCTTTCATCCAACGAACTTGAGTCTGTTGCATTTAAATCCCTACAAAAAATAAATCCTAATCAGTACAGTGACCTAAGTATATGATAATATCCAGAACTAAAGGCAGAGTAAACTTTTCATTTGCACTGTAAAGGCAACACTTTCTAGGACCATCTTAAATACAGTGGCAATAAGGAAAGACAGTTAAAATGAAATTAAGCAAAGGCAATTGATTACTAGAAAGCTATCTGATAAAACTCTTGATATGTAAAGGTTTAAATTCAAAGCCAATATAACTTGGATTCTGGCATAGCATTTGGTCCTTCCTCTTACTGACATGAAGCTGAAAGGAATCTTTTTGAGTTCACCTTCAAACTTAAGAAGAAAGCTAATAAGATGAAAAAGGTCAGGATTTGTGGGAGACCTCAAACAGCAGCTAATTTTCAGAATATGAAATACATCTGTGGTAATTCCACCAAATCCAGTAAAACTGTTGTTGGAGGAAGGTAGGCTTCAATGTAGGTAAAGAATGACCACTAAAACTGAACATCAAACCTTGATACAAAGTGTATTGAAATCAGTGAGAAGACTTACATTCCCTATTTTGATTCTTTCTCTCTTTTTATATACAATTCTTCATGTAATTATTCTTTTTTCTTAAAACACACAATTCCTCATGTATCACAATGTACCAGTCTTCATAATTATTTTCAAACTACTCTATTCATGTGATCTTGAGCATGCCTGGATCTTGTCAGTCTTGATATCTGAATCAAAATTGTAGCAAAATTACACATTTTTTAGGAAAGGCATTTAAAACTCTTGCTATGTCTACAAATGCAGACTTCTCACAGCAGTATCTAATGACTGGGATATGTGGACACCAACCAAAACTGAGCATCATATCTACTTTAAGGAACATGAATACATTCTGTAGAAGAACAACAGCAGATTTTGGCTTTTTAGAAGCATTTCAAATTTTTGTCCAGATGCTATGAAACACTTTTTTTCTTTAAGCTTGGATAAAGATACCAACTACTGATCCTTGAGTATAATGAATGTTCTACATATGTGTTTCCTTGATTCTAATGGAAAAGAACAATGTAGGATAGTGAAAGTAAGTACATTTATATGGTATTGGTAAGTAAATGTGACGTTCCTGCAAATAACAATTTACCTTACATAAGATTCCTCCCTTTCAGGGTCAGGATTCAGGAGCTTCCCCTTTAATAAAGCAGAATTAATACTGCAATGTGAAGTCATGAATCAGTGGGAATACATGTACAACTTCTTTTGTATCTGCATTGTTATTCCCAGGCCATTGAGCACTTGCATAGATGATGGCAAGAATATGTTCTTCAGATAAAATGTCAGTTCAGAAAATACTGATGATTAGGAATGGTTGTGTGACATCCTGGTAATGGAGGTGGCCTAGTCGTGCTTCCTCACTGAGCACTTTTTCTCTGTATCTGATAGATTCATCCTGCATCAGGAGAATAAGAGAATGGGTGAGATGAGATTTGAATTGGCAAAATCACTATTCCACCATGTAGTAGTTCAGGGCAACAGAAAAAAATTAACTTTTCTTTGAAGGAGGACAGGACTTTGTCTAGAATATCTTGCAATTATATGGTGTCCCATGCTGTGCTTCTTCTGCTGTCTTCAATCTCTTTTCTTCATTTTTGTTTTATGTGATCTTGAAACTGTTTCCTTAATATTGTTGCTAAAGATCTGTTCAGACTACAGTTCCTGTTCTCCCATCTATACTGTCCACATGCCACAAGTCATTTGCCCATCTTGCTCTGTTGCCAGGCTCTTTCCTTTCCCTGCTGGCATTTGAACTTACTAAGCAGCTTCCCAGATCTGACCATCACATGCTTTAGTAGAGCGTTCTCATCACATTGTAGATTGCCTTTATCACCTCTGAGAGAAAGGATTGTAAACATGCTAGTGTGCCTGTTCTGCATTTCTAGGCAGAGTAATTGTCACTTAAGAGAACCTAAATAACACCATAATACACCATTCAAGATTGCAGCAGTGCAGGAGATCATGGATAAACAAGGTCCTGTCACCACTGTGTGTTACATTCTGTTCTTTCTATTAAACCAACCTCTAAATTAGCAATCCATAAAAAAATTGGATCAATAGCAAACCTTTTGTTACTGGTAGAGAAACAATTCAGGGATATTTCACAACTCCAGTGCTTAGTGCTTTCTCCTCACAATCTGATGGAAATGATTAAAACAAAACACCTCATAATGAGGTGGCTGTTGAACAGTAAACTTCTGGGGGTTTTATTATCATTTTTATTCTGTTGTTTGGAACAGCAGTGGGATCTGGAGTGTGGAAAAGGGCACTGTTAGAGAAGTTTGTTTCTATAACAACACAGTGTAAAAATGGAGTTCCCTTTCTTAGCATCTTTCTTGAAGTGAAAAAATACCAGAGTTTATTTCAGATGCAAGGTATTGGATAGCACTAGCACTGTGTGAGACAGTAAGTAGTGACAGATGGAGTTTAAAGCAATGCTGTGTGTGTGTGCAATATTGCTCTAGGGTGATAAAGCTGTTTTTTTAAATTTTCCTAAGGTTTTTTAAAGCTGCATATATGTGTGCTCACCTGAAATCATGTTGCTGACTCTGCTTTCTAGCCCATCCTGACGTTAGCATTTTAGGAAGGAATCACATTAGGCTATGGTACCTGAGTAAAGTCAATTCACTGCCACCTTAAGATTGAACATTACTGTGAAAACATGTCCTATAAGTCTTCCTAGTGTCAAAGGAAGAAGGAAACAGAATGATTTTAGGGGCTGCTTGGGTGAATGTCTTTGAGTCAGCTAAAATCCGTGTACCTGGTAATTCTTCATCCTGTTACCTGCAGGACTCCCAGGACTATTCAGCCAGAGCCAGGATTAGCCCTATTCCATCTGATATTACTGTGACAGAACTCATAAGGTTTATGAAGGTTCATAGTATTGCTAATTTGATGTTACCTTTACTGCTGTCACCTACTCTTGCACACATACTGGCACGTGGGTGTCTAACTTTCATTGAAATGTACACAAAAGACTAATTTAGAGAAGTCTTTTCCCGGCTGCTGAAAATCTGTGGCTTGGTGACTAAGTTTGGCTTTGTTTTTTAGCTGTTTTTTGCATAGTTACTCAAATTCATGAGAGATATTTTAGGTGATACACTCAAAGATTGCATTTCCAAACCAGAGAATCGAATATATTAACTTCCTGTCATTGCTCCCATTACATTTGAATTAGTTTATTCTGATTTCAGCAAGGAACTTGCCAAACTTTTTTAAACTATCAAAAATGTGAAATTAGAATATTCTGTGATTGCTGTCTATGGATATATCTGCTCTCTTTCAGGTATCCTCCAGTACCTCTTTTTAGGTTATAAGGTATAATTCTTGTGGTTTTACATGTTGTGCATAAGACTGTGTAATTGTCACTCCTTGTAGCTAGTCCCTGGGAGTCAAAACAGCCGTTCTAACTGGTTTGTAGCTTATACAGTTTGGATTCAGTGGCCAGCATAGAACAGATAACCTTAAAATCAAGTTGTGTTGAAAAAGGGAGGCTGCCATGGCTCAGAGGAGAGCAGCAGGCAGTGGTGGGTCAGTGCTGGCATGATGTGTCCAGTGCTGGGGCTTATGCTGTGCAGCTCAGCAGCCTGACTGGGTGAATTGAGTCCTTGTTCCTCATGGAAACCTGAGCAAGAGGGTTGTATGGAGGAGGTGGCAGAGAAGGAGAAACTGATGTCTTTGGTGGCTTTGCTCCAAAATCCAATAGGATTGTGGCCAGGAAACCCCTCCAAGCCTTGTGAGAGAAAAGGATTCCTTGGTTGACAAAGAGTCAGAACCATCTCTGGGAGGAGCAGGTACTGTCTGCTCTCTGTCTCTTTCATCTGCCTCTTCTCTTCTTTGTGGTAATGGGTGTGCAGTTTATGTGGGCACTGAGAGAAAGAGATGTGCAATAGGTGGAAGTTCTGTTCTTTGGTGCTGATAAACTGAACTCCATTCTCCCATCTGAAAAACCATTAAAATTATCTGCTCTATCACAAAAGCGTATATTTGTTTTCTGGAAAGGGAGCTCTCAAGGTTAGCTTTGCTTATTTAGGAACCATGTTCAGAGAGAGAGAGAATTATGCTGGAGAGAACATATGTATCCATGTGCAGAGAGATAGCCTTGTGGGGAGGACATGGTGTGCATGCCCTCAGGAGGAAATTCTTTTCAAGCCCCCATACCTTCTCATGAGGGAATGCAGGCAGCAATACCTCTGCGGGGCTGCATGCAAGGCCCAGGACACACAGAAGAGTCTTTTCCCTTCAACCATGAGGAAAAGAGGAAAAGCCAGGTCTCTGGGAGGCTTTTTCTTTCACAGATGGGATGTACATCCCTTCTTTGCAATCTGAATTCTAGCTGAATATTAAGATAGGACTGCATACAGTTGGAGCAGTACAGGCTTGCATGCTGACAGATTCAGCTTGTTCTTTCCAGATTGCTAAAGCTTATTTTAAAAGGTCTTGTTATTGGAGATCTTCCATTGTGTATCTAAAGCCACTGATAACTTGCTGTCAATTAAATGAAAATAAGTTGTTGTTACTTTTCAATTTAAGGGGGACCTCTCAATAAAAATATGTTTACCAACAGTTACACATACGGAAGTGTTTTAAAAATATTTTAAGTGCACCGCAGTTACCTAAAGGTGTGAAATAAAGTTGCCTGTGTTCACTGCGTCACAAGCAAGGCCTGAAATTCAGTGACTATCGGGGTTGTTGGGCTGTTTTTCCATATATATGGCCAATAAAATTAGAAGCTTTATCTCTAGGCAAACTCATTTATATTTTCTTAGGTTTAGATGATTCTTTCAGCTAGGAAAGCTATAGTATGAGTTTCTTAAGCAAATACTTAGCTCTTTATAGTTGCAGTGAAACACTGATATGTGAAACACTGATGTACTGTTCCATGCTTTTAAACACTTACTTTATACTATATACCAGTGTATAATGCAGGAAATTTTGAAAGACAACTGTAGATTTCTGAGAAAAGCCTTTACTTTTAGCTCAGAAAAATATTATCGTGGCTTACCCAGTCAAATTATAACAAAACAGATTCTGGTTTTGGTGGAAAATGCATTCACATTAGGACATGTGAGTCTATAATTGTAAAAGTAATCCTCCTGTGGTTTATGAAGCTAAAATACTTGTGGGTGCAAAACTGCTATAGTTTTGTGCAGAAATAGAAATGTTGAAGCACATGTACTTCACTGCACGTGAATCTTGGGTTCACATCAGAAAAGCTGGTTAACTGTTTTTTGTAACACGTGTCTGTTGTGGTGGTGCTGTTCTCCTGATACTTTACAGCATTTAGAAATGGCTTAGGTGACTCACTTGCAGGAAAAAAAAAAGGGACTTGAAGCATTTCTAATAATGGAAAGATTGGAAAACTATTATTTCCAAATCTATTCCATTACAATGTTCTAAAACCTTTTTTTTTTTTTTAATGTACTGGAGCACAATAATTGTAAAAATAATTGTATTCACTTGCTTCATAAATGTGACATTCAGTACCTAAATTAGCTAAATGTGTCAAAAGACAACTCAAATAATATAGAGGGACGTATTATCAGTCGTGTTATAGCTGTGGGTTCTACTGGTCACATCAGTCCTCTTGCTCCAGTTGAAATTGATCTTGAGATCTGTGTAAACTGAACATCTTCCAGTGAGTTTGAACAATAATTTAAATACAAGTTAGAAGGAAAAGGCTTTGCATTCATGGTATTTCAGGCATGCTGCGAGCTAGAAGTGTCTGTTCCATAAACAGGATCAGATGTACACTAAGAGATCTGCATCTTGTAAGGTTTCACACGACCTACAGGTACTTAATACTATCTTATATTTCCTTGAAAAGCAGTAATCATGGGAAGTTTCTTCCTTGCTGCTACTGATGACATCAGCATGGCTTCAGGTTCCTTCTGCCTTGCTGCCAATTCGTGGCATGCATATTTTTGTACATCTTCCTCGTCTTCTTGAGACCACTTTGACAGCTGAAATCCCATGCAAGGGACCCCACTAACATTTGCCAATAGCTCTGTTCCAGCTGGCATTGACACTGTCAAATGACTTTGGCAAGGTGAGTGAAATATTAACATAGAATCAAAGAATTGCTATGGTTCAAAAAGACCGTGAAGGGGATTGAGTCCAACCATTAAGATGTCCAACCAACATCCCTGAGGATTGGTTTTCAGATATTCCTCCTTGTCATAGGTGGAATAGTGATCTGGAGGAAATGCTTTCTTTCATGCAAATTCAGAGCTTGCTCTTCCTTAATTTCCTCTCAGTGAACTCATTGCAGGTGAAGCCAGAAATTTTTTAGTGTATCAGCCAGAGACCTGTGCTTAGAAAGTACTGGTTGGAATTGAGATAAAGACATTCTGACACTTCTTTAAGTCAATTTCTACTGTATTTCTTGTAGGAAATGATAATAAGTTCTCCATGAGGTCAGTTTGCCCTGCTGCTCCTCCCCTGTACTCAGGGTCTCTTTTATTATTTGTGTTGCCACACTTTGTCTCTAGACCCCAGCTGAGATCGAGTTCTCATTGTGTGAGCGACCATAGAAATGGATTGTATGTCACAATGAAAGCACAGTTTAGCAGGGGAGGACAAAAAGGGGTAGCTAAGGTAACAGAGACATGCTGAGACTTGTGTAAAGTCACCCAGTGAGCAGCAGGAAGGAGCAGCCATAGGACTGTAATTTCCAAGTCCCAATTGCACTGCAAAACTACTGACAGATGTTTCTTTTTAAAGGAAGACTCTCATCATAAAAAGAAAATGTTATTTTTGAAAATTTTCTTGCTAAAGGATCTTTAGAAATGGCAGACAGAAAAGAAACTGAGAAATCCTAGATTGATCATTTGAAGAAGAATTAGGTCTAAATCTTGAAAAAGATTTTAAATAAGACTTGGACTGCTTTTAATGATGTTTTCCTAGTTACCAGCAGATTCAGTGGAAGTTTCCTGTTGTTGCCTTACATTACATAACTTAACAAACCCAGCTCTACACTGATAGTCAGTGCATAAAAATGGTACAGAAAAAAATTGAACTCACAGTGACTTCTTCTAAACAATATTCTATCAGTTTTTTCATTAGAAACAGTATTTTCAGTTGGGCTGGGAAATGGAATTACATCAAAGAGGTTCTCACCCCATATAGTAAATTTAATTCTGTTTAACTTTCATCAATATGAGAATTTATTAGCATATAGATAAATCAGAAGTAGAAAGAAACACAAGAAGCAGTCTTGGAAAAAACTTACAGGTATGTGCTGCAAGTCCACAGTTTATAATGATGTTAAGTAGACAAGAAAGTAGAAAGAACAGACACAGGAATGAGAACAGTGAAGTGGTGAACAATGTGAACGATGCTCAAGTACGTCTTTGTTGACTTTATTGACGTTGGTATTCATACCAAAGTCTGTCAGGAATATATATCCAAATATCTATATACTTTCCCAGTCATATAAT
>NW_008236965.1:3834816-3906199 GCF_000691975.1 Corvus brachyrhynchos | reverse complement strand
TCCAGAACAGCTGGGAAATCTGCCCCAAGAAACAGTTCAAGTCCTGCTTATAATCTTCAAAAAGGGTATTTGACTCATTTGCAGGCAGTGTCTTTTTGAGATATCCTGGTACAGGCAGAGAGGTTTGTTTTATAACACTAAATTCTAGAGAAATTCTGTGGGATTTGAGTAAATCCATTCTTCCTTACACTTTAAGCATGAAATTTAACATTATCTAAGATACAACATGTAATAAATTGTACATAATTTCTGTTGAAAAGAAAAAGACTCTTGTAGACTCAGAGTGTTCACTGAAGTGTGTTGATTGCCTTGGAAATTTCAACTAAAATTAAAATGCCTTACCTGCTGCATTTTTTTGAATTATATTTGTATTTTTTATCAATACAAGTGCAAGAAAAGTTAATAGAAAATTGCCAGCCATGAATTATGAGTTCCAAACTTGTATTCCACTGGCTGCTGTTCCACCTGTTAATAAGTAAACCAAGCAGCAATTGCCACATCATTGAGAATGACTCATTTCTGTAATGAATACCAATTAGGATATCAACATATTCAATGTTCTTATTCAATATTCTTGTTCTCTTTCAATATTGCTATATTATTGCAAACTCATTAAAGGAGTTGTGTGGTGAAAACATTTATTTTACAGAATGGAGAGAATGAAATCACAAAAATACTTCTATATCTTGAAAAAATGGTTCAATTTCCTTCAAATTAAATGGGCTGATTACAAATTTGTATCTTTCTAGTGCAATGTTAATGCTTTGATTTAATTTTTCTTATTCAGAATGCAAAAAATCCCCAACAAAACAAAACAACCCCAAAAAAACCCAACATAATTTTCCACCATATGGCAGTACTGGCTTCTGAGCAGTTCTTGTGCTAGGCACTTTGCTGTCTCTTCTATTCTGCCCTGAAGATGTAACAGTTCAGCAGAACCCTGCTTCCATTTGCTCCTCTAATTTTAGTTCAGACAAACACGACAGGCAGGTAGCACTGCTGAGGGACAACAGTCTTGCTATACAAAGGCAGGGGAATATTTGATGTGAGAATTTTTTTCACTTGCCCAATTAGAGTCCTCATTAACATGTAGAACTGTTGATGAGAATAAGCTAGGATAATACACCAGCTACAAGTCTCATTTATCAAGGTGCACATTTTATAGTTTATAGTGGTCCTCCTGACTGCTGGTGAGCCCGAAATGAACTTCTCATGTTGACAATAAAATGCTCTGTACCTGCTAGGCTTTGTCTGTGCCAGATGGGTTTCACAAAAAGTGAGTCATGAGTCATCAGTCTCATCACAGCTCTGCTTGGGACAAGATCTGGTTATAGGATGCATGTAGTTACATACCTGGCTGCAATGTCTTTTTGTTTTGGGTGCTGGCTCAGACCTTTCCTTTGGCTTTTTTAAGTTTGGTAGTTTTGTCATTGGAGAGGAAGGGTATGGTTGTTCCAGGATTTGAATTGTGAATATTTTCCCCTTTTCTGACCAACGTCTCCTTTGAACATATTCTATGATTGCGGTCATTTTGTTTGATTGCAAACTTAGAGAGAAAAAAAAGAGAGAAAGTAACATCATCTCAGTAGTGGAACTGTTCAAATCCTGTGTATGATGCCATGCATGGAGACAAGGAGCTCAAGGCTTCAATTAATGAGTAGAACAGGCTTGTCTTTAGACAGCAGCAATACCCCCTAACTAACCACCTAGCTGTCTGCTCTCCTTTGCCCCCTTGTACCCAGAGGTCCCTGGTGAGATGACTGAGCTGCTTATTATTCATTTGCTAAATGGCTTGAGATACTAAGGTAAAAGGAGACATTTTGGTGTCCTGTAGCCTACTGGGCTGTAATTCTTGTGCATTCAATAATGTAGAAAGTGCCTGGGCTACTGGGCTCCTGAGAACAGCAATGCAACCAGGATCTGACTTGAAGAAAAGCTGTTTCCTAGAGTCAGACTCTTGAAGATGAAAAGAAATTAATACTTCTGTATAAAAGTATTTGCCCCCATGAAGACTTCTAGAAAATATAAAGAGCTGAGTTTTGTTGGGTCCCTCCCCCTGCCATGTGGTCCTGGGAGAGGGGCCCTGAGGGGAGGCACGGGGTTTCCCTGCCCCTGCTCAGCCTCGTTCCCCATTGGTTGGTTTGTGTTCCCCTGCACGGGCAAGGACCCTCGGGTCCCGTGATTGCCTCAGTTCCTTGGCAGAGCCCCGGCCATGCGGCTGGAGAAATAAACATCTCTGAAACATCTATCAAGAATTGGTCCATATATATTTCTTTTCCACGGCCCTCCTTGTTTGATACATCGTGTTACAGAATCCCCACTGTAACAGGGTTTTATACCCTACAAATGCTTTTGAGGGGAGTGAGCCATTGCAGGGTCACTTACTAAGTAAGTGGTAGCAAACAGGAGATCTGTACTTCATGAAGATTTTCTGACATACTGTGTGTTATGACCTGCCCCCACAAAGGTGAGAGTAACCCAGGTTCTTGGCAATGGATCCTTTGGGGCAGATTAGAGTGAAACAACACCTAATGATTGGTGCTTGTAAATATATATATTTGTGTTGGGTTTATTTTAGAACAATTTGGTTGCAATGGAAAATGTAGCCATTTTGGTTATTATTATCTATAGTAATATATCAATATGAAATCATAGAAGTATTACTTGAGAAAATGTATAAGGAAAAAAAAAGAAAGAGAAAGGATAAGAGTAGAAAGATACATAGTCACCACCCATGAATCTGTGATGAGACTTGATTGTTGCTGCTAGTTGAAGTGATGTTCTTGATCTGTCTTGATCCATCAGGGGTCAGGAAAGAAGCCCCCAAAACACAGTCTGATGGGTTAAAATACACTCAGGCTGGGTGGGAACACCCAGATACTTCCCCTGTGTGTGGGGGAAGTTTTACACTGTCTCTTGCAACAGACCTGGGATCTGCTGCACCACCTTTGGATCACGTGCAGTCCTCTGATGGCAGGCTTCAGGAATGGGTCTGGGGGTGCTTCAGGGGTCCCCGATGGTTTATGGCACCTCCTCAGCTGCCTCTCACATCAGCGCAGTTGAGCCAGTAATGCCCCATCAGACCTTCCCTGCAGGGAGAGGGGACTTTCACAACTGAGTCCTATCTCTCACACCATGGAACCCTTGGATCATTCCAAGCATTTTGCTAGTATCCTAGCCCATAAAAGTAAATACAATTCAACTTCACAGTGACTTCCTGAAGCTTCTACAGATCTCAAAATAAATATTATATTCACATTGCAGGCAACGCTGACATGTTCATTCAATGAGCACTTACTGCAGATGAGAGTTATGTACAGTTAAAGTGTGTATAAACCTCTTAAAGTGATGAAGGGTACTCAAAGCTCTCTGATAGCAAACCTGTCATCCATGGTATTGCTTCAGGAGGAACCCCTACGGAGAACCAGAAGGAGTGGGGGGTTGTGTGTTGGATAAGATGTGCATACAGAGTATTCCCTGTGATACACAGGGAATGCAGAATTATTGTGGCACTGTGAACTGCATGAAGGCCATTTATAGTGAAGAATAATAGAATCATAGAATCCATTAGGGTGGGAAAAGACCTTCAAGATCATAATCTCTAACTGTTAACCCATCACCATCGTGTTCACTGTAGAGGAGAACTGCGAGCCCAAGACTCCTGAGTGTAAAGTCAGGAAAATTCCCCCAGCAAGGCCCTGCTTGCCACACAGTGAGCCAAAGAGGGCTACAAATCCAAATAGAGATGGGGAAAATAAGGGCTCTGTATGCTCCCAAATGCAAGACTCTTGGGGGACAAAGAAACCGGATCCCCTCTGGTGAGGAGGTATATCTTCAAAACAGCTCACAGTTATGCATAGACCTAATGTTTGTATCACACAAATGGAGAACTTACAGGCCAGGAATATTTATTTATACTTATAAAAAACTTTGCATAAATCCATAATGAAAGGAAGTTTTCTTCAGGGAAATTCAAATGATTTGTGAAAAATATTGCCTAAGGCTATACTGTAAACAAATAAGGATTTCACATAGATAACAGGGGTGATATATTGATGAATTCAAAATGTGAAAATGTAAAGAAGGACATAAAAATGTCTGTTCTAAATTTAATCAAACATTAATTAAAGAATCCTGTGAGGTAAGTGGTATTCCATTACATTTTTTTTCCCTAAAGGAAGGAGAAAGGACTGGCTTTATTGTCAGGTTTTACATTTCAAAAACCAAAAATGCTGAGGTTTCTTAGCAATTTTTGCCTAAGTTATACTTGTCTATGCAAGTGTACAAGTAGTGCTCTGCTGGATCTAGCAGTAGAAATGGATCCAGGAAACCAAGTCAGGTTATGAAGACCCTAAGCTTCCTCGTGATGCAGAGCTGGAGTTTGAATTGATCAGCATTTCTACAGAGAAGTGCTCCAGGCACTTAAAGGGTGGAGAACTTCATTTATCCTTGAGTGAAGAGTCCCTAGAAGGGCCATCACAAAGAAGAGATCATTGAATTGCTGGTTGTTTCATTTGACAAGGATAAACTATTAGGAAATCTACACTTCTACTTGACATGTAATTGAATTTTATGTTCAATCTCTAATTCAATCTAATTTTCTGCATAATAAGGATACCGTGATTAATGAAATATAAATGGTCAAATGAAAAGGCAGTTATGTTCTTCCTTTGTTCAAGGTTGGTATATGACCCAAAATACTACCAATCTGGCTGGACAGTTACAGTACAAAAATCACAACACTGATTACTTCAGAAACGTAGTTTTGCATTTAGGCTATGATTTGACCTGTTTTGATTTAGCTGAACTACCCCAGCCTGGATCTGAAGTTATCTGCAGCATAATTCAGCTATCTGATGGCACCCCAAGTGTGTGATTAAGCTATCTGACCTTCCTGTGCTATTCTTTCTTTTTCTACTCTTGGTTAGATTAGGTTCTGTCCTAAAATCCATTCTCTTATTCCTGCTTTTGATTTCCAGTTTAGAATAATAATAATGTTATTAATAATAATAAACAATTTATTTCATTTCTTCTCACTCTGTTACTGAAAATAATCCTTGAGATGTGTTACTTCAAATAAAATTAGTCAAAGCCACTGTTCCGCCTCCTTCACTCACAGGAGCACTAAATCTGGTGTGAACCTTTTGTTAACAACTCCTCCAGGACTTAATCCTTACACTTGAGTCTTGGTTCACGCTCCTCAGTTTTTGGTTTCATCTAGTTTAACAAGTGGGTTTTTATTTTTGTTTTTATTTTTGTTTTTAAATATTCCCATTTGCAAAGTGAATTTTATTTTGGTGAAATGTGGGATTTCATCCCTGTGTCCGTGGTCCATGTACACATGCTGCTGTTTCAGCTGCAGGCATTACTTGGCCCAGGTCAGTGAGAGGTGGCCCTTCTGCTCAAAGCATCTGCTGATGTCAGCAGTCGATCAAACAGCTGGTGTTGCTTGAAGCAGAATTTAATTCAGCTTCTAGGACGACAAGAATTCTACCTGCCATGCAAACAGATAAGGATTTACTGTTAGTACATTCTAGATACCACAGCTCTTTAGCTTTCAATTTTTTAATCAAGCAGAATTTTTAATCAAAACTAGCTAGCTGTGAGCGTGCAGTAGCAAAACTTTATCTAAAATGCAGATGACCTTTCATGCTCCCTATGTATTTTACTAATGCTTGAAAAAAGAATTAATTCTGTGTGCAGTCTGAGTCATTTTGCAATGAACAAGCTGTTATTTATATTTTAACATTTCCTGAAGAGACAGTTTCTATAGAACATCAGGAAGCAGCCATAAAATGAATATGGAAAAAAACTGGGACACAAACAAGTAGATGTTTTTTGCAATTGGCTGTGCAGAACCATTCCATAGCAAAAGGTAGGATCACATGCAGTAGAAATCGCTGGCTTTTGTGAGTTGACAGAAAATATAATTAAAATAAAGAAGTGACATCTTATGTGACAGAACCTGAGTAGGCAGCACAGCATTTATCACCTCCTGTTCACTAGCTTTTCTTTTTTAAAATTAGTGAGATTTATCTTATATGACGCCTACTCATGGTCTTGTTGGCATGAACGAAAACAAAAAAAGAAATATAGCAATGTAAAATAACACCAGGAGTTACTGCAGCCAACAAAAAGGGACAAAATCATCCCTTATGCTGTGTAATAGAACCGAACAAGAGCGGATACAGTCTCCAAAATGCTTTACTTCCCAGGGTTATTCATGTTTGGTTTTTAGTTTTGTGCTCATAAATTCTACTTTTATCTAGGGAAAACTCTAGATCAAGCTATCTTCTACAAAATGAGAGTTGGACTGACATCTTGATTTCAGCTGTGTAAATTTGACGTTATTCTGCCAGAGTCAATGAAGTCATTCTGGGTTTATACTTTAAAGACTTTAATCAGAATACGCCAGTGAGCAGGAAGATGTGGCACCTGAAAATCAGTGGTTGGTGCTGCTGTTTTTCTGTCAGGCTGAGAATTTTGACATCTTGCTTGCTTGGTTTTCTGTGCTGAGTTTTCTGATTCAGCCAGGCTGTGGACTGAGACCAGTAATATTCTCTATTAGGAGACATGGAATCTGGGAGGTTTCTGAAAACAAAAGCAAACCAAATCAAACCAAGACAAACCTAACTTAACACAGTTTAATTTTAGAAGACTCAAACAACCAATGATTTGGAATTCTGGATGACGTGACTTTAACAAAGAAATGAAGGAGTGCTGTCACGGAAATCTGCAGATAAGAGGAACAGAGCAGGGAAGAGGGTGAATAATTTTATGCATATATTTATTAAACAAGAGCTTGTAAAAGAGCTCAAGTATATCTACATGGAGTGGGTGGAAGGACTAAGCATGATCCTTAGAATAACTATATATACAAGGTTTTAAAAACCTACTTTTAGGAAGGCAGTGAGGTGAGAGAAAAGGGTGACCAGTATTCAGATTTTAATTTTTTATGTTGTTTCTGATGAGTCACTTTCCACTACCCACACTTGAAGAATGCTTCTAAATGTACCCCTCGGGTGCATGGAAGCACACACTTAATTACAAGCCAGTGTTCATACAGTGATGCCTCCTTAGTGAATGGGATGGAGGCCAACATCCCTTCCCCTCCCACTGCCCCTAAGATGCCAGTTAACACCAAAAGTTGAGGAAACCATTACTTGCAGTCCAGAGAGACCAAAAACAGCTGTTGTCCCTTTCTCCCCTCCTGCCTGGTGCACCTACAGCATCTGACCTGCAATCATTTGGAACAAACACACCAAATCTGTCCTTGAATTTCTGTGAATTTTGTAGGGCCCTTACATGGAAAGCAATGGCTTGGGCAGTATGTGGCTTGTCATTTCTCAAGCTCTTTTTATTCCAGCAACAAATATCTGTGATGAGTGTACCCAGTTTGTCTGCACACAGAGCCATGTACTGCACATCATGGTCTTTGGTTTTTCAGTAAGGATTTAGCACCACACAGACCTAGAAGAAAGGTGCATGAATGCAGCACTGCACCTTGTACAACACCTTGGTGCACATTTCACTGTGAAAAAGGAAAGGTGACAGGCTCAGGTGACAGACTCAATGCTGAGGAGTTCACTGTGTGATTTCACTCTGCACTGAGTGCAATGGGAGTTTAGGATGAATGATGACTGTTCTACTGTACAATTCCATTACCCTGTGCTCGTTATTTCACCTGTCCTTTTTACTTATTAAGTTAGCCATCCTCAGACCATCTGTGTTTTTGTAGTAGCACCTTGCAGCCTTGGAAGTAAACCTCACAAAAGCCTAGTAAAACATCTGTGACCATTTGCTAGCTATCAAGATATTTTAGGACATTAAACACCAAGCTGTGTGGATACCATGAGGCTGTGGAATGTGCTGGACACTTATCACAAAGTTTAAGGTGGATGAATGTCCAATAAGATCTGTTGTATAGCAGTGCACTCTTTTAAGAGGTATCTCTAGCAATGACAGGACTGTTTTACATAGAGATCTATGACAAACAGTGCTGTTGCCTTCCTGCAAGTTGCCAGTCTTAAAGTCATTCACATTCATTCATGTTTTCATGATCAGGGTATTGGCAACAACAATCAATTTGACAAAAGAAAAAAAAAGAAAAAGCATTGCAACTGCAAGTTACAAACTGACATGTCTCATTTAAGCAGTGTCACTTACAGCCAAATATTTAGACTCCAAATCAGGATAATGAAAAAAACATTTTCAGGAGTGTGGTGGAGCTTCTGTCTAATTGACACTTGTACTTCCCTGCAGCTGAAGAGGATAAAGTTTCACAGAAGTATGAGCAGGTCAACAGCCTGAGTTCCTGCAGGCTTGACACAGTTTGTGTGGACAGTGCTTAAATCAGTTACACCTTTTAATCTTCTTGCTAAATTCTTTTGCTAATAAGGAGATAGGTGAATACATAGTTTGTCACCTAGCAACCCCAGATGAGTTCTCTGAAGAGCTTTTGAATGAATAGCTGCTGATGGATCTTAAAAATAGCTGTTTTGTTTTGTTTGGTTTGTGCAAGTGAAAGGTGTGGTCCCCCATATGTGCTTGTGTGAAATGATAAGCAGGAAACTGAAGGGAGAGTGACACAGAAGAGGAAATAAAAATGGAATCGTATGGTGTAATTGGCATGCATATATATAGAAAATCTGCTTCTATTCTTTTAAGTCAGCTCTGCATAAACTTGCATGACATACCTCAAGTTCCCTGCCTATTCCATGGCATGCTATTCAAATTCAGAAAGAAGAAAAATTGGTTCAGGGATTCATTATTTGCTTACAGTAGGTTGTAAGTTTGTCAATTCTTGCCTGCACTAGACTTCACCCTTGGATTTTAGACTTAAATAGCAACTGGTAGCAATAATTGAAATTGCGTTAATGGCAGCAGCTGGATGTACAGGACAAGGCCAGCTGCAGTGGGGAGGAAGAGTGGCAGCTATGGGCAATGACACCCTTTGTATCCTGCTCCCTAAACAGTGCTGTAAGGGAGGGGGCCAGAGCCCTCTCAGCTCATCTGGTGAAGTCACACCTGGCCAGGACAGGGTCACTGTTATCCCAGAGCAGGCTGATGGCCTGCAGCAATTAAAAACCCTGTTAGTCTTTGGGGGCTGGGTTTCCTTAATACTCCCTCTACAATGACCAGCCCAATGATGCAAAGCACCTTCATGGCCACTTCAACTGACTGCCAGCAATTCCTCTTCCAAAGAATTGTCTCTTGGTGACAAAACTAATTCAGTAGTTTTACAAGGCCTGCTGCCATCTTACATGTCATGGGACATTCCTATGAGAAAAGGAGCATGGTCATACTATAACCAACTTCTCTTTGTTTGGGACATTGTATCCCAACTCAACAGCTTGGCATATGGTAGTAATAAATTACAGTGAGCTCTCATTGTAAATTGGCCCTGTACTGAGGGCATAAATTTGAATGATTGCGCCCAATAAGGAACAGAGAAGTTGATTTCTTTAGAAATCCAAAGCTTCTGATTTCCCCAACCTTAAAAGCCAAGAGTATTGCAGCTGCTATTTATTTTTGTAAGTGGAGACACTTCTTTCATTCATGCAGTAATTTAAAGCACATTATTTTTGTTCAGTGTAGGCACTCGAAGAATAAAGACAGCACTACAGAATGCTTCTGAATTCTTTAAAAGCTTTCTTGGGTTTTTCTTTCAGTTTCCAGTGTTTTGTTTGCAAAATAAGAAACATGTTGTGATGAAGCCCATATTTTGAAGCCTAAACTAGAGGACAAAAGAAATTTTTACAGAAAGTGGGAGAGAGGTCAGGTGGGTTGGTTAAAAACAAGGTGTCATAAATGTTTTTTGGCTCACTCTCTCTGAGGTTATCCATATCACAATGTAGGCCAATTTAAATTTAGTTAATGTAATAGTTGAATAAACCGGTTGTCAGTTGTGTTCAGCTTATCCTGCTGTCTGCAAAGGCCGTTCCACACACTGTCCACATATTTATTGCAAGCTGGGTGTGTGTTGATGTTGGCTCTTACACTGCCTGTGTGAGATGTGTGTGGCTGTGCATGCACACACCCCAGGGGTCCCTGAGCACAGCGCCAGGAGCATCCATTTGACACATGAGGAAGGGCACGAGGGAGGTCAGGCAAGGCTTACTCTGGTTCCACAGCCTGGTGGCAGCCTAAGAATGCTGGAGGTTTGGGAAAAGCCATGAGATGAAACCCAGGGTCCCCTTACGGCATGTTTGCTTACCTTCAGGGCCTTGATGAAAAATGTGAATGTGACTCTCCAACCTCATTTTCACCAGAGGGAAAAAAGATTTTGGCTAGCTTGTGGCAGCTAATGGGAAGTAAAAGCTCAGCAAGGTTCAGGCAGTTTGCAAAAGGCTCTTAGCAAAATTATCAAAATAAAAGGGAACTTCCTGTAGAGGCAGAAAATGCTTACATCTAAATGTAACTCTGAAGTTACTGACTGGGTCCTTTCATGCATTAGACACTGATAGTTTCCTCTGAAAATTAAGCTGGGCATTTCTAATGTACATTTTAAGGTCTAATTAGTATCCCATAGCATGGTGTGTGCCTGGCAGTACTGAGACACTACATTTCATCTCAGAAGCTGGTAATGGACCATCTGCAACTGATTGATGGCAACAGTGAAAAATGCTAACGGGAAGCAAGTTAGTGTGGTCATTTAACCATTTCATACTGAAATATACTTATATTTCCATGTAAATGTCAAAAAAGAGCAAAGATGTAACAGTGAGAATCTAAATATTTTAAGATAGAATAATTTTGTGCTGTTGATGATCTTCTTTCTTCTCTTGTATTGAATATTTTTAATGCCCAATTTGCTCTTAATTTTAAATATTTTTCCATATTTATGCTGTTATTATTCAGTCTTTTAACTTTAGTAAGTGCTAGATTTCAGAGTGCTTTTCTCTAATTCTGCCCTGTTATTTAAGATTCTTCTAGTTAGTTAAAGTTTTTATCCTTTTTTCCCCCCTCTAATGCTTCCAGAAGAGAACTGGACTGTCATGAGCTAACAGGTCTCTGTGTAGGCTCAGAAGTTTTATTTGACATTATTTTCCCCCTTGGTTATTTGATCAGGCTGCAATCAAACTTTCCATCAGTCTCTTGGCAGTATCTTGCCAGAGACATTGTACTGATGAAACACTGTGCTTTTGTGCGTAAGGATGTGGCTCTACAAAACTACATTTTAGGCAGGGGCTTCATCCTCCAGTTTGAAAGGACCCTCAGTAGCAGCCAGTGAAAGCATTGCCAGTGTCTTATGAAGTATGACTGATGTATGACATTTTCCTACATGAAAACCGTATGTACCATCACATTTTTTCCTCCAAGCCCAACTTTGGTCACCTACTGCTTGAATAGTGAGCTGCTCAGGGTGTTGCAAAACCACACAAATTACATGTTATCATACCCATGCAGTTGGCTTGCTGTTATGCAGTGTTTTTCTGTGACATTGCCATGTATCTGACTGGCCTTGCTCACTGAGCGAGGGATGTGAAGCCCTTTTTTGGATGCAGTTTCTTGCTGTGTGCTGGGGCAATGTGCTTATGGCCCCCAAAATCCTTGCCATGGCTGTGGTAATGGTGTAGCATTTCTGACTCTTGGCTGCCTGTCCCTTATCTTAGCTGTAGTTGGTGCTTATCATCGTCTCTCTTTCCTGTACACTAGATAATTAGTCCCTGAAGTTTGTCTCTTCATGTGAAAATCCTTCAGTTGCTAATCCACCAAAAAAGCTAAGTGTATTTTTAGAAATCCTGGGCTCTTACTTGCTCCCCCAGTGGATTTAAATTTTAAAAGCTAGCTATTGAGTCCTGCAACCAGGTCCTCCTTTTCATAAAACACAATACCAACTATGCATTTTTTATCAATATAATGTGGAAATGATGTTAATCCAGTATTTTGACAGCTATACAATGATAAAACTTGTAGAAAATAAGAGCTGAGAAAATAAGGTCTGAACAACAGGCAGGAAGTTAAGCGTTTAGTTTTTTGAAGCATGAAGTGCATGAAGTAATTTCAGGGATTCAGACATGAGGTCCACCTAGCCAAGTACTCTGTCTTTAACAGCAACCAATGAAAAATAGAGAAAAAAAAAAAACCCTGGGTATGTCTGCTGAACTTCCAGACACCCACGGTTTAGGCATTTTTTGAGACAGTATCTTTTCATGCCTAGTAACCTTCTGTGCACATTTTTTTTTTTAATCAGAAAAAGTGTCTAAAATTTTCTTTAATTTATGTAAACTTTCCTGTAGACAATACCCACACACAATGAGTTCTGAAGTTAAACCACATATCATTCAAAAAGCTAATTCCTTTTTCTTGGATCTCTGAACATTTTATTTGATGCTCCTAGTTTCCAAATTATGATTTTGTAGACCTTTATTTCATCCTTCTTTGATTTTGTTCTTCCAGGTTGAAGACTTCTGGCCTATATACTGTTTTCTTGTCCAGATGCTGTTTCTGCCTTGAGTGGTGTTGCTCTTCTCTGCATCATTCTCTGTACCTTGTTCTTCTGTATGTTCATGGAAACATCCTGAAAGCATACGGATGTTATGAGGGATTGCTCCTTGAACTAAGATTCCTCATTCATACATGAAGTGCTTCCTCTCCATTCTAAGGAGTGCTTTCCCTCTCTCTTTGTGGCTGTCTTGCATTTAACATGAGTAAGTTTGAATCTTGGGATTTTCTGCCATTCATAACCATTTTTATTTTCTGTTGTGTTCATTTGTACCTATAATAGCTCTTGGCAGATTACCATGCATTTTTGATGAAGGGAATTTCCTCCCTTTTCGGTGACTTTTTCAAGCTGTTTATATGTCTGAATTTACTAGTGCCTATCCAGAGCTTAGTATTACTTTGAGTGTGTGTGTGAGCCATAATGAACAATTTTAGGCTGCAGTTAAGAATGGTCCGTTGAATCCATTCACAAGGAACAAATGTGAAATGGAAGATAGAGATACTATAAAATTACTTTGCTTCACTATGCAGGCAAAGAAGCTTATTCTTGAATAAAAAAAGAAGCTAATGGATGTACATTAGCAAACATGTAAGTGCCTAGGAGATACTGGATAAAGAATTTTAGACTTTTCTTGGCAATGTGGATTTTCTTTGTAATGAGTTGTAGGGATCACTTCTCAGTATGGAGAATAAGCTAACAACAATATTTGACTTTGTTTTGGCTTTGTGGTTTGTTGTTATAGAATAATCATAACGCAGACTGGATCAAAGATAAGTTTAATGAAGCAGGGACTTCATCAGTATTTTGAATTCCATATCTCATGACTGGATTAAAAGGACTTTAATGTTCCTTGAGGAGAAAATGTGTTGGCCCTCTATAGGACAGCCTCAGAATCCCAGCTGGACTTGATACCATATGGCCAAGATTGTACAAAGCAGAAACAATCTTCATCCCTTCCACTGTGCCTACATCTCTGCTTCAAAAAAGTTTAATGATTCACGTATTTGTGCTTAGGTGTGAAAACCAATTTATATTTTACCCTTTTTCCCCCTGTACTTTGTAACTTCTGGGTTTGAATGGGCTTTGAATTTTCTTTTTCTTACATTTGTACAACAATAATGTGAAAGCGTTATAGGTGTATGTGTGTGTGTATGCTTGCTTTTTCTTTTGGTCGAGAGCTTAAACAGTAGAAACCATTTTGTTCTCCTTCTGTCAGGAAAGAGCTGTTGTTTTTGCTTTGCAGTCCATCCTAATTTGCACCTGTGTGCAAAGGGGACTTGAGGGAAGAAGAGAATTCCTGTGAGATTGGGTTCATTTTGCCACAGCCAACAGAGGAATAGGAAGGGTCAGAATGGGGACTGCTATTTCTAAATGATGATGTCTTTGCAAAAAGTACCCCTTCAGGACTGGTATTTACCACTGAATCCTTAGTGGCAGAAGCAGCAGCCAGTCTGGCTTCCTGGAGATCTGCTGGAGGCAATGCAGGACCAATGATGATCAATTTTCACCTTTTACAACCTGTTATCTTGCCTGAGAGCTGAAGTTGCCTACAGCTCAACCCTGCAACACCGTATCAGAGTACAAGTATTGTATTCTTCAGCCCTTCCCCAGCAAATCTGGATCACGTGGCAACATAAAGCAAGTTAGATCCCAGATTGTTAGTGCAAGAGAAGATTTGTGGAGTTTCCAATAAAAACTGTAGTGATCTTGTGGAAGCCCATACAATTTACTCTGATGGACTTTCAAAAAGAAACATTGAACTACCGCATTTCATACATTTGTTTGGGTGAAGACAAGTGAACTAGATGACTGGATCACTGCAGAGAAGCTGCTTTTGTGCTAATTGACAGTTGAAATTAGGTAGAAAATTGCTCAGAGGACTGGAATTTAGTTACACAAATTTAAAATTAGAAGAACATTTTGTACTTTATGAAGGAAACATATCTGTAACATTTGGTACAAGCTAACATTAGTCAGGGTAATTAAATTCAATGTTTTTAAAGATTAATAAATGTTTTACTTCAAGTAGTTTAGCAGGCACAGAACTAGGAGGAAAAAAAGTATTGCTCTGCTATATTTTCTTCTTTCATGTGTTCTAGTATATTAATTTGCCAGGGTCAAAGAAGTGGCTGGCTGGGTGGATTCTCTTGATTTCAGGTAGTTTTCATAAGCAAATTACTGCCCTAAGGAGATAAACCACATTTTTGAAAGTCATCTAAGAATTTAAAAATAGAACTGACTGAAAAACTATTTTCAGTTTCAAGAGAAGTATTGATTTATTATTTACCTTGGAAATAACCTGGAAGATTAAAAAAAAAAAAAAAAAAAGGAAAACCGGAAAACCTAATCCCCTCCCCCATGCTATTTGCAGAAGTTTTCATTGCAAGACAAATTCTTGACACCTTCACCTAGAAAGAATTAAAAGAGAAGTTGTATGAAACTGTTTTCCTGAATTTCTTACCTTCCAGACTCCTGGAGAGTAGGTACACATCAAAATGCTGAGGCCAGCAGGAGTGATACCAAGCCTGCTTGGTCAGCCAAGCTCTAAAGCCTGCGACGGGGAGATGGAGCTGTGACCTCTGAGATAGGGGAGGCAATTCTTGCAGTCAGTTTGGGGAAACTGGGATTTAAGAACCTTTTGGAATCTTCAATATCTGTGTCCTCTGGGCATTCAAGCAGGATCCCACAGTTGCTTGATAAAACCCTTATGCGCCTGCCTGCTCACAGCAAATCCCCAGCACAACAGTCAGCACTGCTACAGTGGAAGAAATGAGGTAACCCCCACTGGTGAGCATGTGGCCCTTGCTGCACGTGAGGTAAAACAGTTTCTCTGCAGTTTTACTGTTATTTTAAATCTCAGCTCTATTTTTTATTCAGTTCTTATTTTTACAAAAGCATTGTATAAATATAATATCTCTGCTATCAATGACATTTTAAAAATGCTGATAAATAGTTTAGTCTTTGTGGGACTGAAAGAACTTACACTCACTCTGTAAGGTCTTGCAGTAGCATCACTTAGGCAAAACTATCTGATTACTTGAAGAAAGGTGATATCCCATTACATGGCATCGAGTATTCCCCTCAGCCATATGGTAACCAGCCAGGTCTCTTCTTTTACCTGGGAGCTTGTACTATGTCAATAAAACCCCAAACCAAAACACTTCATGCAGCATTTGGAGATACATGATAGCAGAACAGGCTATCCCCATCTCTTAAGATATTTGTAGATGCCAAGCACAAACTAACCCTCATTATACCAGATGTATGTAATAAGAAGAAAAAATTCTGCTCCATAAAATTTACTATATAAATTAGACCAGAAACAGTATGAATCTGACAATAGGCCATGCTAGATAGGATGGGGTGATTGTGGTAAGTGATTTTGAAAGCAATTTTATTAAAAGTCATGGATCTTATAATTATTTTTTCTGTTAGGTGGCTCATTTGGTTGGATTTCTTTTTTTGTATGTTTGTTTTGGTAAAAGGGCTTATTTTTTCCCTTTCTATTTTTCATGGACAGGCAAGAGAGTGGGAGTAGACTGTGCTACAGCAGAAGTGAGCAGAGGAAAGCTCATTTGCTGGAAGCAGTAGTTACAGGGGGATCAAGTCAAGCCACAGAACTCATCCTGGCAAGCGGAACTTGTTCGCACGCAACCCAGTCTCATGAGGAAAAAGTCTTTGCATTTGGAGTATTGCATGTTGATGCCTTCTGTATTTGGACCTCTAACAGTGATAACTTCAGAAAGGAGGCAGGGAGGAGTGTGCAGCAGTCTTGTTATAAGGGCAGCTTAAGAAAACAGATTTCCCAGCCCAGAGAATCAGCAAAAGAAGGGACAACAAAAGATTTGATAGGATATAGGCAGCATTACTTGGAACCAGCTCTGTTAATCAACTAGGAAGTGAAAAAGAGACACTATTTGAGATCTAAACAGCAAAATCACAAAATAGAGTAGTCATTATTTTGAACACGGGGTATGGAGAGAAAAGGTACTTGGTTAGTAAGCACCAGTCTCTTAGAAAATGTAGGAATTGTAAGTAGCAGTTCCAAAGAGATGGAAGTGCTGGCCAATTAATACCTGCAGATATAATCTCTATCCTGTATTTAAAATCAATTCACCTTCGTAGAAAATGTGTGTGGATCTTAAAAATATTTTTATGTAGGCAGTTCTGAGAGTGAGATTGAAGCTGTGTGTTCCTCAGTATATAAGGCTAATCACTAGAAGAGGTCAAAATTGATGGCTCTCTCATAATTTTGAATATTAACATTTTTATTTTAAAAGGTTTTAGAAGGATTTTAGAAAGGAATTTTGATGTAAGGAAGTTCATGCAAATTAAAAAATGACTAATATTTGATGATGAAGAATAAAAGATGTCAGATGTGAGTTTTCACAAGAAAATAGGAAATAATGCTAACAGAACTCGCTAAAATAGAGATGGCTCAAAATCAACATGCATTTCCAAAATAAGAAATTTTAATGAAGGAGAAATAGTGAAGTGAGCATGAGGCTGAAGATTTTTCAGACCTCTGCATCAAAAACTTCTTCTGGACTTGATCATATTCCTGCTGGGTTCAGTAAATTTTTTCTGACATTCAGAGTCAAGGGGTGGGGGAGAAACCTGTTTGTTAAAAATTATTATTATGGAGAATCAGAAATGAGTACTCATTACTGAACTCTGGGAGAAGATTAGTCAGCAAGCAGCTGGCTTTGACCTTGGAATGCAAAGATGCAGGAATGTGTGGGAGTCAGAGAGAACTCTGTCATCACTTGACTGACATCCACCTACTCCTATAGAAGCATTTGGGATGCACATTCTGCCTTCCTCTGGAAATCAATCTTTTGGGAAACAGTTTTCTTAGAATGCAATTTCTTAAATTGCTCTGCAGGAAGGGGATATGCTATGAGGAGCAAATGGGAAGTTTATAAGATCATTCATGTTACACAGCAGCCAAGAGACAAAAAAATACCCATGTCAGCTATTATGAGTTCGGTAAACTCCTAACGATTGACTGTGACATTGATTTTAATATGCAAATTAAGGCAAATGTGTTTAGTGTCAGGAGAGAAGAAGGAAAATGAGAATCAGTTATGATTAAAAATCCCATACTGTGGCTGGGAAGGAAAGGTATTCCACTGTCAGTGAGAGGTATGGTTGACAGAAATATGTAAAGAATGCAAAGGAAGAAACCTGTATGCTGTGCTTTGTAATGAGGAATGAGACATGGAATGAATGCAAAAAGGAAAATTTAAGAATTATTGTCTTTAGACTAACACATACAATATTGGTCTGTGAAGTAAATAAGCTTAGCATATGTATCTGTAGCCTCCTTACATTCTACAGAAATCAGTATTCAAATAACAAAATAAAACATATTGAAAAAAATTGTCTTAATTTTCTGGTTTATGTACTGTAACTACTCACATAAATGCTATTGGTTCCTATTAGAATTTAGATATAATTCCTATGGTGATCTGAATTTGTTATGCTCCCCTGAATGGCTGCCAAATGTGAATTGCTGTAAAGTGAAATTAAATCGGGTTGCTTTCAAATATATAAGTATATATAATATAAAAGTAGAAATATTGGAAATAATGTTCTTTCTGTGCTACTCACAGGAATTATGTTGAGGAATTTTAAGCAAATATATATAAATGTCTTTCATGACATGATAAATGAATTACATAAAGCACCTTTATAGATTTTAATTCACCTTCATTAACTTGAGTCATCGTTAGGCTTCAGCCTTCTAGAGGCAGAGCAGAGCAGAGACTCCCACATTCTGTGATGGGACAGCCCTTAATTCATAGCTGCAAAGGCTGTGCTTCCTGGCAGAAAGGCACTGAGAAAGCAGTGCCCTGTTTGCACATGGCCACTTGTATAGGTCAGGTTTGATTCCCTTCTCCATTGAAAGTCAAGGACATGGACATCACCTCCAGGTGAGAGAGAGGAGCACTTCTGTTCCCTCCTGCAGGACACTGTGACTATGAGGCTTATTAAGTGGCCAAATACCACAACCTATTCCTCAGAAAGAACTTTGCACATTTGCCAGGTAGATGATGACTGCTATGTTAGAGTGACGATTCCAGCTAGGATATTTCCACAGATGTTTGTGGGCAATGCAAAATATATTGTACTTTTAATGAGATTTTTCTATTACCCAAAAAAAATCACTTTAACTGGTTGTAGGGCGAGAACAGAAATATCCCTTTAAAAGCTTTTAAAGGCTTGAATGCTGTACTGCTCTAGAAAAAAAACATCACAGAGAAATTTCATGTTGGAGCTAGGATGAGGAAAATCTTTATTTAGATCTGTACATTTTGAAATATTTCTATTATTTTTTATAAAGTATCTGTGTTAGTGAAGGGCTGTTATAGAATCATGGAATGGGTAAGGTTGGAAGGTCACCTGGTCCAACCTCCTTGCTCAAGCAGGGTCATTCCAGAGCACATGGCACAGGACTGTGTTCAGACAGTTCTTGAACATCTCCAGTGAGGGATTCCATAGCCTCTCTGGGCAATCCATTCCAGTGCTCCATTAACACATTGCTGCACATTTAACATCCAGGATTTATAGCTTCCTTTGCTACATTTTATGCCACCAGTGGGACTACACATATTCTGTGGCATGCCTTTAATTAATTAGTCTTTATCCATTTGATTTGGGGACAGACAGAGGAACTTAATATATTATTACTAACTAATGAGCAAATTCTACTTTCTGATGATTAAATTTTCAAAAGTAATTTGAAATATATATTCTAAGCTCTTCACAGAGAGACATCATCAGATGGACTTCATTAATTAGTCAGCAACATTCACTGCATAGCAAGGCTATGCAGGTGCTAGAATAAAATAACGATTATTTGAAGTTTTTTTTCACATTTTTCATTGTTCCATAGGAAAATGGCCCAGGGCTTATTTTTCTCTGAGATGTTAGTTCCATTTATAACTCAAATTCCATACAAAAGGAAAATGCCTTAACTTTAATGTGTGCTAGTACTTCTGGATTGAACTATTAATCTGAATCACCCAAACTGATCTTGTCTCAAGCTAGTGTAGCTGATTAGATTGTGTGGATGTGGACTGTATCTGTGTTGGTGCAGCAAGTCATGTGCTGGTTTGCTGTAATTCCCCCTTTCCCGATACAATAAGACAGACAGTCAATTTCTCCCACGATTCCTTCTTGGAAAAGAAAAAATTGCGGCTCAGCTTATTGGAGCAAATAAAGTTGTGTGCAATCCCCTTTAGAAATCTTTGTGCCAGTTGGAGCCAGTGGTGATGCCTTTCATGGGCTCAGCTCTCTGTGTGCTATCCTGCAGTGACAAAATTACAAGCTAACTCTTGCAGTGAAGACAGACTCTCCACTTTCTGCTTCCTTTAATGTCTAAAAAAGCAAAGACTTCCCTCCTCCCTTCCTCCCTTCCTCCCTCCCTTCCTCCCTTCCTCCCTTCCTGGAGTAGGCATCAGTGCTATCTGTGCTTGGAGGAGCCCAGTGGCTGACACAGCAGAGAGGGTGAGGCAGAAAAGCAGCACAGGGTGAGGTCAGACATTTCTTTGCTGTGCTGAGGAGTAAAAAAAAAAAGAAAGGACTAAGCTTTACACTGTAAAGCATCATGCCAGATGTCTGACCACAATGGTCTGTCACCCTGGAGGACTGAGACCTCAAACCAGCACTGAGACAATGACCGAGGTTCATGTTAAAGTTTGGCCTGCTTCATTCTTTTGCAAGGATTCTATCAACACAGAATGCTTCAGGGGCATTGCTGGGGGAGTAGCCACAAGACTGGTAAAGTTCTCTCCTGGAATCTCACTTGCTGGCAGAGAACCCCTTCAGCTTACTGAATTATGAAATTCTTACTGCTGATTATTCATCTGTGCACTGATGTTAAAAGTCAAATGGTTAGGGACAGAAATGAACATGAGCAGAAACATGCTGATTAAAGAAAAAAGGTTGGAAGATGCAGGTTTTAGTCCTGTCTTTAGACTACTTATAATCAAGTAAAGTAAACAAGTTATGTCCATTGAGAATGTAAAGTCTCTACAGTTTGAAATGATTCTCTAAATTTTGCCTGATTTTCTGAGAGCAACAAAGACATCTTCATGGAGATGGCAGAGATCACACTGACAGAAAAGATTTGCCTGTGTAGCTCCAGGAGGGAAGGGTGAATGTCAGGATGAGATGTGTTTTGCAAGAATAGCTTTTAGGCCCTGAAAATGGCTGCTTCTTAAAGCAGTCATTGGAGCAACGTCAGGAGAACCAAGTCTTGAGTTATTCTGACCTGGGACTGAGTCAGAACATTACTGCTAAATAGCTAAACACAATAATTATCACAATAGTCTCAGATTTAGCCCTTTCTCTGCAATAATGCAGAACTACATCAAAATCAAGAAACTACTTCAAAGAAATTACAAGGAGCTGCCAAAAGAAAAAAAATGTTTGTGGCATTAACATGGAGATTGCTAAAACATAATATACTGGAATATTAGAATATATTTATTCTATTAATGGAAAAAGAAAACTTGGAAAAGAACTCCAAACAAGTCATCAAAGTTAAAGAGCAGAGGAAGGGGAGATTACTAGGAGTTTAGAGGCCTAAAATGAACATCACATTTGAATGGAAAAAGAATATAAGTTAAATGTAAAATTAATAAGGCAGAAAAAAAAAGACTTTGGGGAACAATTTTCTAAAGACATAAAAATTAAAAATATAGTTATTTGTCAAACATATGAGAAAGCCTTCCAGAAAGACTGTGGGGACAATAGATGATCATTGTTTAATAGCAGTTCTCACAGGGCAAAAATGCAGAAAAATTAAACCAATTCTTTTCAGTGAACATCACCACCAAGGAGACATTGGAACCAGAGGGCTTTGTATTACAGGGATCAGAGTTCAAAACAGAACTTTCTCAAATGAAAGTGTCAAAAGAATAAGATTTAGAAGACATAGATAGAGTAAATACAGGCAAATTACCAGAACCAGGTGCTATTTATTTGGGAGCCCTGAGGGAACATAAATATGAAAATAGAAGCCCTCGGCTATGCTATGGAGTCTATTGATTAAATCAGTTGTGGTACTAGATGAGAGTGAAATGGCAAATAAAAATTTAACTTTTAAAAAGGATTAAAGTAGGATAGGGAATTCAGACAATCTATAAATTTGGTGTTGTGTGAACTGTTCGAAGACATCCTAGGACTAATAGACAAAAGGGGAAGAACAGTATAAGGAGGGAGAACTGACACAACTTTTGAAGGGGATTAGTATCTTTCAAATCTATTTGGACTGTTTGATCATCACTGAATACACTGAAAAAGTGATCCAGTTGATACTCTGCTAAAAATTTTATTACAAGGTCCTTTTCTGAATTCTCTTAAAGAAATTAAGTTGTGGCAGGATGGGGAGAAGGTCCTCTGCATATTAATAACTGTTTAAAAGGTAGGAAATGTAAAGTAGGGATAAAGAGTCTTATTTCACAAGGGAGGAAGGCAACGGAATTCCTTAGGCATCTGTGCTGAGGTATTCACTGTTAAATATACTAAAAAATAGTTATACATGGTATAATTCAAGTGTGTGTGTGCCTGTATAATATATATATGTATATTTATATCTCTATTTGAATATTTAGATGACAACATAACATGAAATTCATATTCTGTATCTACAAATAAAAGTAAAGCACTGAGGAAAACCTATTGTGTCTATACGCCCACAGTGAGATCAGCACCACATTACCATGCAAGACAGAGAGTCCAGAGTCTCTGGGGATTGTTCTCTAAAAACATTGGTTCAGTGCTCAGCACTGCTCAAAAAAAGCAGACAGAACATTAAGAAAGACTATTAGGGGGAAAAAAATGCGGTGTTTACAGTTTTGCTTTTTATCATAATGTGAATAACCATCATTCATCTATATTGAGAGTACATTTGTGGAGGTCTGAGCATAATTCCTTGCATTTCTAAAAAAGTAATACAATTATAAAAACATGATAGCTCTCTCTTTTGACATATATATACACTACCTGTTATTTATATAATGTGGTAAGGACTGTTGGTTTATAGAGCAGATCCTATGCAAGGAGAGATGCCTGATATGCTTCAGGTAGCAAGGGAGAGGCTTGAGAGGACAGCTATCACTGGGCAGCAGATTTCGGACACGTACCTTTTCATTCAGGGCGGAATTAGTTTTGGACCTTGCTGCTATTAGTGGGGGCTAAAAATGTAGGTGGGTCCAAATGATGTCTGCAAAACAAGTATATAGAGATATGTCAGTTGAAAGTTGTGTGTGCAGTGCCACCGCAGTGTCACTCCATTGACTGGCACTGCTGTGCTCCTGCCCCATCCAAAGCCAGATGTCCATTTGTCCCTGCTCCACTACCCTCTTGTACTGGCATTGGCATACGCTTGAGGCTGTTTCAGGTCTCTGAGATATAAAACCATTAGTCTCTTAGTTGTAGGGTTACTTTTCTGTCATCTCCTTTTGCTGGTCCGTGCCAACACCTGGATGAAGGGGTGGGCAGGACTATATTGCTGGGGAGCACAGTGGTGTTTGGGTTTATATTGGCTCAATCTGCCTTATACCTTCACCCTGAGTTGGGAGAAAGATGGGGAAGAAATTTGTCTGTTCTTATCCTTGTTGCTGAATCATTTTGCACAGGCTGTTATCCGGAGCAGAGTGGATGGGGTCTGGTTCAGCTTGCCCGTGTTCTTAAGGCTTGTACTGGCTTGTTGGTTTGTCTTTGTTAGGTTTAGCTTCCTTGCTGAAGAGGAGGAAAGTCAGACTTTTCTCTTTTTTTTTTTGAGAGACAGCTGAAAGGCTCGGAAATTAATTCTAGGCCACTGTAAATAGAGAGCCTAGAAAATTTTTCACAGAGCTCTTTTTCCTCATCTTGGTTCTTTCATCTGTGGCTAGAAGAGACAAGAGCTTGCAAGGCGCTCTTGCACTCTTGTCTAAACATAAGGCTCTACACTTCCATGTTTCCTCCCATGGCCTTGGCACAGTTAAGCATAAGATAGCACATTTTGGGTCAGAATTGGTTGGTCTTAGGAGTCATGTCTCAAAACTCTGACTTCATATCTCAGACTTTCTCTGCCCTGAGAGATCCATTCCTGCTTCCCTCATGCCTGAAGGGAACAAAACAGATCTGCACAATCCTGCTTGGGAACAGGATGTATCTCACCTAAGCTGAGCTCCAGCCTATGAAGTCATGTACCACCACGTGCCACACACAGGGGATGGTGGACCCAACCTTACTTAATTTGTGGCCCAAAATAGAGTAATCTCACAGACAACACCCAGCAGGAAGATATGATTTGTAGAAGCATTGTTGACTAGTTGGTAGTTTATGTTAAATGCATATGTAGGAAGAAACCACACACTTCACACACAGGTATATCTGCAATTAAAAAAAGAAGTGGGAATGCATGGAAGAGCTCCCTGTTCAAAACTATTCTCTCAACTCTTCTGAGAGCCTAGGTAATTCAGAAACCCTCTTCAATTTCTAGGTTGCAAAAATAAATAAATAAATAAATAAAAGTTAATTGAAAATGGATGTCACTTAAGTATTATGATCTTCTTAGAAAGGCTGACACCTTCAAGAGGAAGTACTGATGCTTTGCATGAAATATAGTGGTTTAATATCAAGTTTAGCACTCTATCTGTATTAGAGCCAAACGATTAATTTCCCAGCCTTTAGAATATCATGATTTTACATCATTAGGTGCTATTCAATGCAATAATCATCTGTTTTTCAAAAGTAGAGAGGCTTTAAACAGAATGAGGGAAGAAATGAGTATTTGCACAGGCCAGTAGGTTTGTCTGAAACCATGTACACCTATTTCTGGTCTCTTGTTTCCATAAATAATAGATTGACAGCTTCGTGGTTAGCAGAGGAAACATGGCATATGTAAATGTCAGACAAATAAATTCAAACATTCCATTTTTTTCTGTGATGAATAGTTCAGTGTCAAGTTCTTATTATTCTAAATAATACTCATAATTTAATTTTCCTGGTTCTCTAAATGAGCTTAAGGCTATTGTGACAAAAAAAATGGGGGGAAAAAAGAAAAAGGAAAAAAAGGTGAGTCTGTTCTTACCTCCTGAGCAATTACAGTTGCTACATTTTTAACAAAAGGCTTCCTAAGTAAGACAGGGTAATTTGATGGAAATGTTTAACTGACTTGTATTATTTGGTAGAAAAACATAACTGCTTTCTATTACTTACTGTATCTTATACCAACCCCAAGTGATGGTTTTAATACAGCAATGTATTTTTTGTAACTGCTCTGTGTGGTGAGATAAGGACACTGAGCTTGACTGTTGCTCACAGAAGAACAGAGCCAGGTTATATGGTACTCTATGATGAAGGAAACCATAATAACAACATCTTGTCATCAGGCATTAGTAATCTTTGGGAAGCAGTTTTCTCCTTTTGATTTGCTACCCCCAACTGTTTTCTGGTGGATCTGTGGACTCCAAATTGAGAGTGAATGTCTGACTGAAACCAGACATGTTTTCCTTATCTTTCCTGGATTCCTTTGAAGGGTGAATATTGTCTGTGTGTGATTCTGCATGGAATATGGATTTTTTTTGATACCCAGTGCACTTGATTTATTTCTTCGTACTTTTTCATGCTGATTTTTAATGATTAAAGATAATTAGCTTTCTACAGAACCACCTGGAAAGCAGTGAGAGGGGTGTGGGGGCTGGTCAGGGAAGGAAAGAACATGCCTGGCAGCCAAGGGGCCAGAGTCCAGAGCTGGGCTTCTGCAGGGAGACCAGTGCAGTGGAAAAATACAATGTGCAGTTAGATCTCAGAAAGAACAGAAATTAAATTTGCTGGGGACTGAGGGACTGGGCAGTGCTTGGGGCACTTCAGAGAGTCACTGGATTTGCTGGAACCAGTCCTATCAGCAGAAATACCACACAGAGGGAGAGACTGGATTGTAAACCTTCATTTGCACTCTGAGATAGTGGCTTTAGGTTGATAATGGTTAAAAATCTGTTTGAGGAGCTCACTTAAAGGAGATGATCTACACAGCTCCTGCTCAGAACTCTATCTGACTTGGTGGTCCTTTACATACTCTCTTTGCATGCACTCGTTGCTGTTGCCAAATCCATCTCACACTTAACACACAGGTCTGATAGCTGCGCCTGTCTAGTGAACACTAGAAAGGAGACATGCAAACTTATGATCTAGTTGCAATCCATCATTTTGAGTGATGTAGCATTGCAGGATCTAGGACTGCATGGAAGAATTGGGCCTGTACAAAACAAAGGCACTGTTTCAAAACCTGTTTGACAGTCACAAACTTTTGTAGGAAACCATGAACTTAGGAGTCTCCTTTTTTTGGAAATATTTGCTCTCCTTAACATTGAGAACTCATGGCATGTTCTATGAATGTCTGCAGAGAAAAGGTCTCCTGCTTTCTTCTTTGCCTCTTCATGTACCAAAACCCAGAGTTGTGGGATAGAGTTAGGATAATGATGAGATATTGCTGTGCTTGTTGTAGACCAAGAAATCAGAAGTCTCTGTCTGTGAAATTCATAAAGATGTCTAGAAAATAAAGTAATCAACTGTGGCGATCCGTTAATCCATTGCTTTTCCTATTTCACATGCTCCCCCTGCCCCCTGCCCTAGCCCTGGCCACTCCCTTGGTTTCTCCCTATTGGTTCCTGTACCCCAACCCCGCCTAGGGACCACCCCTGGGCCCCTGACAAAATGCCCCCAAGCCCAGACCACGAGGTCTCTGTACCTATGGAGATCGTGGGGACAAGATGTGATTAAAGCCATCTCAAACCCTCATGAGAGACTCTTCTCACTTCCTTCATCATCACTGGTTGTAACGCTGCTAGCTGCCAGAGCAAGATCACGAGGCTGTCCGACATGGACTGCGGGATGCGATGGGTCGCATTGCCCTAGGAAGCCCCTCTGAGCTCTTAGGGAGCTACAGCCTGCTAAGCAAAATCTAGCATTACAACTGTCAACTTTTATGTATACACAGAAATGTTGTACACAACAAAACTGACTGCACACCATCTGCTTTTAATTTTTGGGTAAAGCTCTTGGAACTGCCAAGCATTCCTAAAATCAGGCCCTCTGAGAGTTCACTTATAAAAGCAAATAAACCAACTTTCACTGTACAAAATTCTCTCCTGTATAAGTCATTTGTAGGCTGAAATATCTCCATGGAGCCTAAGAATGGGTCTTCTCCCTATGCATCGAAATGACCTCCACTATTACTCACAACAGAGTTTGTGATCACATCACCTTTGGCATACTGGAAGATTGCTCAGGTATACAGGCATATCATATTTCTAGTCAACTTAGTCTAGAGATTATTTTACTACTACAGGCAGCATTTTCATCTGAGTTATATCTGTGGAGAAACATCTACAGGTACCTCTTTTTTGATGAGACCTATGTAACATATTAGTGAGCCTGAAACAGATGCAACCAAACTCAGAAAATGTTGCTTAGTGTTAAAGTAAAATATTTCCTAAGAACTTTCTAAAGGCTGGCACTGATGACCTGGAGTGGTGTTTGTCATGCTGTTTTCTGCAGTATAGATTGATTCAGCAGCAGATACTAGTTCTGCAGGAGTTGTTCAGTGTAGATTAAACACCTAAGTTGGAGAAAATTTTGAGTCTGCGGCCTCTTACGATTATGTCAAGGTTGAGTTGGTGATGGCAATAGCTGGTGGTTTTGGCATTTTCTGTCTCTTCTTTTAAACAGTACCTTTATTAAAAATAAAGTATATAACATGTAACATAAAAATAGTGTATACCATTTTTTTCTGATAATTTAAATGATGATTCTCTGAGACTGAGGTGAATATTTGGCCTCTTACTAGTGAGAAGAAGGCTGCTATCAGAACATGCCTTATACTTCCTATCTTCTCTCTTTTTCTTGTATTATTTTATTCATCAGATGCATGCTTTGCATGATTCCCAAAGTCACGACTGATTTGAAGTTTGTATTGCCTCTGTCTCTGGAGTTTAAGGTCCTTGGCCTAAAGTTTGATGTATTAAGAATTTTCAAGTATAAACAAAGGCAAAAGCAAAACTGACGTAACAGTAGCTGATTAACAGAAACACCATCCTGGAGATAACTCAGAACTTCAATGTATTAAAATCTGAGAGCTTTCCAAGTGAGAGTTTAAAAACCCCTGAACACAACTTCGGTGTACAAATTAACGTAAATTAGTACAGTATTTTAATGAGGTGATAGAAAGTTGCATTAAGAAAAAATATGGTAACTCTGGAAATAACTTAATGAGGGTTGTGTAGGATATGGATATAGATATATATGAGGGTGATAGATCACAATCTGAGCATAGGAAAAAAGCATATACAACCAACAAATACCAAAGTATTATGGAACTCACTATGAATGCTATCAGTATTTGGAAATTCCATTTAGTACTCTTAGTAAATACTAAAAACTAACTTTGCCTTAGGTGTTGAGACATGAAATGGGTGAAAAGTGTCCATTATCTTCTCTGGAGAAGCTTCTGAAATGAACTATTGAAAAATTCTTAAGCATTTGTGGGGGTTTTGCTATGGAACTATGAGTAAAATGAATTAGTCCCAAGGCTTGGAAAATTTATTCTGACCTATAAAACATATTCTGATCAGATTAAAAAGAAATATTAAATAGATTTCAATACTCTATTGAGGGATGAGGAAGAAAATGGGGTTTTACCTTTTTCTGGTCTTGTACTAGATTGAAAACTGTCTTCACAAGCTAAGGGCATTAGTGGGATTGTACCAAAATGTTTACAAAGCCAACTTCTCTCTACACCCTGAACTATAACCTACATACCACTAATGTTTTATTGGAAATTTAAGGAATTGTATGAAGGCATGGCACATACACTGTTCAGATGACATTGTCCTCAACTGGACAGAAACTAGGGCTTGTTTTCCAGTACTATGGCTGTAAGAAAGTGAGCAAAACCATCCGGAGATGCTCAGAGATCACCTGTACACAGGTATTCTCAGGGGTGTTTCAAGCCTAGGCCTCTGAAAGATACTTGACCCATAACATGAAGAAACAGGTCTAAAGCTGAGAAATGTTGAGAGCTGGACTAATTTTCACCTCCTTGTTGTAATTTCACAAAGATGATGTTTCAGTGTCATGTTTGAATGATCACCCAAACTCACAGGCTATTGGCCAACAAAAAGGAGTCCTTGCACTGTTGAGCTACAGAGTTTCAAAGGTGCTGCATGAATATTTTACAAGCTGCTAGATAACTATATGTTAATAAAGCCATCAAAATGCTATCATTATTATTATTTTTGTTGTTATTTGTAGAGATTAACATGCTAATTTGTGTCAGGTGGTGCTATTAAAGAGCAGTATAACTTGCAGAAAGGTTATGTATGCCCTGATGGTTCATTTAACAGAAATGAGGTTTATTATATCCCCTAAAAATAATTCAGATAAGAACAACATAAAGGCAAATAGAGCAGGATATAATTGCTGTGTGGAAAGTGCTCTGCAGAACAAGGGCTCATACAATGTCAGCCCTTCCAAAGGCAAACTTTATTCCGGCTGGTGATGTCTCTCAGGGAGCAGGATGGCAGCAGAGGCTGGTGAGGGGGGAGTCTCGATTGTGCTGCTTAGGTTGGAGCCTCGGGCTGGCACTGGTGTGATAAACTGCAGTGTCTCAGATCACTGCTGGGCACTGCTGTCACGTTGCTGTACAGGGTGCGGCTGCTGGGAGGGTGGAGTGGATGAAATCCTTCCATTTAATAAGCTTGTTTGACATCAGCAATTATCAGCTCACTGCTGTGTGTGAAGCATTTTCCCTGTTCCAGCAGCTGGGGTGCTGTTTTACTGCTTGCTGCAGTGTAAAGATTAGATTGCTGTCTCTAGCACTGAGATGCTGCAGGCTGAATGATAACTATGGCAGGCTGTAAGGGTGATTCCTAAAGTGCTCCCAAGAGCCTCGTTGATTTATTTATATATTAAAACTCACTGCTCACCCGCAGGAGTCTTATAGCTGGTGCAGCATCAACAATCACTCCAGGTCAAGCTGCATTAGCCCGAGTGCTAACCTTCTAACAGATTCAGATTTATGAATCCAATTATGGGGCTTTACAGCCTGTTTAGCTTTGTTGTTGCTGTTATTATGGTTATTTATTCCTGTCTGAGTTTAGCTGCACTGCAGCCCATTTCAGGGTAATTAAGGAGGTTCCTATTGATAAGATTTAGGCTCAACAATATAATGACAGGGATGCAGTATAAATTTTTCCTTTTGTCCTTCCTCCATCTGACAGCTGTTGGTGTGAGCCTATGGGCCTTGCAGGTCTCAGTATCCTTACTTCTTCACAACTCTGACTGCATTATATAACTTCTTAATTTTTTTCCCCCAAATCATTCTGACACAAAAGGGTAAAGAAAGCATTTATCTGTTAACCACATAGAACATTATAAAAGAGATCTTATCAGAAACAAGATAAGAATCTCTACTTACTCTTTAAAATGCTGCAGTTTCTTTCTTCCATCCAAACTCATCATTCAATGGCTTAGGGCTGACTCATGACTTCCATATGCTTAGGACTGGCAGGAGAGACTATGTCTGTACAAAGGGCAGAGAAAGAGATAATCAGATTTGTGATGCATGCAGAAAAAGTCTGTAGCATTTAAGATCTTTACCAAAATACTCCATGAGTCCAAGCAAGTTACAGTAAGCAAATTATCTTGGAAAAAATTATAGGATATCTAATTGAATTTTCTACCATGGCTTCCATCAATCTTGTAGAGTGTTCTGGGCTTGATAACAATTAAAGCTGGCGATTAATTGTCAGACATAAAGCAGCTGAGAAAATATATATAGAGACATATTGTAGAAAATATTGCTAAGTTTTTCTTGTTTCAGCTCTGAATGTTACCAGAGAGTTCTGTGAACAATTAGCATTCAAGTCAGAGAACATCTTAAATCTGCCAGGAAAGCCATATTAAGGGAATTTAAGTAATGATGGCCTACTATTAGGGAAAAAACCAGCTGGGGTTTTTTTCAGTTTTTCATACATTTATATGGTATAAACATCCTCCTCTTCTTGGTCACCTTTTGCAGTATAAATGTTTCTAAATTACCACGCTGATGTTTTCTAACTACCTGAGATCCCTTCTTTATGCCATCATCTGCCTCTAGACTAAAATACTCTATAGCTACATACTGAAATTTATGTGTTTACTCAGCCCAAATTCATGTGAACTAGTTCAGTGAAAACTAGGACTGGGCCCAAGTTTCTCTCTGAAATTAAAAAGAGGAGGTTGAACTTGAAAGGTTGGACTTTTGCATTTTTGTCATCCTTTTTAGGTTTTGAATAAGAAAACAACAATTCCAAAGAACAAACTGGCTAAACCTTTTCTGCATTTCCTTTGATATTCATACATGACCCTGTGAATTATGAAGCATGTGATGAGAGATTATTTTCTGCTGGGATCCCTGGTAGAATCATGCAGTTTGGATATGTCAGACCACTATGCTGACTAACACAAGAGACAAGACTCAGTAGCACAGACGATCGCATATTAATGTGCCTAAGCAACTCTGGGAGTGAAGGTGATTCACCTATTGCAGTCCTGGAGAGCTGGCAGCTAGAACATAACCATCTGCTTCTTTTTGCATAGAGATACATAGAAGTTTAGAGGATTTCTTGGACAAAGCTTTTCTTTAGTCTTGTGGAATTAATCACCTAATGGATAAAACACTTGATGGATAAAAAGGCAATTTAGGAAAGGCAAAATACCACATACCATTCATTCATTCTTTGAGGGGATGTAAGGCTCATAGAAGAATTGGACTAATTTTTAGCTGTTTTGATAAATGAAACATGAGGAAATGGAATAAAAGATGGTTTGGAGGGTTTCATTAAAAAGCAGAGAAAATATTATGGGACTAATCCTTAACTCAGGTTTGTCTGGTTCTCCATAGTAATGGAAACATGACAGTATTGTTGACATAGGTGTTTGGTACTTCTCAGCATCTGTAGATTCGAGATCTTCAAGCAAAATTAACACCACTGTTTTAGTTCATCTTCCTGGTGATATAAGCTCCATTTACATAAAAGTTCTTTCTCTTTGGTGTGATCGTAATGCAGGCTCTGGCAAGGTTGGAAGGGTTGGCTCCATGATTTCACCCTATGGATTCTCTTGTTAATATTTATTTAGCAATACTTTCAAATTAGTAATTTTCAGCAATAGTTCTCCAAAGCAGAATAGAAACAATCTTCTCACAGTTCTCTGGGAGAACTGTTTTTACAAATGACAATCAGCTTGCAGCAATTATTTGAAAGTGTCCCTCTTTTCAGAACTGATATAGTTGTAACTGTGAGTACCATGACAATCAGCACCAGTAACAAGAAGTAACTCTAGCATGCCAATCCTTGCACTGCAAGTCAGTTGTAAACCAAGTTTACTTCAGGTTTTTCTGATACAGTATATGGTAAGTCCAGAAGAGTTCACTTTCATGTGCAACCTTGTGTTTCATTTACAATCAGTTCCCAGACCTAAAGTTCTGTTTTGTTTTGTTTGTTTTTCTTTTTTAATCTTGAAGCAAAATGTAAGTGAAGCATCCTTAGTAAAACACCTTAAAAAGGAAAAATTTCCTGTGAGAGCAGCTGTGAGAAGCAAAGAATGCGTTTGGGAACTAGAACCAGTTGCGTAAGATGGTTCTTCAACAAAGAATAAGTCATTATCTTCCTACTAAATCCAAATTCATCATTACTCCTTGCAAGGCATCATTTCCTTAACATACCTCTTCATTTTTAAGGCTGACATATCTTGACACGATGGCAGCTGATGATAGGATTAGGAATGATTAGTCAAGACAGTGTAACATCTGAATAAAGCTTTGACAGGGAGCCTGGACCCAGCATGCTGATATTGCACAAGCCATCTTGTTAGATACTGTGTTATGAAATACCCTTTTTGTTACATTTCTGATAAATATTATTATAAAAGACAAGCTAGGTATTATTTAGTGGTTGGGGTTTCAGCTGAAACATGCTCAAGCTGACAGTAGGGAGCCAGGACCTATTTCTGCGTGGGAAAGATCACAGTTTTGCTGTGCTGCCTTCCAGAAATAGCAGGGAAATTCGTCAAGATTTTCTGTACGTTCTCTCCTTTTCTCCTACATACAAACCCATGCAGCTTTCTGAGGATAGCAAGCTAAGCCAAAATGAACAGGGTGATGTAATGGTCTGTGATGCTGGGGTGAGGCAGGACCGACCCTGCATCTCCTGATGGCAGTGCATGGTCTGCTTGTTACATGAGAGACCTGTAAGCCTGGCCCAGTCACCATCAAGGCTAAACACCATGCCATAGGGTATCTGATGACACACAAACTCTGCCAGTTGTAAAGGTGTACTAGTTTGAAAACAAACCAGTGGGAGGCACCAAGTCAGAATAACAATTTAATGGAAATTAAAGAAAAAGGGAAAAAAAAAGGTAAAAGAAAACACTGTCAAACTGACAGAGTCAAGGTACAACCTGACACCCTGTTAGGCAGGGTGGTGGTAGCAGTCTGGTAGAATGGTGGCTGCAGGCCTCTGAAGCAGTGATCCTGTAGTAAAAGAGTCTGCTCTTCCTCAGGAAGTCCAATGGTGGCTGTGTAGCTCCTGTCCTCTGGAAATCCAGTGGGAAGCCGGTGTCTCTGGTGTTTAGCCTCAGATTATATCCACGATGGGATGCTTGGTTCCTCCCTCTGGGTGGAGCATCTCACAATGGGGTAATGAGTCATGAGGCAAAGTGTTGATTAGGCTCATTAACAGAAGATAGTCCGGAGGGAGTTATCTCTGAGTCAGGCGGCAGGACAATGATGGGCAATTAACAGAAAGATAGTCTGGGGGGAGGAGGCAAGGAAACACTGCCCCACCTGATTTCAACGGCTGATGGGGATGGTAATAGAATACACTGCAACCCAGGACAAAAGGATATCAAGGTGGCTGCTGTCTTACACCAGAAATGACCAAAAATAGAGTATGCTTGGTCCTGGGTACATGGCACAGGGGATGCTGAATGGAGATGTTGAAAATTCTAAAAATATGAAGATAATACCTTGATGTCTACTGTTGGAAAACATCTCCTTCCAGGATTATGTAGAATTCCACCAGGGGGATTTATAATTTAAAACATAAAAACACCTGTGTGCAGAAAATGAAGCCCATGTCAAAGATAAGCTAGAAAATATTATGCTCATGTGTGTAATACAAGATGATATTTCCGTGGGTTTATTTTCAAGTGTATTTTACTGCTTTTTTGTTGGTGTTGGGTTTTGTTTGTTTGTTGGTTTTGGTTTCGTGGTTTTTTTTTCTTTTTGTAATTAGGATTAGTTAAATCATGAGGCAATGGTGTATCAGACTGGTATCAGACTGGCTTACTTATCTTAATTTCTGCTGAGATCTAATTACATACTCCCCAGCTGGACTTTGCTGAGTGAAGAATTTGCTCATATGATGTTATGTACAGGGAGTTGTGGTTAAGTGCCAAGTAGAATCTAAATCAAAGTAATCATCAGGCTTTTTTTATACCTAGTTCTCTGTGTTAGGCAGAGATTCCAATTGCAGTAAGTCTGAGAGGCTAAAGCTTGGGGACATTCTGTTGTCTGTGGACTTCCTCAAAATCTCTGTGCAGGATGGATTCCTCTCCTCCAAATGTACGTAAAAATGTGTGGAGACCTGTGGCACTGTCCCGTCACTATGTCTCCTCAATAAGTACTGTGCAAGTGAATTTGAACAGGGTGAGTTTGCACCAACTAGAGGTAAAGTGAGGTTCGGAACAAGCAAACAGAAGTTCTTTTGCTTTCCCTAAACTCATGGACTTCATTAATGCAATGCAATGAGGCTGCAGGGCCTGGTCTTCTGGGAACCTCAATTTAAGTGGGAGCATCGCATGGAGATGCCACTGGAGTTGGAGCAAAAGGCAGTTTCAATGTCTGGAGCTTTGGGCATGTCTGAAGGTAATGTCAGGCTGCTTTTCTGAGGCCAGTGTTTCTCCTCCTTAATCATCATCACAGGCAGTTAAAATAGAACTGACTCCACTCTGTATTATTTTAAAAGGGGGTAAGGAAGACATCCTCAGTTGTTATCTAAACCTCGGTGGGGTGAGAATCCTATGCACTTTTGCGACATGAGCATGAGGCATCTTCATTGAGGCATTTCAGGTGCCCAGGAAATGGTACCTAATATTTTACTGCAACATCTTAGAATTTGCATTGCTTTCTAAAACATCTTTTTGTATGTTAAAAGTTATTATCAGAAGATGCAAATTTTATGTAGATTTAACAATAAAGCATATTGTAATTTATTATTTGAATTACCATAATAGCAGATGTTTTCCATGCTGTAGTGGCAGTGCAGATTTTATGTCCTTAACACATACCCATGTGGATGTAAATATTAAATCAGCTATACTGTTTTTCATATACAGCTGAGGAATCCAAAGACTAAATTTATTTAGTCACAGCTAGATTAATAATAATTAATAATAGTTCACAGCTAGATTAGTGGTCCAAGCAGCAGCCATATGCAGTGCTGGGTTGTGGATTACTTTACAAAGAATAGATGAAACACAACTCATTTCTCCAACAGCTGATGAGAAATGCAGATCAACTTACTTCTAAAATATTTATCAAATATACCTGTGGATAAGGCACATTCTCAAACAACCAACTCCTTCTGTAATGATGGGATTTATGCTTCTATTTGCAGCTTGGTATTTTGGCTCTGCTAAATTTGCCCATGGTTTCATGTTGCCACCAATCATCATATTATCTGAGCAATTTCCAGACAATAACAGGCAATTATAAATTCCTGGGAACAGGAACATTTCTGGGATGTTTCATTACAAATGGGAACTAACTTTAAATAACTCCTCACTAGTCTTTTAGATAAAATTCCTAAATCCAAGGATCCTTGAGCTGCAGACTCATAGCCACTCACTAGGGGTGCTGGTTGGAGTTTCCATCCCTATTTGACTCAGTTTTTTTTTCTTTGCAGGTAGGGGTTAAATATCGGTAAAGTAGAATTCTTTAGATGCCATTTGATGTATCTTTAAAAAATATTCCAGTATAAAGATTATGAGCAAGCTTGCTGCTGGTAAGGCTAGGTTTGTCTAACTTCTCTGCAAGCTCTGTTTGTGAACAGCTGTATAGTTTCATCTTGACCTCTCAATATTTTAATTTTAGTTTCAGCATGAAATCTGGCAAGCCTAATTGGTTTTGTGTTGCAGTTGCATTAGTCTGAGAGTGCACCAAAAAGACCCCATAACTGAACTTTATGAGAATGTTATCCTGCAACAACACACAGGATCACAGAACGATCAAGTTTGGAAGAGACCTTCAAGATCACCCAGTCCAACCATCAACCTTGGCCCATTCTGGACCTTCCTCCCAGGTGGGACTTCAGTCGCTTTGCCACTCAGGGGTGGATTAGGTGACACCTGGGGGCTTCCTCCACTGTGCAATGCTTGACAGATGCTGTGGGAATGGGGGACAGGGCACTGTCTCACCTGGGCGAAGTCTGACCCACCCCCTAACACACATTCCAAACACCCCAAGATGTCTCAAACCAGATTACTCTGTCCAGTCTCTGACAGCAGCTCGCAAGCCACTCTTCCCCCACCCTGTAGCACTGCTGTGCTACACCGCTGTTGTTGTGACCCAAGTGCAGGACCCAGCACATCATGTTATTGAACCTCATGCAGTTGTCCTCAGCCCATTGGTCCAGTCTGTCCACATCCCTCTGTAGAACCTTCCTACCCTCCAGCACATCAACACTTTCCCAGCTTGGTGTTGTCTGGGAACACACCGAGGGTGCCCTGGATCCCCTCATCCAAATCAGTGATGCAAATATTAAACAGGGCTTCCCCAGCACCAAACCCTGGGGAACACCACTTGTGACCAGCCACCAGCTGGATGTAGCTCCATTCACCACCACTCCTTGGGTTCAGCCATCCAGCCAGGTTTTTGCACAGTGAGAGTACAGCCATCCCAGCCATGAACAGCTAGTTGCTCCAGGAGAACACTGTGGGAAACAGTGTCAAAGGCTTCACTGAAGTCTAGATAGACAAGATGCACAGCTTTTCCCTCATCCACTAACTGGGTCACTTTGTCGTGGAAGGAGGTCAGGTTGGTCAAGCAGGACCTGCCTTTTGTAAACCCATGTTGGCTGGGCCTGATCATCTGATTGTCCTGCACATGCCGTGTGATGTCACTCAGGATGATCTGCTTCATGACCTTCCCTGTTACTGAGGTGAGGATGACAGGCCTGTAGTTACCAGGATCATCCTTCCAACCCTTCTTGTAGGCAGGCATCACATTTCCTAACTTCCAGTCACCTGGGAGTTCTCTGGTTAACCAGGACTGCTGGTAAATGATTCAAAGTGGCTTGTCAAGCTCTTTTGCCAGCTCCCTCCTTACTCTCAGGTGCATCCCCTCTGGGCCCATTGATTTGTAAGTGTCTAATTGGCATAGAAGGTCACTAACCATTTCCTCTGGATTATGGTGAATGATGAGATATACGTAAGTAACCAAGACACTATTAAAAAACAAAAGTGTTTTCAAATGTTTGTGTTCAAGCTGGGAGTCAAAGGAAATAGGTCTCAAATGGCAAGACATTTTTTGCTACCGCTATTCTGGGGTAGAAAATAATGAAAATCAACAAACCAAACCAACTAGCAAGCAATGCCCCTGTATTGAATAAGGCTAAGGGTGCTGTCAAAGAAGAGCTGTTCAGAAATCAGAAAGGAAAGATCTACCTGGAAGAGCTGTATTGTAAAGGAAATGTTAGCAGAACTTTCAGAACAAGTTCACACTTGTGTGTGCTTTCAAGATAGAATATAGAACAGAAATCAGCAGCACCAGAAAGTTAGTAATGCTTTCTTACCCATATTGTAGATGTGTTAAGAGACTGAGTCAGAGGTTGTTGCAAACCTGAAATTTAAGGATACTTCCTTTCTGAGAATTTTGGCTGGTTAGAAATGATCTTAAAAATAGATACAAGACATGGTTTTTTATAGAATGTTTTCAGCTGCAGGAGAAAATTTGGAATGCTTCATAAGTATGTTAAGACAAACACAAATGAAGGGGAAGATATTGGATCTCTTTGCTTTTTCAGTGCACCCAGGGGTTACACCTGCACAGTGTCTCCGGTATAACTGTGTGTATGTTAACTGCATCTTTTAAAAGTATGTCAGCAAGTATTGAACTGCTTCCCTTTGATCACCAAATCCACTAAGTTTTACCTGGCTAAGTAAGGATGTCTGCTTCCTTGACAAAGATGTTTCCTGTTTGCATGAGGCTTTTAGCCTCTTAATCTTTAGGGACTCTAGGGAGGCAAAGTAGTGTTCTGCATCAATAACCCTTCACATCAAATATCTGTCAAGAGAAGTACCTGAGGTGCTTGTTCCTGCTGCAAATATTCTTTAGTTTTTCTGTCCTTGCCTTGACTCTCAAGGTTCTTCTGTTTGCCTTCTGCTCTTCTTTGCCCAGATATAGCTGCTAGGATTGACATTTCCAAAATTATGATTCTGTAATAGGGCTTTCATGGATCGGTGTGTGAGGAGGGTGCTTGACTTTATGTTGTCCTATGATAATAGGATCAGCTTTAGTGGATGTGTGATGGAGCCAGTGAGGAGTGGTGTCCCTCAGGGGTCTCACTGGGACTGATACTGTTCAACATTTTTGTGGGTGACATGGACAGTGGGATTGAGTGCACCCTCAGCAAGTTCACTGACAACACCAAGCTGTGTGGTGCATCCTACATGCTGGAGGGAAGGAATGCCATCCAGAGGGACCTGGGCAGGCTTGAGAGATGGGCCCGTGCAAACCTCCAGATGTTCAATGAAGTGAACTGCAAGGTCCTACACCTGGTTTGCAGCAATCCCAGATACACCTATGGGCTGAGAAAAGATGTGACTGAGAGCAGCCCTGCAGAGAAAGACTCAGGGGTGATGGTTGATGAAAAACTCAACATGAGCCAGTAGTGTGCACTTGCAACCCAGAAAGCCAAACAAATCCTGGGCTACATCAAAAGAAATGTGGATAGCGGGGTGAAGAAGGCAATTTTCCCCTTCTACTCTGTGCTTGTGAGACCCTACCTGGAGCATTGTGTACAGTTCAGGTGCTCCCAATATAAGAAGGACATGGAACTGCTGGAGCAAGTCCAGAACAGGGCCACAAAGTTGATAAGGGGTCTGGAGCACCTCCCCTATGAAGACAGGCTGAGAAAGCTGGGGCTGTTTAGCCTGGAGGAGAGAAGTTCGCATTGAGACCCCATAGCAACCTTCCAGTATCTGAAGGGGGCCTACAAGGAAGCTGGAGGGCAACTCTTCATCAGGAACTGTAGTGATAGGACAGGGAGTAATGGGTACAAACTGAAAGAGGGGAAATTTAGGTTAGGTCTATGGAAGGAATTCTTCACTGTGAAGGTGGTGAGATGCTGGAACAGGTTGCCCAGGGAGGTTGTGGATGCCCCAATGCTGGCAGTGTTCATGGCCAGGTTGGATAAGGCCTTGAGCAACCTGATCTAGTGGGAGGTGTCCCTGCCCAGGGCAGGGGGGTTGGGACGAGATGATCTTTAAGGTTGCTTCCAACCCTTAGCATTCTATGATTCTGTTAATAAAAGGGCTGTATTCCTGCATGAGGTTTTTCAAGAGACAAGCTGTGTTACTTAGCAGTGCAAAGGGGAGGCACGACTGTGACCCACCACCTGTACTGAGGAACATGGTGGTAAACAGGGGCTGCTCAAAGAGCAGGAAGCTCGGGTGCAGAGTAGAAGGGTTGCTAGAGGGCCAAGAAAATCTATATTGATTCTGAAGCTCCTTCTACTGCTCTTGGACATACTTGGGTGACTTCTGAGGCAGGGGACATTAGAGGAATAAAAGAGGTCAGCCACCAAGGTACTTTGGGAGGCATTACACAGCATATGCAAAGCCCATATGTCTGAAGGAGTTTCTGAAGGCCACCTGCAGTCCTAGGAAGAAGCCAGATGCTTTCCTGTTTCTGTACAAAAGCAACCATGGTATATCTTAATGTCTTAAGATAATTACATTCTATTTACCTTTCATTTTAAGAGAAATTGCCTCCACAGTTTTATTCTCTTCTGTTCGTATGACAGCTTATGTGAATGAAGCCTTCTTCCCATTTCCCTGCCATGATGCCACCCCTTTGTACTTTATCCCCCTTTCTGTCTTGAAAGAGCACTGTTTTTTAATTCTCTGCCTGTAAAAACTGACTTTGTTCTACTTTTTGTCAACAAAAAGTAGGGTCTAACAAAGAAGTGCTGTTACTAACATGGCAAATGCAGATTATTTTTAGCTATAACAGCAACAACAACTAGGCATTCATATCTATTAAATGCTAAAGTATAAAATAAAGAAAAAATTGTTTTACTGCAATCCAGTGTAAAATTAAATTTGTTCATTTTGCTTGCAACACTTTTGATGCTATCCACATCTATGAAATGATACTGGTTAGATCCACTATATCATTAGCAAAATTCCCAGTTAATTGAGGAGATCCAAGCTTTCACTTATCACTCATCCCAAACAATCGAAAAAGGAAATATAACCAAAGTGGAGAAAACAGGATTAAAATACATACATATTTTCTTTTAAATTGTAATCAAATTTAAGGATTTAGTCATGAATGGTTGAATTGGAATATCCACTTTTGTTTTATTTCCTTTAATGAGTGTTGATGCTTTTCAACTAAAATTCCAACATGGGGAATTTGTTGTTACAAAGGAAGCTTATTCAGATAGATAACTTACAATGGGATAGTTCTCAATAGAATTAACAAATAGTATAATGTCAGATGCACAGGGAAGTTATTAGAATGATTGAAAACAGTCAAAGAATTTATATACATTCCATGGATAAGAGATAAAACTAGAACATCCTTTAATTTGGTGTACTTTTTATATGTTCCAGTGATAAGAATACCTTCATTTAACAATCAGATGATGTACAATGGTTTGTATCTTTAATTTATTACTTATGCACTCCTCAATACCTTGTTCCTTACTTCATTATAAATTATTAGACAAGTAACACTAATGAAGTTAGGTATATTGATTATGTGTAGAAAGATTTCATTTTGTTTGATGAAAAATTATTTACAAGCAAAATTGTGATGAACGGGTCGGCTGTGAGCTTCATGGGCTTAGTCATAGTCCTTAGTTCTTAAAACAGTTGAAGATCACACTTTGTGGAAAAAAAATGAGTTGTTCTGCTTCTGTGTCTAAGCCTGCAATATCATCTGGGATTTAGATGCCATTTCTCCCATTTTTTTTGGCCTGGAACTGATTTCCAGCGATTTGAATTAATGTGGAGTTATTTGAAAACTTCAGTTTTACTTGAAGGGGTTTTTTTATTTCCTATTAAACAAGTAAAGGAAAAGCATTTTGTCTTTCTTTAGAGGCAGATGCAAATATCTTGTGTATTTCCAGTCAGTGTAGCTTTCTTGCTAAACATCCAAGTATTCTTTTTCAGAGGCATTTAAGGGGGAAAAAGTAGCTTTAAGTTTGTGCTTCTTCTAGAACTACAGTTTAGGTGCCATCCAATTTATCTGTTCAAGAAACAGATAATAGTTCATGCTATTTTGCACTTGTTCAAGTTCATCTGTACACAATCCTGAGATGACTATTTCAGCTGAAAAAGGATGTGAAGACTTTCTGATTCAGACTTTGGGGAGAGGGCAAGGCACACATAGAGAATGTCTTCAGTGGCAAAACTTACACATTCACTATCATAAACATATATATCCATTTATCTATTAAAAGTTACACACAGACACACACAAAAGGCAGTTCTATCATATTTATATTGCATACTTTCATGCAACAAATAATTTGTGTGTGCTTATTCCTTCCAGGGCTGTAGCCTTGAGTCTTTGTTGTGTATCAACCTTTCTCCATGCAAATTTACCACAAACAAGGTGTCATGACCTGGCCCTGAAGGTGAGGGTACCTCAGGTTCTTGTTAATAGGTCCCCTGGGGCAGATTAGAGTGAATTTTCAGTGTTTATATGTATATTCACTCTTGGATTTCTGAGTAGCCAGTGGCTTCTTTTGTAGTCCTTTAAGGGCAGCACCCAAAATGGGACAAACTGCCTTTTCTTTGCCAGGTGTCAGTTTACATTCTCTTGCCAGAACTGTAATTTCATCCACCTCTGCTTGTGGGTCATGCCGAATGTTATGAGCCCAGGCCATACTGGGAGGAGAAAAATTATCATTATGATTTCCTCACGAGGGGAGAGTCCCCACTAACTCTCCCTCAGCAGTAATACCCTTCAGTCAGCCACCGGGGGTCAGTGTCTTTCTCCCCACTACCCTCTCTGAGGGTCAGCTTGACCTTCTCCCAGAGAAAATCTTGCAACAGGTCCAGGTCATGCCAGAAAACCCAACAACAGCTTTGGACCACATCAATCACTCCTCCTGGGATCCTGTAATGTCCCAGCCTGTTCAATAGGTTTAGGGGAAGATAATTTGATTTACTCTGGGCAGTGCATGGGAGAAACAACAATTCTCAGGAGATTCAGTAACAAGCTGTTCATTAACCCAGAGAGGATTAATATTCCTATTTACCTTCTCCGAGAATTGGCTTGACTTTGTCATGGAGAAAACCTTACAACAGATCTGGCTTACACCAGAAAACCTTTAAACAGGTCTGATGTGCCTAGGTCATACTGAGAGATAAAAATTATAGCAGTGGGGAGCAGTGGAGATCAGACATATCCTGGGTTGTCATGATCTTCTGCCAGAGATTTCAGCTGTGACTGAAAATCAGTCCTCCTTTATCCAGAACTCTGGCTGTTATCCCTGTAAGAAAACCTTCTCACCACTCTTCAGAGTAATCCTCCAATTTAATGTTACAACCCACACCTGAAGGCAAAGGTAACTGAGGTTCTTGTTAGCAGATCCCTTGGGGTGGATTAGAGTGCATTGACATGAAATAACAGGTGTTTACAAATATATATATAGGGTAGGTTTATTTCAACACTGGTCTACCTTGTCAACAACCCACTTCTGTTGCAAAGCACCATGAAGTTTGACATCTGGTGATGCTGGAAGAGGTACAGGCACATAAAGAAATAACAGTCTTGCATTCTAATTAGCAGAAGCCGTGAGTGGTGAGGATAACAAGAAAAGGATGACAGAGCAACACATGTAAAGGATGCTATTGTGAGCAACTGAGTGGTTCTAAATAATTTCAGGGGCTGTGGGAAGTTTCGCAGTTGACTGCTGTTTGATTGATGCTAGTGAGCATTACAGGAAAACAACCTGAAGAAACAATCCTGGAACAAATTGAAGAACAAACTAATAGAGAGGACAATTATCCTCAATGTGTGAAGGAATATTTTGTTATGCTAATGGTTCCTTGAAAAATAGCAGCACTAAATAAGCTAATGGTTGAAAAATAATGACAGACAGCAATGAATCCTCAGACTAAGTACAGAATGTAAGCAGCCCACAGCAGAATTGTGTGTCAAGTATTCAGATCTCCCCTGTGATCTAGAAAGAGAGACACCCTAAGGAAACAGTTACTGCCCATGGGAAAGTAGTTGATGAGCATTGACCAATCTGGAAAAATCTCAGTTAAACAAATCATAGAAAAATCCTGCTCAAGTACCTCCTAGTCTTTCAACCTGAGGAATTCACAGTGTAGGCAATAACAGGTGTTCTTGATCTGTTGATTTGACAGTCAACACCACGAGACTACAGAGATCACTTCTATACCAGTCCATCTGTTGAGATAAGAATTTGTGCTTCTAGTTGTGTACTGCCTCTGCCATAAGTGACTTCAGGAAATCTCAAAACACATTTTGAGCCAAATTCAAATCAGAGGGTGGATTAGACCTCCCTGGAAGTCTGAAAACAAGAAAAAAAATCCTCTGCTTAACTTTCTTGTGTAATTCTAAGATTTCTTACCTGCCACCAAAGACAGTACACATTGTAATAATAATAGGCAGCGATATGGGATACACATCATAAGGTCACCCCAAGACAACATCAATAAGTAATTTTTGTGTTAAAGAATGATGCAATTCTTGTATCCAGTCCCAGAAACAAGAAAAGGCCAATGAATATATGAGAAATATGTGAAATGATGAGGAGGTATACTTACAGCTTTTTACCAGCTAGGCTAGTAGTTTAATGCCTTAGAAAGCCTCAGGCAGCCTAGAGAGGTAGCACAGGCAATCCAGCATTTCAGTAGCTCTAAAAGTGGCAAAATGGTAGCTGCAAATCTAGTACCAACAGCAGAAGCAAAGAGGGAGAAATATAGCTCTTAGCTTGCCTAATTTCCTGCAATTAGAAGCTTTCAAAGAAACAGAAGCACACAAATGCTCACAGAAAGAGTTGCAAAGCCAAAAGAGGGCAGGCCTTCCCCCTTGGTCCTCTCTTTTATTTGGAGAAGGGGAAAGGGGCGGACTGGGGGCGGACCCGGGGTGACCGGCCAGTCAGACACTGCTAAAGAGTTTGCGTTACATTTGGTTGTGCCGGTGCTTTGGAACAAAGGGGTTCGGCTTGGGGAGGGGGAGGGGAAGCTCGGAGCAGGCAGCAACAAAATAGGGACCTCTGTCCTAAGTAATCTACTGAATGAAGAGGACTGAATGAAGCAGCAGAAGTTGCCTTTCGAATGCTGGCAATGCCTGGGGACGGTGCCTGGATCCTCACTTACGGGATCAACACAGGTTCCCTGGTTTGTCCATTGAAAGCTTTCTGGAACAGATCCAACTTTGAAAGAAGGTGATTACTATGAACAAAAAGTTTTTCCAGACTGATCCAAAATCAGACAAGACTGTCATTTTGAGCTTCTTCACAGACAGGAATTATTATAAATAGAATGGCCCAAACTGCAATAAGGACAGTTCTATTTAATTTTTTTATATTAGTCTTGCAAAGCATTTAGTTCATGCCCTGATATACATTTATGGTGAAATGCTGTCTCAAGTACTCAAAAATAGTATGTAGGATGTTAAGGATGAATTACTAATGACCTTTCATTTAGTCTGGTTCAAGAAGTACTTAGATTATCATTCTTTTGTGAATGACAGGTTCATGAAAGTGTCTGACAGGTACTTCCAACCATAATTTTTATCCCATGTTTTAACATGTACGTATATATTATGCTGATAAAACTTTCATTGACTTCTATGGGAGCACTGAAATTCTGCATTTCTACTAAATCTCAGCTTCAGAGTTGCATTCATGTAGATTAAAATCTTAAACTCCCAATGACTCATTAGATGTAAGATGAAACCTTCTCAGGGGTTTTTGAGTTTTTTGGACTTATGTGCATATATGCTTATGGGGATGAGTCAAATGCTATAACTTTTGAATATTTAGAACAATCTTGCTCTTGAACTTGGGAAAATTTTGACATTGAAGTTTCATGTTATTTAAGAAAAAATACAAAAAGGAAAAGTAAATAGAAAAAAAAAAGAACATTAGAAGTGTCACACTGTGTGAAGTGCATGCATGTACCTGGAATTTTGTTATGAAGGCATTTGACAAAACCACTGTGAAAACTTCTGTCAGTGATTTTATTCTCTTCCATGCTCTTAGAGCCACACAAATTGCACTGTCACTTACAAAAATGTCATGCCTGGCATTCACCAAGTAGTATTTTATTATCTGTAGCTCAGGTAGATTTATTTATTATTCTGAAGAAGACTGGAAAAATTTTCTGTTGGAAATGCATGAGTATGGGAAAGTTTTAGTTTTTTAAACTCCAGCCATTTTGGAGTTATTGAAATTTATACAATGTACTGCTATCTTAATTAGAGTGATGTGTGTTGCTGCAATTGCTGACCTCTGCCAGACATTCACAGGTGAAACTTCTTACCAGTTCGTCACTCAAAAGACAAGTCCGCTAAGGGAAATCAATTTAATTCTACTCATCCACAAGCATCCTCCTTGGAAATGAGTACTTCCTCCTGCTTGGGAGAGATTTTAACCTTGTCTATATTCTTTTAATCCCTTGTCAGTTTAATAGGTGCATTCCCAGGTCTGTGTGCCACATGCCAATTACTTTCTCAGCCCTTTAACTGGCAAGTAAAATACAAGCTGAGTATTTTCATTTCCCCATGAAGGAGTCTGTTTCCAGCATCACCCACCTTCTGAGAAGTCCTCCCAGCCATCTTTGGACTGGGAATCCCACTGGGTGCCTCTTCTCCCTAGTGACTACCCCCATCAGCAAATGTCTGAGCAAACCCGAGTGTGCTGTGGAACAGGACAGGGCCTGTCAGTATGTTAGAACAGCTCTGGGATGGCTCCCAGGTGACTTCCTGAAGCTGTAGCTGATAAAGTTTTTCCATCAGGTTCCTTTCATCTTTGTGCCTGTGAATGGCTCTACTCCTGCTAATGTTAATGGTCCTGCTTTTTCTGACAAAGAAAATTCTGTCATTTCTCCCACTGTTGCTCTTTGTCTTTCCACTTCTTCTGAAATCTGTAGCGGTTTATACTCTTTCCTAGATTTTTTTTCATCTTTTTCATATTTTTTCATCCTGGAAAATTTATGCTTAGATTCTCAGCTGTTCTTCTCTTTCTCCATGTTGTAGTGCCTGCTGCTGAATAAAAAAAGTATCCCTGTTGATTTTCTGGCTCCATTTCTTCTCACCCCTTCCCTGAGTACCTGTTGCTTCTTTCCAGGATTTCATGCCCACGGAATGTTCAGAGACTGAATAGAGAGCATTTAGTGACTCACATGCTGCTATGTAAGGCAGCAGATGCTGGTGTAAGATGTCAGCAAAAGTGACTGAATGCTATAACTTGTTTGGTCACCTCAGGCAAGTCATCTCTCTTCTTTGTTTCATCTCTAAAATGGCTTTAATAATATCTAATGCCTTTTTGATTTATGGATGGAAAACGATGCACAATCCAGCTGTATATTACTATTATTGTTGTTGTTATTATTACTATTATAATTTCTGCCGTCTAATTTTTCCCTTTAGCTCCTTCCAGTTAAATTAATGTGTATGTCAACATCCTAAAAGTACATGCAAATTTACCAATAAAGAGCATCTTGTTCTTATGAGGTCCATCTTTCACAATACAAATCTAAAAGGTTAAAGGAATAGCTACCTTTGTGATACTTTCCTTTTAAGGTACATAGTTAATATTCAGATGCCAGCTGTTAGTCAGCCAAACTTTTATTCTGAGAATCCTTTTTGTGAGGAGTTAGGAAACAACAAAACACATACTGGATATTTGGAATAATGATGCCAACTGGATTCTTTCTCCTATAGTGAGTGGTAGGTTGTTTCTCTTTCTAATCCAATGAGATTGAGAGCTGTACCTGATATGAACGACTGAGATACAGACCCAACTGAGTAACGTTTATCAAGAAAAACGTGATCCTCTTTCATGTCAGTGTCAGACATTGAACTGCACTGAAGAATTCAGGATGTAACTCATACAGCAGAGTTGATTCACTAAGCAATGGTTTCAATATACTGAGGATTGGTATTTTTTTTTAAGAAACTTGTATGGCAAAACCACTAAAAGCAGGTTAAAAGTTGCTTAATGGAGTCCTGATTTTCTTTCATTTTTATTTATCCCTGCTCTCCCAAACAGCACCATTTGTACTCCTGATTTCTGGCTGGATATATGGGAACATAGAGTGAGGTAAAAAAAAAACCCAGGCATTTCTGAACAATTAAGGTGGAATTTAGGTCAAGCCCATAATTTAAAAAAAAAAAAAAAAAAGGATTAAACCACTTAGGCTTTGGCGAGCTTTTAGCCTCAGAAGAACCTGCAGTTCTGATCCTGACCATGCATCTCATCCCCTGACTTACATGTGAGCCACAGGTGAGACTTGCAAACCCTCAAGTCCTTTGAGTGCCCTTTGAGTGACCCAACCTTGTGACTCCCCCCCAGACAATTCAAGGTCACCACAGTGCCATACACCATGCCACACTCATGTCCCAGGGATAAAGTCTATCTGCCTGCTAGTTTCAGAGCATGAGCACCCAAGGAGGGGGAGGTGTGGGTTATGGTCCTTGCTGCTCACGATGCACTCAGCTAAGGAGTTAGACTCCCTCTTGGTCTCCTGGTTTGATGAATCTTGCATTCTTGGATGCACATCTTCAAAGAAGCTTTCAAAGTTAGTTTCTGTCTGGATTTCCTCTACAGGAGTTGTGTATTTGAATGCCCTTAACCAAAGACTAACTGGACCTCTGTTTCATGTACACCAGGTGAGTGGTTCAACTAGTGGGTCACTATCCAGCACGAAGGGAGTCTCCATCACTTTTGGAAGTCTTCTGAAATGGGCATCTAAAGCACTTCAGCTCATACCACGGTTTTCAGCTATCATCGGACTCTCACATAAGCATGTCATATCTACATACAAACATCTATCATCTACCAAGAGATGGAAAGATTTTTATAGAATTTTGACGCAAGCCACTGTATCTGGGAGAGGACCAGTGCTGCACCTCCCTGAGTGTCTGCAGCAGATCCAAAGACCTCTGGAGTCCCAATCCACAGCTGGCAACCCTCAGGAGGGGCTGTAGAGCCAGCACGCAAACACCCACAAACCCAGGAGCGATGACGAGCCCGAACCCAAGTGGCTATGTCACCCAAGTGGCTACGTCACCCAAGTGGCTATGTCCAAGCATGCACACCAAAGATGAAGAGACAGAGAGGGGTCTTTTGTACGGGTTCTGAAGCGTTTATTCCAGCAGAGGGTCCAGGGACAAAAGACATTAGCAAGGGAGGGTCCAGGAGTTTTATAGGGGTGCAATTAACCAATCCAGTGTGGGCAAAGGGGAGGAGAGAATACAAGCAGACCAACCAGAGACAAGATGGGAGGGAGCAGGGAGGGAGGACCAATGGGGGGGGTATCGAAAACCGGAGAACTTTCTAGAGCTATACTTATTCAACAGGGAAATATTTATTCAAAGCGTCATACATAGAACGGGGTGGGGAAATGATGAACCAATTGTAACTAAGTAATCAACACAAGGGTCTGTGGGTGCTCACCTTAACCACCATGGGAGATACCAAACTGAGCCAGCCCACCATGAGTTTAATGCTGCAGTTCAGCCCTGCGGCAACTCAGGCAACTCAGGCAGCAGCAGCCACCACTGCAACAGAATTTATGTTTGGATTTTGGTCTGAATCCTGGTTTAATTTTAAGGTATTTTTTTCCTATTCACTGGAATATAGATGTCCCGTTTATTTCTTCACAATGCACTCCTCCTGGATTTGTTATCCTGAAAGAATGAGTTAAGACACTGCACATCATTCTGCCTAAATAACTCCTTTGTATTTGGTTCTTTAATCTGGACAACTGAGAATATGTCTTTAAAGCAGTTTGTTACAAACCACTTCAAATCTACATCCCACATAGTTCATTAAATGCTGAGTGATGAACACATCACACATTTATCCAAAATGACCTCTCTAATTAGCAGCTGTTAAAGAGCTGTCTGATCTCCTCCAGTTATCTGGACGTACAACAGCACATGCCTGTGGTCTCAGGTCTTGTTAGTTCTGTTTCAAACAATTTCTTCAGTCATCAGTAAAGTCAGCACGAGCATTTTGAAAGATCATGCTACTTCTGTAGGTGCTCAGATGTGCCACGCATCCATGTTTGACCCAAATTCTAGGATGAAAGTCCTGATAGCCACGGCTCTCCACCCCAGCATATACCATTAGGAGTACGGCAGAGCTTGTCAGTGCTTGTGAAGCTCCCCTTTGGATTGTTTATGACTTTGGGCAGCTCTCCACCTGCCCGTATGAATGATAGTGCAGTAACACAGCCATGAACATTTATGGTACAAATGATAAATCCAATTAAAAAGGAGACAGTGAAAGCCCCATGCCATGGCAATGCTCCACGTGAAAGAGGCATGTACAATATGTTACTGAAAGAAACTGTGGAATGAAATTAGGAGACCTATGAATGTATTTTTGAGGCTTTTTCCTTTGTCCATTGACTGCCACTTTAGATCAAGGTTACGAAATCTATACAAGGCAGATACTGAAACTTCTCTATAATAATCCATGATTGTTTTGGTTTTCCATGGCAGTATACTGATAGGCGGCATATTTATAATCTCAGAAGCAGGCACTAATTCAGTATCTCACATCCTCTCTGTTTAGCAGTGTTTACTTTAAACCCATGGTTAAGTTCAACTGAATGCATTGGTTGAGAACTCAGCATCTGTCAGAAAGATGTTACTGGGTCTAGCTGGACTTTCCATCTGACCCAGAACATCCATTCATTTATTCTCAAGTACGTTTCTAAATCAGGAAAATGCACTGTATTTTATAAAGACCATATAGAGCCATTATTAATGTGCCATAATTCTTATTTATTAAATACCAGCAAAAGTATTCAATAGCTGCTTCGCTTAGAAGAAACACTTCTATTAATTTTTTTTTTATTTTTCTTTTTTTTCTATAGAATTTTGCATCAAGTGGTCTTTTACAGACTGTGTTGTTGAAGGCAGATGAAATGATGAATCCTGCAAATCAGGCATACCAAATTTGCTGCCTCTGGATCTCTTCCATTTGTTCATGTTTTTGCTTAATCTGTGAACAATATTCTGATGTGAGGTGCTGCATATGTTTTGCGTGTAGGTAGCGGCTGGATAACAATTACAGGAGGGCAGCTCACCAACCCAATTGGCAAGTGCTAAATTGAATAGGATATTCAAAAGCAGGAATAGAAATATTTTGGTTCAAAGTTTAAGTTATTGAAGTATACCATTTGGCACCAAAAGTTTTTTTTAAATCATTTTTCTTACTCTGCAGTCATGAATCATTCCAGCAGTGGGTATATGCACTAGTGATTCCAGCCACAAACTGCTGAACTTTGATGTTGGCTGATGCAAAAATGTAGCTATTACAGTGATTTGACATCAAGCTCCATACCTTGAGTAGACACCACCACCCCATTTAAAACTAATTCCTCAGGAGTGACATCTCATGCACAGGGATTATGAGTCATTAAATAATAATTTGGTAACACAGTGCATCCCTTGCCTCTGGAAGTGGTGTTCAGCACGGTGCCTACTCAATTAATCAACCTTAAAATAATAGTTTCCACTCTTCTAAATTACACTTCCCTTCTTAAGTTTGTAGAAAGGGATCATTTAACTAGAACATGATTTTAAAGGTAGAAATGAGCCTGGGCAATGTAACTGGGGTTCAGATGTGAACTCTGTCAAAGCGCTGAATGATTGGATCTGGTGCAAAATGCTCCTTTATGGCTGACTTCAACTGCTCTGCTGGTGCAAGTCAGAAGGAAAATCATCAGATGGAGCTCCCTGATGACCTGTCCTTCAGAAGGAAACCTGTGGAGCATGGAAATGTCTTGTGGGGAGCTTCAGCTACCCTCACTTGTTTTAGTGGCCTTTTGGGGCTCTGAGCATCAGGGAGCATTCCAGTGCAGTTGGGGTATCCCTGATTGATGACCACTTCTGGACTAGACTGTGCTTGTCCATGAAGGAGGAGAAGTATTTACTTACCACATGTTGGGGTTCCTCCTCCCTGGCGTGGGGTCCAGGGGGAGGGGACCCTGGAGTAGAGGCACGGCCTACGGGGTTTCCCTACTGCCTGGTCAATCCCATTCCCCGTTGGTTGTTTTGTGTTCCCCTGCACGGGGAGGGCCCTCTGGTCCCATGATTGTGGAGTTCCTCAGCAGATCCTGGCCATGCAGCTGGAGAATAAAGATCTCTGAAACTTCTATCAAGAATCAGTCCCTATTGCTTTCCACGGGCCTTGCTGTCTATACGTGTTGCAGGAGACCCCACCGCAACATTCACATATGATTGTCCCTTTGCCTTTATGGTGGGACTTTTTTTCCCCCTGAATTTATCTGTTTAAAAGTAGTTATCTGTTGTCTATGCTTACTCTATAATCAAGGAAAGAGATAGAAGGGTTGAGTAGTCCTCTGGGGACACTTATCTTTGTTTCCAGTGACAATAGAGAAAACTGGAGGAGCCAACTACTTTAGGCTATCTTCTGCCAATTAAGATAGGAAAGATAAACCCCACTGTAATGTACAAATCATATTCCATCTGCTCATTGGCATTTTGTTCTTCCAGTGAAACAGGGCAGAATTTTGACAGAACATTTTTCATGAAATGTTTAATTTGTCCTGTACCAGTTGTAATCTATTCTCAGAGAGGGACACCATGATCAGCTCTGACCTCCCTTAGAGGAAGGATGTGGGACTTTACTGGGTGAATTTGTTCAAGTATTAGACTGCATCTTTTAGAAAAGCTACCCCAACTGGATTTAAAGGTATGAATAATATGGATCTGGTATTTTTGCCTGAATGGCTGGAGTCTCAGCTTCCAGCTGTAGTATCTTTCCAAATCTTTGTCAGCTGGTTGGATATCCCTCCATCATTGACTTGTTTTCCCTTATAGATGCTTTGACTGAATTCAGCTCAGGTCTTAGCCCTTTTTTGATAAGCTTAATCAATTCAGGTCTTTGAATCATTCATTTTAGGATTTGTTTCAAATCTTTTTATATTTATCATGGTTCTAGTCTGATTCCTTGTCAAAATGTGGATACTGTCACTGGACTGTATCCTGTGCCAATTTTGCAGATGATAGAATTTCCCCAGTCTGTTATCCCTCTTGGCTACAACATTTTACTGTAGCTCATACTCAACAGATTATCCACTGTGGTTTGCAAATGGATTTCAGAATTATCATTTTCTAAGACTAAGTTTGCTATTCTATAAGGATGACATCTGGCTTCTTGTCCTGTTTCTGCATTAAACCATTTTAAATTGCACAGATTTTGCCTTCACCTTTTTTTTTTTTTTGCCAGCTTCTTGCACATAATGTATTCCCTGCTTCATTTGAAATTCCTGTGGTATCTGTACACCCACAAGCTTTATCAGTAACAATTTCATACTGAGTCATCAATAAAAACATTACATGGCATGAGGACACAGACAGATTCTGGGAAAGCCAAACCGGGACACTGCAACTTAGTAGATCCTTGGCTTACAATCCAAATCCTACCTTTTAACTATTTCTGTAATTCCAGACATGTGGTTTATGAAACAGAAGTGTCTGTTTGAAAAACACAAAGTTCCCACTTTGAAGTTGTACCAGCTTCTCTTTGCATCCAGTTAGTTGTTCATGATACATGACTCATGAGGCACTCCTTTGTCAAAGTGACACTGAGATACTTCAAAGAAGCTTTGACCTGCAGTGGCTGGATGTGAGGGACAAATACCTGGCTGTGTGCAGGTTACAGGTGTGAAGTTTGCAGCCCTTCTCCTTGCCATTGCTTGGGATGCTTTTTACTGGGTATATCCAGGTGAAAATACAGCATTTTTTTCACAGACAACACCGGCTAAGTACTTTTTTGTTATTGAATCAAAGACTACTGTGGAATAACCCTGAGCATCTTTTGAACTTTGCTGCAGTGTCCTGGTGACAAAGCACAATTGGGGTCTTACAGCCTCTAAATAATCACACAGGGAAACTGTGTTTAAAGATACACCTCTCTTACAGACACTGTGTTCACATTTAAAAGGTCACAAATCTCAGAGGTTTTGAGATTTGGGTGCTGTTTGGGGCTTGATTAATTAATGTGCACATTCCTGCAGCATAAAAATCAAACCAGTTTTTACTGTATGAATGGTAGGGATAAAACATTCAATTCACAGAAAGACTGACATCAATTCACTTCCTTATTAGTGACATGGTAGAAGGTCAGAGGGCTAGTGATGTATGTTTCCATTGTCAGTTTTTGCTGTAATAAAGACAGATAGTCATACTGTTGTGCTAAAAAACGGCTGGTATTGGAAATTGTTACGAGGAACACTTTGTGTTAAGGTGCTTTGATTTTTTTAATTGTGAGAAGACATGTCTCTGAAAATTTATAGAAATTCCTCATTATCCAGAAAAAGGAGAAACTTTGCAGTCTCCAGTATCTTAGATTTAATCTCTCTGTTTAAAGTTCCCTACTGGTGACATTTATTTTTCTCTGTTTTAACACATGCTTCCTTTCACCAACACTATCTTCCCATCAGGAATCAAAGCAAATCCAGATGGCTCAAGAACAGATGGCTTATGGTTTAAGAAGCATGGGTCAAATTCAGCCATGCAGTGTACCAAGTTCACAGGAGCGCTCTTCTTACATCTAGAGATTTGGAGAAGCTGAATAATGATTTTTCCCTGCTTTGCTATTGTCAGGCTGTGAAAGTCAGCATGTATGAGTGAAACCAGAAGGTGCTATAGGAGGGAAAGTTCTACATGCTTCACTCAAGGAAAAGAATGAACTTCTCATATGGTAACAAGGCACAATGTAGCAGTTGCAAAGCCAGATATCTGAGAAGTATTTCAACAATCTACTTTGCTCTGAAATTTGAACGAGACTCCTGGAAGAAGTCTGATAATCAGTGCTGGAGACAGCCAAGGTGTTTCCAGGGAAGAAGAGAAATGGAGATCTAGCAACCTCACTATTCAACATGACATGTACATTGTGCCAGTAAAGCACTTTGTTTTGGAATACATGTAAGGATAGAGTCCACTCAGTATTTTTTTTATCAGTAAATCCCCACTGCAATACAGTCAGGAGTGTTATCCCTATAATTTAGGTGAACAAAGAAACAGAGAGAATTAAAGCAATCTAGTCTTTCAAGACCATGCAATACAGCAGTACATGGAAAAGAATCCGTTTACCATATTTTTTAATCCTCAATAGCTTTTGCAGAAAGGGATAGTTTTGAGAAGGGAGCTTGATGGATAGGAAGATTCAAAGGTAGTCTTACTTACTTAAACTTTGTGAATATTTGGCTTCTCTCCTTTCAAAGACTTTCTCTTCCCTATGTTTTGGATTCTTCTCGGCACTCCAGGAGTGGTCTCACCAGTGCTGAATAGAGGGGAAGGATCACCTCCCTTAACTTTGCCTGATGATGCCTAGGGCACTATTAGCCTTTCTTGCAACAAGGCTCATTGCTCATGTTCTCCTTGGTCTCTGCCAGGACATCCCAGGTCCTTTTCTGCCAAGCTGCTTTCCCGGTGGCCCCAGGACTTTGCTCTTCCCCTGGTTTAACTTAATGAGGTTCCTGTCAGCCCATTTCTCCTGGATGCTGAGGTCCCTCTGCATGGCAGCACCACCCTGTAGAGGATCAGCCACCCCTCCCAGTTTTGGGTAATCAGCAGACTTGCTGAGTGTACACACTCCCCACTCTGCTTCATCATCCAGATCCTTAACAAAGATGGTAAATAGGGTTGAATTCAGTATTGACCCTTGGGGCGTAACTAGCACTGCTCCTTACAGGCCATCATCTAGACTTCATGCCACCCTGTCGTGTTTGTTTTGCCTGTATTTCTTTTCACACTTGCCTATAAACTTTACACTGACAAGAAAGACTTAAGAAGGGAAAAGGGGTGAGGAAAAAAAATCAGCATCTCCCACAGAGAAATTAAACATGATAATCTTATTCTCTATCGCATTATGTTTGTTATCTGCTAGACATTGCTTAATACCGCCATGTGGTCCTTGCCTTGTCTCTCCCTTTCCAGGCCTGGAGTTGACAAAAAGACCTAGGTGGAGGAATACTACCTCCAGGAAAATCCTCAGAGATCAGCATAGGCAAGCATAAATCAGGAGAACCTTTAACACACTGTATTTTAGAGTAAGGGCCAGTCTAGCCCATCCCAATACTAAAGATATAATTGGGATAACTTAGTTGCATCAGGATCTCATCTGAGCTTGAGGACCAAACCTCTGCTGTTAGTTCTTACACACAACCACTGCCTTGGTACAGCCTCTTATCTGGCTGAACTTTGCAAAACCATCCTATCTGGTAGGAAATGCAGGGTATAATTTTAAGCCTCTAATGGTTTGGTTTTGGAAATCTTGCTCCTACTGTATATGCAATCAACACACCTGTGACTACCTGCTGTCATCCTAAGTGTGCCTTTTTCTCCTAAATACATAACCATAACAAATTTACATCTGCTGCAGAAATGCTTAAAGCTGGCATGACCTGGATTTATGGGAGCAGAGCCAGCAGAGCAACATGAGAAATGTGTTCTGCCCAGCTCTAGTTAATATTCTCAATCTCCCAAGATTTCTGAATGTCATCCCAAGTATAAATTAGACCACTGAGAGGGTTACATATCCCTGTATTTTTCTCCCTGCCTCTCTGCCAGTCATTTTCAGCAAGCAAAATCAAATCTTTCCAGGTAAAGAGTTGTAACAGATTACATCCACTTTGCAAAACTTACTATAAAAGATATATAGCAATGTAACATAAAAAGTCCAGTGATGGCATAATCCAAAACCTCTCCAAAACTTTTAGTACAAACTGATTTTAAAATAATCCTTTTGTCTTTGCAGAACTTGAAACCTTTTTCAAGGAAAGACTCTTCTAATGGGATAATTTGACATTTTGGATGCACAAGCCATGTAGTTTTCCTCATAAATTGAATTGAAATGTTCCTTGTATGATAAGTCTACATTGAAAGAGTATGTGTGGTACAGGGTTACCCAAACCAGCTCTAAACAAATTAGTCTGGGCACCAGCTGCTGTGTAACTCTGTTAGCCAAGAAGTCCATCAAGGGTAATGAGATCTGCTGAGAGGCAGACAGCATTAACTTATGTAAAGTGTCCTGTTGCCGTGGCATTCTCTTATTCCTAATTTGATAATTTTACTATTCTGGTGATTTTCAGCAGCTAAGTATCTGTAGCATATACTTGGAATATTGTTTACGTGTATGTAGGCTTTGGAACTAAATAATTCAGAATCAAATTTAACTCTAGTCTGTGTATTTATGTATATGGAGTATAATGAACAGAATCTATTTCATATTAACAGCCATTTATCTCAGTGAAGCTAATTGCACTTCATGTGAAGGGAAGTATGGAACCTGAACTTACCTATCAGAATATTATTGAAGATAATGTGGAACTATCTGGCAAACTCACAGCTTCCATAAATACACTTCCTAATATATTTTCCAATGAGAGGCTATGAATATTTTGGTAGGGGAAAGGTGAAGTAAAGCCCTTCTCATTCTAAGATTTAGTCTGGCAGGAAATTGAGAATACTATGCCATACATGACTTACATAAAGACGTGTGTTTTATGCTGTACATACACCTTGGACATTGTAAAAAGGCAAGTTTTCCACTGGGTGTTCTTGGGTACTTGGTGAGAATATAGTAAGTGTGCTGCAGACCTCCCAGGCTATTTTTTGGGCTTCTCTGTGGCTTGGTGTATCATATCTATCCTAGCTTTTTATCCCAATTGAATGGCAAAAGCTACATCTGCACCAAAGCAGAAATGTCTTTTTTGAGCTTCAGCTAAAAGTGGTAAAATCAAGGTGGTCCTATAACCTGTGAAGGTCCCAAGTGAAAGTCATTTAGTTGAAACTTAGTGGAGACTCATACATACAGAAATAACATTTTTTAAAAGAAGAGCCTTTTAACTACGAATGTTCTACAATAATTTTCTTGGTATTTGATTTCTCTGAATTTAAAGCTATTGGCAAATGTTTTGTGGACCAGCAGGAAGGAAGCATATGTATGGAAAACAAATTGTCCTGAAGCTGGTCTGTTCTATAGATTCTTATTGAGTATATAGATCTAACCTACAGATTCTCATAGAAAATGTAATTGAACATAGAAATGACTAAAAAAAGGGACATTTTTGTAATATTCTTCCCTCTTACAGACACTCATCAGGAAAAAAACCCCCCATCTTCTGTAACGAAATACATATTCTTCTCAGTAATAGGAAAGAAAGAGTTAGGCCATGAGAAATATTTAGTTATTTCTTATGCACTGAGATATTACAGTGACTATTGTCCATCAGGAGCCCCACTAGATATAACTGCAGAGTTAAAGACAGACAGACTTCTCTCCCAGATTAGTAAACCCCCCACAACTGCTAAATGTTTGGCCTTATGAAAAAATCTAAAGCTGTATGGGTGTTACATGCAGAAACATAAAACTCCATGACTTCTCTGCCTCCAAACAAAAAAATCTACTTATACTTAAAGGAAAAACCCCATTGCCATGCATTTGAAATTGAGTGCTGAAAATCACTAGTCTTTTGGAAAATGCAATTATGTGCATCAAAAGTGTGTGTGGGTGTAAGAGCTTGAGAGACAGAGCCACATGGCATGGCTGTTTGCAAGTCCTCCAAGCTTTTTCCATTTGAATTCTTTTACATCCCAGAAACTGTTCTCCAGAAAAAGTGGCACCTCCTCTTGGCATTTCTAATTTGACACATTAAAAACATAACCAAAATTTCAAATTTTTGCACAATATTCAAAGGATGAGAGTTACATTAGCTTTTTATCCAGGACAATCTGAATAAAAACTTACTGCACAGTAGCTTTTTAAACTTTGTCGCAATAAACTCCAGTGAAATAACAGAATTCTCTTTTTGAACTCAAGCAATTTATGTGTTATGAAGTGTTGAGAATAGATTAATAATTTTTGAGAAAGGGACCATAATAACCAGTTATTCAGCTGTGTGAACTCTCAAATACCACAAGCTGCAGAACACACCCATGCAGTCCTTTGTCAGGTCATGTAGCACAAAGTTAAGCTAAAGCATACTTTTCAAAAAGGTGTATTCTAATAGGTTGAAGATTTTGAGTGTGAAAAATGCCAAACAGTCCTTTGTAAAGTCTTCCAATGCTGGATTATGGTCTCCTTTCCCCCATTAAAGATTACTGCAATGAAATTCCTATTATGCTTGTTGTTCCCTGGGATAAGAATACCTCATCGAGTCAGGAAAAATCAAACTATTTCTCACACTTGCATAAGCAGTTCTTCAATTCTGTGCAATTTTATGACTACTCATGGTATGATAGTGTTTGGCACATCATAAATATCCAGAGATTATTTCCAAGGTGCATCCAGCCCTTGCACACAGAACGGCACCACAGGCTAAGCTGGCTTCACTGAATGAATGGAGGTAACACGAGCAGCACTAGCAATGGCACAAGCTTTGTCCAGGCTTTCCCACTACTGGGAACACATCCTGGGGCTCTGTGGCATCGCTCGGCTGGATGCCAGCCCAGACACAAGCCTGTGCCTCTTTATCTCACCACTGTTGCAGCACATGCTGCTTGGGTGATGGCGAAGGGGTGCGGGGTCAGGACAAAAGTCAGTGGTGACACAGAGGTTCAGAGCACAGACAGTGAATGAGCTCTCTTGCCCTGGGAGCTTTGCTGACTGCCTGTGCCAGTGTAGCTGTAATAACCAGCACCACTGGCTGGAGGGAGAGCTGGGAAGTGACCAGTTTCTTCTCTCTTGTTCCTCTTGTCTGCTTGCCACTGCTTACTTAGCTTTCTTCTGGTGGGGGAAAATCATGGACTGGTGAATGGGCTCTCTCTTACTGGGGTGTCTGGAGAGCTGACTGCTCAAGTGGGCACTGGGATGTGATGCTGGTAGTGCTACTCTTTATGCTGGACTTTGAGCCACTTGAGATGTTAAATCTCATGAAAATTGGAGGCGCTCTTGCTCTTGTGTTTAAGACTGATTTTTACCCTACCCTGGTGCCCACCACTAAGGCATACCTGCCTAACCCTAAACATGCTGCATGCCACAATCACATTTTATTTTGTCTCTTGTGGCAAAATAAGGTAGTGTCATGATCTGTAGCAGAAAGATCTGTGCCTTTTGCACAAGTAGATTTTTATTTCTACATTGCATTGAAGGAAAATTAGGTTCACTGTGTTGGTTATATTAACTGTTGTGAATGTAAGGAATGTTTTATGGGAATTTAATAATTAAACAGATTTCAAGGGCCTGTCAACAAGACTTCAGCTCCATAGAGGAGCCACTTGAACAGAGAGTGCTCGCAAATATACGATGAAGTTGAGAGATGAGAACATGGTTGAAATTACTGTACATTAAAACAAAGTAGTCAATAAAAATGCAAACACTCTGAAGTGTTTTAATAAGATTACACTAAATCACCCTCAAACAGCATTCAGCAACACATGTCACAGGGATTCAGGGCTGCTTATCCAAACTCTTCTGTTCCTCACCTTCTCTGCAAGAATGCTAAATCTTTGCAAAGGATTCAGATTTGCCACTCTCTAACTCCTTCTGTATGTTCTTTTAGATTACACTGAAGAAGTCTTGTATATTTAGGCCTTATTGGCATGAAGCTTGACCTGAAGTCATTTTGAATCATCTGCCATCTATGGACCTGGATGCATGTTTGGCCCCATGGGAGTCATTAACGTGCTGAATGGGGGCTACATAGCTAAGTCACTGTGCGTTGAATTAAATGCACGCCACCTTCTTGTCAAGGAATTAAATACGTATTGCATAGATAACCATGGGATTTTTATTTTGGGTGGGAATTTAAACAAAATATTTTGCATTTTGAACAGTTGCCAAACTCTTCTTCAGCTCAAAACAGTGTAAGCTTTTTGGCTTTGCTTATAGACTCTTTGGCAGCAGGTTGGTTTTTTAATTTCTTTTTTTCACTGAAGGCAAAAATCTGATCAATTTATGATCTTTAACAACAAGAAGCTATGAACAGAAGTTTCCTTCAATTTCTCTAGCGACACTGCTAGGTGGCAAAATGTACATGTACAAATATTTCCCATTCATTTCTGCTTTAAGCATTAATTGTCTAATAGTGCAGCACAAATGTGGACAGCAGTTTTGTCAGAAACATTTTCACCATTTCTTCCTTTCTTTCTTTACTTGCTGGGGACTTTTGTTAGCACCTAGAGGTGAGTTGCTCCAACATATCGAGCACCAGCAGTCGTGCAGAGAAGAGCGATGAGTCAGGCCAGCCCTGAAAGGTTCCTGCAGGGTGACCATACCTGCTCACAGCCACCACTGCTAAGAGCAGAAAATGAGCTACAAAATGCACAGGACAGGTTTTCATGCCAGCCTGTGTAGGGTTTTGTCACCTGTCTCAGCCTTTAGGGCAGTATTTCTCAAACTAATAGCTAAAAATTGTTCTGCAAAGGCATAAAGCATTTTAAGTGCTTCACCCCCACTTTTACTCCCATGCTCTCCAGAAGGAGGCAAACATTAAGTAGGGAAAAACAGAAATAACCAATTCAAATAACCAACCTCCAGCATTTCAGCTGTTAAATGATCAAGAGTGTTGTTATAAAAGATGAACACTGGTCTTTTATAGAATTTTTGTTCCTTTAGAAGAAACCAATGGTCTTTGGGGTTTAAAGGAGTTTAAATTGTATTTTCTGGGGAGTGTATCTCTCAAACAAGAATTTGTTAACCGCTTTTTACTAAATATTTTTGAAATATCTCAGAAGTATCCTATAAAATCCATTGTCCCTCAACAGGTTTCTGATGGCACCTGGTGCACTGATCACATTATTGCATTTCAGGTGAAGCTACAGCCCATTCAATCTGACCTCAGTTGCCAGATCAGTCACACACTCTAAAGACTTAGCAGAACTCCTCTTTTGCTGATGTAGCTTTTCAAGATCATATTTGTCATGATCAATGAAACACCAATTTTTATCTCCATCAGCTTTCCCAAGAAGCCAAAATCTCCCTGCTCCCTCTTTGAATGGTGCTTCAGGTTGCGCATAATTCAAGTATTTATACTTTCAGCACTTACAACATTCAGAGCTTCTGTTGCAATGGGTATGAGTCATGTATCTCAAAATCTCTTTCTGGGACTCTAGCCAAACAAGAAGATCTTTATTTTTCTTCTTGCCTTCCTTTTTTTTTTCCTTGTGCCTCTGTAAAAAGATAAGTCACTATCTGAAAGGAAAATACCTTAAGCTTGAAACTTTGCCCTCAGGTGAAGCTGTTCCACTGTTGAAAAGTCTTGTGGTTTTAAATGTTTAAATAATAGATTAACTGAAGGCCTGCATGTTTCTTAGAAACAGAATGCAAGAATTGGGTTATTTGGGGTGATTCTGGAAGTTACAGAGCCTGAAATTCCTCACAAATAGAGAGGATGAGGAGAGAGGAATGGGGGCAGGTAAGGACAGTGCTCCATCATAACAGAGCAGTTCACTTCACTTGCATGCTGTTGAGAGACAATATCTGAAAAAAAATAGGAAATTCCGATTTTGTTTTGGAATAGTATGTCTGAAAACCAGAAGTTATTATACATCTCATATTGCAAACAAATATAAAGGTGATTTCCCTGCAGCCATGATAATAAAGGCTCTTAAAAATATCAGTTACTCAGAGGAGACAATCTGACGCAGTGAAAGGCAGAAGATTAATCAGAATTGCTATGCAAAACACATTTCACACCTAGTAATCCTGATTTTTTTTAATACAAGTTCTTATGTCCATCACCATATTATAATGGGAAGCCAGGTGAAAGGGGAACTTTCACATTTGCAAATAACAAGTAGGTCTTCCCCATATTGCTTCATAAAAAAATGTTTTTCTTTTCTATTCTTTGTTTCTCTATTTATGTTGTGTAGCTAATGGTACATTTGAAAACAAGATGAGAAGCCAAGCTTTCAACCCTTTAAGAGCATGTTTAGGTGTTAATAACATTCAGACTTTGTTTAACAGTACATAGAGAAAGGTACAGATAGAAATGATGATGGACAAATTAATGTATTCCCATTAGGAATTGAGGAGATCTAGGCTGGATATATATCTTGTGTCTGGTGGGTTCAGACTTTTTGAAGGAAATCAGAACTCTATTTAAACTTCAACACAAGAAAGCTTGGGGTGTTAGCAGAGTGAAATGTTTACTGACATTGACATACAGAAGTGGATTTTTTCTTCAGTTCTCACGCTACATCTAAAATTGGGAAAGGATCTATTTTAGGTTATTCTTGTCAACATGGTATTATTAAAACCTTGAATCTTGGAATAAATTTTGGAAGCATTACCCATTATACTTGATAATTTGCCAGATAAGGAGCTGTGTGTTTCAGTATTTGAATTAAGTTCAACAAACATATAAAGTGTTAATATATCCTATACTTACAAAAGATAGACTGCCACTAAAAATAAAATGGGTATGATAAAGCAATTTTGTAATTACAGAAAACTGCTACAGATACTGTTCTACTGAAATATATCACTTCACTGTGAGGCTTCACTTCTATTAATTTTTCCTTTCCATACTGTAGGTGCACAGCTTCTCTAGCACTGATAGATGACACCCAGGCAAAGACTGAGTTCCAGAAGGTCTCTGCAGCAATGCAGTGTGGTGATAAACACAGTTGTAACAAATGTGAAAGAGCTGCTCAGGAAAGCAGCACTTTGCAGATCCTGATTTTGATTCAGATACATGCCGCTAATAGTAAATGGGCATCAGTCTCAGCATGCCAATAAGTCAGGTGCAGTTTGAGCAAAGGTCACAGTCTGGCTGCAAGGCAGATGTACGTGAGCCATAAAATGTGCATGTGGCTAAAAGGCAAAATTCAAACTAGTCCAGTTTCCAAAGAGATGAGATCTAACTGCATACAGAGGTTTGGAGGAAGAAGAGATGTCAACTAGGGAAACAACTGATCTGCTGTTGTTAGCTGTACTCCTTTTCCAAAGTCGAGGTGTCTCCTTCAAAATTGTGGGGCAAGTGTCAACAAAAAACCCCATCACCATATTATCCCAGCACAACACCACAGTGTATTTTTCCCAAGTTTTCTTCAGAGAAATGGCTGAAGCAGCTTCCCTGGGAAGTAACTAAAAAACTGATGAAGTGGAATTTGAATTTTATTGTCTACCTTGAAAGGAAAATGGAACAGCATGTGACAGGTATGCATTTTTTACTTTAATCATACTGGGAGATGCCTTGTTCTGACGTTGATATGAGTAGGGAAAAAATGTGATTTTTTTTTTTTTTTTTAATAGAAAGGATGCCTATTTTGGCCTCTTTTTCCTTTTAAGTTCTAGTTGCCAGCTCTGGGAATTCAAGCAGGGAATCAGAATGGGGCTCAGTCTATCCTCACAAGTACAAGGTTGTGCCATTCAGGTTGTCTCCTTGTTACACAGGGGCAAGTCTTACTCTCAATGATAAGAAAAGAGTTTCACAGAAAATATAACATCAAACTGCTATGAGTAATCAGATTAATCAGTGCTGGAGGCACTCAGTGGCAACTCAAAGAAAAGAAAGTGTTTTACATGGAGAGGCTTTTCACAAAAGTGCACACATTCCTTTTTATCTGCATGTTTATGGATGGAGTCATGTATTCATAATGCCATGCCAGATGCAGGGAAAAAATATTCATTTTGTTAGTTGTATCTGGCCCAGAGCAAGGAGGATAGAAGTGGAGGAATGGAAGTTAGAATAACTGTAGTGTGTCTGCTGCTTCCCAGACAAAGTTACCTGTAAATTAGGTAACTGACATGTCACACTTACATCTTACCCAGCAATGACTTACTCCTTCATCCTCTGTTGACTTCAAAAAACCTATAATTAGCTCAATTCTCAAATATACTTCCCCTGATTCTATTGTTGCTTTCTCATGCTGGACTCTCCCAAAACACCCTGTGCCAGTTTGAACAAATTTGGAGGAAAATATCCTCTGATAGAAGGCAGGTTACAACCATCCTTCCCCCATCAGGTTCGGGAAAAAAGAAATTTTTTTCCTTGGAGGAAAGTGAAAGAGATAAAACTATTTATTTAACAATCACACAGGAAAAGGATAATAATGCTAAATAATAAACCCTCTCACTGTGGAGAGAAAACCTGGGAAAATTTCAGAGTCCTTCTGTAGGTAGCCTCTCCCCTCCTCCTTGGAGCTGGGACGGGATAGGCCCTCCTCCCGGGCCTTGATGAAAAAAAATCCTCCCGATGTGTTCTGATATTGAAACAGTCCAGAAAAAGTAGATGGAAAAAATCGAAGTCCCAGGAAAACAAAGTTCAAGTCTCCAGAGGGAAAAAAACCTGAAAAACTGGCTGAAAGCTGGCTGAAAAAAGCAAGCAGGGTGCTTCCCTCCGCTGTTGCTCGCTGCTGCAGCTGAACGCAGAGGAGTCTGTGTGTCCTTGAAACACTGCTTTGAAAGTTCTCTGGGTTTTTTTTCTCTCCCCCCTCTCAGGCTCAGTTTAAAGGCATAGAAAGGCAGAAAATTAATTTCTGGGCATAGAGCAGAGATAGGGGATACACATCATAAAGTCACCCCAAGACACACCCATCACAACTATATACCTTAAAGGAAATCTGTCTCAGAAAACCTCCAAGAAGATATTAATCATGTAATAGCCAGGATAGAAATAATTACAGGTCAAATAAGTAAATTTAGACACAGTATTGTTGCAGGTAGTGGTCCAAGGTGTCTGTAGCTCGTTACAGTCATCAAATAAAAACTGATGCCTATATGGGGCTAAATTCTTGCTGTTTTACCACCAACAGAATTTTCTGAGCTGCTGTATTATGAACACTTGCATAGTTATTTATAAATATAAATTGCTATGAACTCTCAGTTCCTTTGCTCTGGCTCCTACTGGAATTACTCTCTGAATAAATGAAGTCTTCATATGTTGGGGAAAGCAGTTTTGGTAAAACTGATGCTGTAAAGGTATGTGACTTCAAACTGACTATCTGAACAAAAAAGTTTATGTGAAAATACAGGCCTAGGATAGACTCAAGTGTTTTGATAGACTTCAATTTCAGAGTAGAGTTAGTAAGCACCTTTGTGCTGTACTTTACTGAGAGGATAAACCTATGATCTTCTACTCGGGTTGTACCAAATTGTTCAACTCAGTTTGCAAAGATAAAGATGTGACGTTTGTTTTTACACTGAGGTGTGAAACATGGTTTAAGATGCTGATGGATGCATGACTACTGTTCTCTAGAAATCCACAATCACTTCAGACTTTTAGTGTTGTGTGTTCAGAATACATATAATAGTTGTTATTTAAGAAAGTGATAGAAATTTAGGCACGGATTTCCTAAAGTAATGTTATCCTGAAGGTGCTGACAGGGAGACTTGATATACTGAGTTGGTAGGTAACAATAACCAGAAAGAGAGCTCCTCCCAGGTAGAGTAGGCTCAAATTACATCACTGGAAACAAGGGGAAGGATATGGGTCTTGCCTTTAAACTCAGGAAACTATCTCATAGTGTGAGCACCTAAGATACAGCAACTGATTCCCTCTGACAATAAGATTTGCAATATAAATACAATTCATACCAGCATTTGCAGTTTTCCTCCATTTATATATACCTGCTGTCTTGAAACACTGAGTATTGCTGTGAATTTATCATCTGATTGCAGAGGTTCATTCCTAACTCCTACAAAACTGAGAACTAAATGCGCTAAAGGATTCAAATTCTTCAAACAATCTTCTGTTTCACGTATTTTCTTTACATTCCCACAGAGGAGTAACATATTTTTATTATTGTACAGTGTGCAAAAAAATGTGTGCGTGTGCATGCAGAGGTATATGAAAACATGTGAAGAGGTATCAGGAGAACAGAGCCCCAAAACTGGACTGAGCCTAAACTCTCTCCTCCAAATCTATTGAATTGTTGAAAAACTCCTGAGAGGATGTGCCACCACCCAAGAGTTGTGCCTCATTTGAATGTTTCTCTTGAAATTTCATCTCTGCTCAGGGTGGAGATGGGGAAGAAGAGGCAGCCACAGAAAATAGCTGTCTGAATGATGGGATGTTAATGCCTTTCAAGCTGTGGCTTCTAAGTATGGAACAATTTTATTTCAAAAGTAGAACATTCTGATGACATAGATAATTACCATGCCCCACAGAGAGCTTTCAAACTGGTTCTGAAAATAAGCACATACTTTTAGTTCACTAGTGAATCACAAGTATTCAATCTCACTTTAGGACTTTATCTATCATGTCTGCCTGATGACTGGACTAAGAGATAACTAACTCAGGAGTAGCTCACTGCTTTTGATAGCTGTCTGTTTTAATTCTCACTTAGGGCTCAGATGTATGGTTTAGTTCAGCATAACAGGCTGCCCTGCATCACGAGTGCCCTGTTTACACTTTTGGTCAACAGGAATTAAAAATGCCATGAAATTCATTTCACCATCTTTCACCACTACATTTCTCTCTACCAGGTTCTTTTCAAATCTGAATGTAAATCAACAGTCCAAGAGCTAGATCCCATAAAGTATTTATCCAATGCATGCTAGCAGAGTTTTTTTTAGTGTTCAGCTCTCAGAGTAGCGTCCAGAGCCTTAAATTTTTGTTCTCTCTACAGTTTATGATGGAATTAAACCACTGGACTTTTGAAAAGCATCTGTGTTGAAGATGGAGCTGTCTGTGCTAGACTGGCACTTCTGTTTTCTTGTGATATTAGTTAGGCATTCAGATAATGACAGAACAAAAGCATCTTGGATGCTTTACCTCTTTCTCATTATAAGGGAAAAGTCATAATGCAATGCCAGCTTCTTACAAGATGCATTGGATTGCCAGATTGACGGTGCTTTAGTAAAATAAAAAATCAAACCGATCACATGAAGAGAACAGACGTAATTTCTAGGTTAAATGTTCAAAATATTCAAAATGTATATAGGAAGCTGGGACTTAACCTTTGAGCTTCTGTCTAGGGGAAACAACAGAAAAATAATCTCTTCCACCTGAAGCAGACCTTACTACCTCAGGTGAAGACTTCCTTTAACAGAGTGCATGCACATGCAAGATTCCAGTTCTATATGAAAATTCCTGGTCTCTGGAAAGGAGGCAGATGCATAAAGTGACTGTTCAAATTTAAAAGAATCACAGAGCATATATGACTAAAAGATGAACAAACTGTAGCTCATTTTTCTGAAGCAATGCTTTTAGCTGAATTAGTCATGAATTGTTGTAATATGAAGTGAGGAACAAACAAGCACAGATCATCCCAATGTATGGAAGTAAAATGTAAAGTGCAACCAAGCAAGGTTTACATCTGGTATGGTCTGGTCAAATTTCTTTGATAATAAATGCCTAATCTCCTACTGAGCATACCCAGAAATACATGTCTATAATTTACCATAGACTTAATGCAAGTTCTGGAAACACCCATGTGTCAGTGTGCTTGGGTAAATGCTGACTGCTCCTGACCCTATGCAGATTCTTTAGTGCATGAGAAACAGAGAAACAGACAAGCATTTTATGCTTACTTGCTCGTGGAAATGAGGGAGATGCTGTTTTCTTTTTTTAATCAATATACAAAAGAAAGCAGACATTCTGTCACCTTATCACCTCTGATTCTGTAGAGAACAATAAATGAAAAAAGATTTCAAATAAACAGACATCAGTTGTTGGTATGAGTCATCCTGATGAATAATGGTGATAATGAGAATGGTATATTGTGTATCTAACATGAAATCTCTATTTCTAGAGAAATCTAGAATAAAATTCAAATCTAGTTTGTTATTCTGCTTTTTAATTATTTTTATCTTCTCTTTGTTTATGATGGGCTTACAATGGCTGCATCATAAATTTCCTTTGTGTACCTGTTATAGAAAAGGTGTACAGGAGGTAAAATTTTAGATAAAATTCAGTACTTTAAAGTTCCAGTACTCCTAATGCAAAACCATCTTAAGCAGTTGCAAACTTTCCCTGGTTTTTGTGAGCTTTCAACACATCCAGTATAGATTTCTATTTAAATAATGCTTTTTTTCCCATTTAAAAATTGAATGGAAAAAACATTGTGCAAAAGGTCTTTGTGCTGGAGTAGTAAATAAGAGGACTTCCTAAGCAAAAAAATAGGTTCCTTTCTTTTCTGAAAACTCTATTCTTGCTATGAAAGTGATTACCTGACAAAAATAGTAGTAGAAGACAATATCAGAGATGAATTCTGCTACCGATCATGTAGTTTGGTTTACTCTAGTCTGTTTTGATACAGGCAGTTTAGACAGAAAAAGACTTATAAAGACAGGATTGTAGACGCTCACGTGTAAACATGCACTGCATTCTTTCCCCTTCCTCTTCCTCTTCAAGTGCCAAGTTGGTAATATCTCTCCAGACCTGTTCAGGAGTAAAAGGAAGACATAACTGCAGTTTAAAAAGAAATTGGTTCAAATGCTAGTGGTTATCTAGTTATGTCTTTTGGCTTAAGTGGTTGCCAGTGAAGTAAGTTTTTTCTTTCCCAAGGCAAGATTACAATCTCCAAAAGCATTTGTGGGGGCCATTAAAATTACTCTGGCTTGACATAATAGCATCTCAGAAGAGATTGTGATTAGTCAATAACACAATAAAAAAGATTGGACATAAAGAAGTGTTCTAATTTTACCTGTTATTTACAGGAGGAAAAGGAAGAAATCAAAGATGTTTAGGGAAGGGTTTCGTTTTTTGCAAATTAGGATTGTTATACCAAAATTCTTGCAGTATAAAATAAAAAACATCAGTGGTTGTTAGTTGTCACAATAGTAAATTTATACACAAGAGAAACAGGAAAAGAAAAAAATAAATTGGTTAATAACCGTATCACTTTGAAATTCTCCTGACCCAAAGATAGTGATGTGTAAAATCATTTGTTGCTATAGTAAATGTCAGTTTGGTACTAGTAAGCATTTAATCAGCTTTCTGCTTGATACATTTAATCTGACTTCAGTGTTTTACTTGAGAAACTAATACATTACGTGGTTAAGTGACTGATGATGAATTCAGGAGAGCACAAGTGCCAGTCACAAAGAATCAGGTCTTTTTAGTGCCCACATTAGCTTGACTCCCATGAATAATCCTCTGTCTAGCAGAAGAAGTTAAGTAAAGCCATTAACTATCCTCAGCAGCTATGGATAACCTCCAGCAAACCACCAAAACCAATAAACACAGGTGGTATACTTCGATATGTTTGGTCTAATACAGAACTTTCTCATATTTTCTAGACTTACTCATTTATGGAAGCAAACTAAGTTCTCTCTAAGTTCTCTTCTAATTCAGAACTGTGTGTCTTACTGCCTCCTTTTCTGTTTCCTAATTTCAGACTGCATTATTCACCAGTCATGCCTGGACATCTCTTCCCCATATCATCAGAGGACATGGCACAGCCTGGAGGAAGAGTGGCTCCCTCCATGGTCAAAGTGGCACAAAAGAGCTGGTTGGCATGAGCTCAAACAGATCCAATATGTGCCACCCCTGTTTTAGAAGTGGATTCACCAGGAGAGTGGTGATGTGACCCAAGGTCACCATAGAAAATGGTGCTGGAGCCAGCAGCAGAGTGGAATTTCCTCGCTGTCATCTCTGTGCTGTCCTCTCGCGTCACCAATTGCTCAGGTCATCCAGACCTGCAACCTGGCAGTGTCCCTTGCACTAAATAAATAAAATGCAAGCAAAACCGTGACAGTGGCAAAGCCAAACACTCCAAAGTGATGAGGTGCCACAACTAAGGTGGCCTTTGCCTGCAGAATTAGATATCTTATGTGCACATAAGTGTGCCATCCACTCATCTATCCTCACATCTATCCACACATATGTATGCTTATATTTATGCTGTAGTTCTGTCTTCAATTACAATGTACCATATAATTTTTGACAGCATTCCTTAATTATAGAATTATTACAAAGCCATATGGTGGAAACAGAGCACAACTCATCCCTGTGGCCTCATGTCTACTTAACAGGGGTCACTCCAGTGCTGGAAGGTTACCTACTGCTACCTTGCTTAAAAGGCACTTAATTACTCTTAACAGGGTGTAAAGGAATGGGTGAATTAAGTTCTTTTCTTTTTTTAAAGACATCAATCTCTAACTGCATTGTCGTAGTTACAGCTGGGGAGTTTGAGAAATGTACTAGTGAAATATATTACTCAGACGTGTGATTATGATTCATCTGGGAGCTTGGAAAAGAAAAGATGCACAAGTTCTTCCTCAGACCCATCAATTCTTCCTTTATTACTTTATTTGAAAGAAAACTTGGACAACCCAAAAAATAATTTGATTTTATGATAGCCATAGGAAGAATAAAAGATGTTCTTTTATACCTACCCATGGCAGAACTACAGGCTAAAGATCAATTTGAAACAATGGTTTTCCTCACTTCATTTGCTAACCATTTCAAAGGCATTACATTCCCATTTCTTTCAGGCAATCGTAGATTCTGGGGCTGGAAAATTTGTTCTCCTACTAAAGCAAGATACTCTTAACATCTTTTGTCTGGCAGTATCTAGTTATCAAGTACTCCAAGAAAGTTAAAAAAGGATTGTGCAATTGATAAACAATCCACCCTTGAGGGTTTCAAAAGATTTTTCCCTGGCTTGTGGGATGGCACATCAAGGCAGCAATACTAGTGTTTTGTTTCCTCCTTAGTAAGAGAGTTCTGGACGTTTCCATGATGAATAAACACATCAGTTCCTCTTTAAAATATTTTTAAACCCTCAAAATATTCTAAACGCATCCTTCATAGATGTTGTCATAGCTGACATATGAAAAGTATCCCTGGGCTATCCAATGTTGTAAATAGTTTTTTCCTCCTCTTCTCCCCAGTCTTAGCTATTTTCTGACTCAGACTCCAGCCATGCACTTTCCCACGCGCAGGCATGACCTGGGACTTGACTACATGAAGCTCTTGTTCCTAGTTTGTAGATTTTACCTATTAACTGTGGGCTCCTCTGCACTCTTCACAGCAGGTCCCATTCCAAAGTGTCAGTGCCTCTAGGGCAGGGGTAGTGAAGAGTGCAATGAGTAGGCAGTCTGCTTAAAGGTTCTTTTCAGGGCAAAATCACTGCTGGTAAAAAATACCTGTTTAAAACCAAAATATATCACCCCTATTTTTAAGGTGCCTGTCCACCCTTTGCATGGGGATTTTGCAAAGGCCAGCATCCTCTGTGTGTTCCCACAGGGTCTCTGTCTTCCAGCTTGTCTCCTTGCCACAGCTTTTGATCTACTCTGGATATTCCTAAGTGATTCACCAACATTTAATGGGGATTAGGATGTTTTTAATTGTTTATAATTGTTTTGACCTTCTGCCTCAGCTGAGATCCTGGAATTGTGCCATTGCACTCCTTCAAGCAGGAGTGGTGGATTAGGGCAAAGCAGTTTGTAGAAAGAGGTAATTTTTTTTTATTGGCCCAATTACTGTGGATGGAGAGAAGAGTTATATTGCAGGAGTCAAACACCC
>NW_008236965.1:3804155-3834796 GCF_000691975.1 Corvus brachyrhynchos | reverse complement strand
GCAAAACCTTGTGCAGGTCTGAAATGAAAACTTCAATCTTCAAAGATAAATGCATGTAGAGAGCAATTACTCTGAACTTAATTTCTTTATGTTAACAAGTTAAATTAACAAAAAGAAAAGGCAGCTGGTGGTTGTGAAATGGAGACAGTGTCTTAGCAGAGGGAGGGGTGATAAATTGTTAGCTCAAAAATTTTCATCTACTTCATGAGGTTGTTCCAGGAGCACAGTGGCCTCGTACAGGAGATGACTATCAACAACCATTTGACTAAGATTCACCATGCCAAATACACAGTAGGACTTATGTCTGAGAATGCTACAAAAACCTGGAAAATTATTTCCTTTAACTAACCACTCCAAAACTATGAGCTAAAACAAGAAACAGGCTAAAATGAAGTGCTTCTGAAGTTTCCCTAACCATTTTACAAGACTCCAAAATGCTATAAAAATAACCAAGACAGGTACTGAGCACAGGAACCAACACAACAGCAGCTGCCCCAGTCTCTACCTGATAAAGAACCATTCAAACATCTTCAGCCAATGAAAAATCTGCTAATCAAAGGTGAACTGTCTGCTCCAAAAGCCAAAATGTCTTCCTACAGGTACAACCACATAAAATGCTGGTGTATGGGGAATTAGAATTACTTTGTTGACTCTTCTCCTCACATTTCTGTAACAAGCCAGAAGTTAAGTCTAGTACTCATTCTCATAAGGCAATTTCAAGAAGAAGACAAGGAAACGTTGAGTCTGAAGTCTCAAGACAAAATCCCCTCCCTGACTGCTCTATCAGCTACTTACAGAAGAGAGCCAGAAGAGAAATAACAAGCCAGCCATCATTATAATTTTTTCCTGTCTCAGAAAGAATGTCTGTCCTAAATCACAAGTAGTGCAAACGTGCAATTAGATGACCCTATGACTAATAAAGTCAAGGAAGACTGTGCAGAAAGTAACATTTTCTGTCCAGTGAACCAGTTAGTGACCATAACTTCCTACCCTCTGTAGTACTGTCATATCCACCATGTTCCACACTCTGACAGCATCCTGCTTTGTCCTCAGTATGGCCCCAAAATGAGTATCAGCTTTCAGTGCTCCAGCCCATGCAAAACAAATGTAATCTAGTCCATCCTCACCCCATGTAGCTTCATTTCTGTCAATTTTCTTCAAAAAATGAGCACAATACAAGCATAAAGATAATTTTATTACATCTTGACTTTATCAGGATCTACCTCAAAAAAAAATTAATTGGGAAAAGGTAAAGGAAAATAAAAAGAGATCCAAATCTTTTTATTACCAAGGCTGTGCTCTATCTCATATATCAAATCTTTATCATTTGCACTGAAAACATAAATCTCATCATTGATTTTTATTAAATTCAATAAAAATTGCCCCTCCATCAAACTCTCTTGAATATAACTCCACTGAAATCACCTTAGATAATGATGAATATCAAACTACAATTTACAAGTTGTGGTAAGACCCTCACTGATAAATATGCTTGTCTGAAGAAAATCAGCCACTGCTCAGTTTTTCAAACCTTACCTCATTTGCTGCAAAAAGATCACTCATGGACATCACTTTAATTATTTAGAAGTCCTTTCCTGGACAGGAGTGCTCCTTGGGCAGGTGGTTGGCTGTGAGTTAAAAGAACTGAAAATAATGTCAAGTGCTATTGTTACCAGCATAATTTGGGACCTATATAGTCAATCATTAACAATTTACAATGTCCTAAGTCAAAAGAAAGCAGAACTTCCTCCTTTCATATAGCTGCAGCCTCACTAACTTCAGCCCCAGGAAGTTACCCAAATACTCAGCAGGTACCGCTGTATTTGAACAGCAAACACTGAGTTTGACAAGACGTTTTCTCACAACCAAATCATCCTTGGATCCTTTACATGGCATTTCTGCAGCCCATCCACTGTGCCACATTCCATCCCAGACACAACAGCCAACACTGAACGACTGTGATGCACCTGGATGAGCTCATGTAGTCAACAAAGGACGGAAACTTCCATCTTCCAGTGGGGGATAATTCTCTCAGTGCAGACAAACCACCCCTGAGATTTTTGGTGTTATCCACAGAGACAAAATGAAACACCAAAACAGGAGAACAGGTACTAGAAATTCTCTCTCACAAGTACTAAGAGTTTAAATTATCTTTTGAAACCTGTTTTTATTCAACACATTCCACTCCAACATAATCACTCTAATCTTGATGAGGGATAAATATATTTCTCACTTTTGTCCAGAGTACTAAATAAGCTTTTTGTCTCCACAGGTACTTACAACACTTTTTTTTCTTTTTGTTTCAGACAATCTAATGGGTTAATTTCATCTTTGTGCCGATTTGGTCAAATTTAGAAATATATCCTCTGAGAGAAGGCAAAACCACCCCTCCCCCACCAGGTTCAGGAAAAATAAATTTTCCTCGAAGGAAAGTGAAAGAGATAAAAATTATTTATTTAACAAACACACAGGAAAAGGATAATAATGCTAAATAATAAAACCCCTCACCCTGCTGAGAGAAACCTGGGAAAATTTCAGAGTCCTTCTGTAGATCTCTCTCCCCTCCTTGGAGCTGGGATGGGGTGGGCCCACCTCCAGGGCCAAGGACTCGGTGGAAAGTCCTCCCAATGTATTCTGAAGTTGAAACAGTCCAGCAGAGAGAAAAGGAAAAAAACTAAGTCCCAGGAAAACAAAAGTTCAACTCTCCGAAGGAAAAACAGCTGAGGAAAAAACCCTGCCGAAAGCTGGCTGGAAAGAAAAGCAAGCCGGGTGCTTCCCTTCCCTCTCGCTCTCCTGCCGCAGCTGAAAAAAAACCGTCGCTATCTCTGTGTGACCTTGAACAAGCTGCAAACTGCTTTGAAAAAGTTTTGCTCAGTTTTTCCTTCCCCCTCTCAGGCTCAGTTTAAAGGCATAGAAAAGTACAAAAATTAATTTCTGGGCATAGGGCAGCGATATGGGATACACTTCATAAAGTCACCCCAAGACAATCATCCACAGCTGCTGTTTCTATTTCAGACCTGAAGGGGGGCTGTGTGTCCAATCACTTCTTTGTTGATTCCAGCTTTAACAGACTAGTCTAATGAAACATTTCACTTTTCCCCACAGACTTTGATTTAGTTCTGCTGTTAGAACATCATGGTTATGCTACTTCTGCAATACTCACACACAAAAATATTGTGAGATCTCTGTATCCATGATATTCTTACATTTCAGCTCCATGGCTGTCACGCAGACTGAAGTTCTAAACTGAACTATTTATGGAATTATTGTTGGACTTGTGGGCTCCTGTGATCCCTGCCTGTTTTATTTGGGTTTAGCATACATAGGAATTTAAATGTTTCATAGGCAGGTCTTTGCCTGGGGTAGTGCTGCACAGCCCTTGGGCCACAGTGTGGCTCTGACAGCTGACAGTGGCACCTGGTTTCAGGCTGGGAATCTCTGCCCCCAGAGCAGCCTGTGAAGCCAAACTCACCCAGTGCCTTCTGGAACCAGCAGCTGTCAGAAACACGTTCATTGCAGAAGCAGTGAGAACATAATCACATCCAATATCTATTTAGTGTTTTCCTAAGTAACAAACACTATGCTTGTATGAAGCTGGTAAAACTGTTATTATCTCTGAAATGGGAAAACCAAGGCATAACGCAGCCAGAAGCTTAAAAAAAAAGAGCATGAAATTTTTATCCAAATAGCTTGGTTTTCAGAGATAATAGTCACTCAAACCTCCCACGGAATTTGTTTTTAAGATGCGGAAGTCAGAATGAGCTGCAGGTGCTCAACACCTCTGAAGATCAGGCCAGTCCTCATGGGTGACTAACTGGGAGGGGGAAGTGTTTGAGATGGGGTGGCAGGTTGCATCTTGCTGAGGCTCATGATTTTCCCAATGTGGGCCAGGTACACATGACATTTCAGTAACAGCCTGTTGAATGTATTGCTTCTCATCCCAGTGTTAATTTGTAGGATCACATTGTCTCTCAAAGCAAGATTTTATTTTCCTAAAGAGTTCTGAACACAAGCCTAGTTAAATCAGTTAACATACTGTTCTCTGTACACACAAGAGAGCTGAATATCCTTATTTTTTCTAATTACATAAAACCAGTGTTCAGGAACTATAGAGCCACGTGGTCCATGGAATACTGCTTAGGAAGGGCACACATCCTGCCAGTGATGAGGGAAACAGCAGCCTGACCTAGTGCAGGCTCATGACTCCCTATGACTTGTGTCCATTTTCCTGGGGCCACTGACCCTTACCCCCTTCTTCCGTGTGGACTGGTACCAACATTACATTCCAGAGAAGGAAAATGCTTACACTGTTTAACAGAAAATAGCCAAGAAAACTATGAGGCAGGTCTGTGTCTGTTACCTCTGCTGCCTGGCAGTGGGGGATCTCCACCAGACAGCCTAGTCCTAGGAGTGAGCAAGATGAGTGCAGGGCTTTTTCCAGTTTGTCACTTGGATCCAACCAAGTTTTGTGGCTTGGAGTGTATAAAGGAAATTTGATGTACTGTGTTTAGCTTTTGATGGATTTGTTTTTTGTTTTGTTAATTTGACTGTCAAGGTTTTCAATAGCATCAACAGCAGTAATTTAGCTTCTGTTACCTGTTGTGGGTGGCTTATGCAATGTTAAATTATTTCTTTCCTGCAAAGCATCCAACTGCCAAGATCATAAGAATTACACAAATTAAATAACTAAATGAGAGGCTTTTCAAGGACTCAAAGAAAATTCAGGGCTTTAGTATTGCTCAGAAAAGAGCAGAATGACAGGAATAAAGCTATTAGGATATGATTTCCTTTCAAAGCAAATTCCATGCAAATACTACCTCCATCTAGAAGTGTGTAGGTGCCTCCACCAAGGTCACGGCACTCTGTTGCTAAGCTTCATGTATATGAGACGAAAAAGAGAACACCTCCTTTAAAAAACCATCTCCAGTCCAGGAGACATTATCAGCTCTGCTGTACACAGAGAAATCAAATGATCTGTCCAGCAACAGGACCTGACCTCTGCCTCAGGTGTCATTGTGTCTCCTTTTTCTTCCATGTGCTCTTCCTTCTCATGCACAACCTCTTCTTCCTTTACAAGGAAGACTCTAACCAGAAGTCAAACCCGAGCCCTTTTTCATTGCAGGACTGCCAGCAACTTAGACTTTTTCTGAAGTTTTGAATTTTCAAACAATAATTATGCCACTCTTCATTTGACATTGCTGCTTCATTAAAAGGATGCAGAATCAATGCAATTTGTGGTGATTCCAGCTCTGGGCTCTCTGAGGGTTTGTAAATTAACTGTAGTTTTTTCAACACTGCTGTAGCCCTCTGTCCAGTTCTGCTGGCCAGTCAAGGGTATCCAACATGTTTTAGCTGAAGCCACTGTTCCTTAACGGATCTTTACATGCTGGGACGTGGTAGGATTTGGAGTGAGAAATGAAACTGTAAACAAATCCCACTGTTCCCAGATGGCATGGCTTAAGACTGTCATCTCCATCTTGTCAAATCTCATTTACTTATTTTAGCTTAATGTACAGAAAATACATGATTAAGATTTTCACATTTATGGAAATAAGGGAAATTTAGTGTTTGGAAAAATTAAACCACTCTTTATTAAACACATGAAAGATCCAGTAGTAACTGTAACAACAGAGATGGGGTGAATTACCTCACTAGAAATGAAGAGATAATTCAGTAAAAGGGCACATGTAGTAGAGAAGAAACCTATCACTAAAAGACAGCCAGATATAAGACATGGTGTCCTGATGGCACTCTTTATGGGCCTCAGCTATTAACCACGCAATAGAATGGGGAAAATTACTTTTCTGCAAAATTGTAAATCAGTTTTGTGCCATCAGATGAAATATTACGTGATATTCTGAATTAGTCTTTAAAGTGACCCGTCTCAGATATACTCATATCAGGGGTAATAGTAGAGCTCTGTGTCAGGTGATACACATTCAAGGAAAATAACTGATAATGATGATGATCACTTCAAAAAACATATGGTTAAATCATACACAGATATATGCCAGTCTAGATGTAGCTTGACAGTAAAATCAGCTATTGTGCAGGGTGTGAAGAACATAAAAAATATTTAAAAAATTACTAACTTTACAAAGTGCTGACAAATAAGAGGAGAAAAAGTATGGGCACAGCGTATCTGTTGCACAGGTCACCATTTATTGCTGTATCTTTTAATGGAGTATTTGGAAATATAACTGCAGCTTGTAAAGGAACTGAGCACAGAAAAGAAGTTCTTTATTTCTTGCTCACCTTGATTTAAGCAGTGTTAGGGTCAGTCCTCTTACCAGTGCTGAAACACAAACATGCTGTTGAGGAGGGAGGAAAGCCAATTTCTCCCTCCAGTTTGCTCAGGGTGTCAGGTATGGGGTTTATGTCCCAGAGCATTCAAGTGGTGAGGATAAGGTAGCATCTTGTTTCAATTCATCTTCCCAGAGTGGCACTTCTCAAGCACTTTGGAAGTGTAACCCACTTTTGGCTCGTGCCTATTCACCATTTTTGCTGGCAGCTGCTCATCTCCAAGGCAAGGCAGTGGGAATTGGCTGGAATTAGTGGCTGCTAGTACTGACACCCGTTTGCTCACTCTGGTTAAGCTGAGCTGCTGCTGGCACTTAGAGGTAGTTAGCAGCTATCCAACTAGTTGAAACACTTGCAGCCCAGAAATAAAAAATCTGTTCATGCTAAGAATGGAACTGCAACCAGCTTAGGAGGAAACTGTATTGCCACAGATATATCTCATCTAGCACTTCTTGAGCTATTTCAGCCTCTATGTAGTTACTCATCCAGGGCAGTCCTGGAACTGAGGTGTAGCCATGGTGTTACTGACCTTCAAGAGACTTCCTGGATCATTTGCTCTTATGGAGAACTATGTGGAGAAGTTACATGCAGAAACAGAAGTGGTTCTTCTGCTATCACTGGAAGGTTGCTCTAGTACCTTTGTCATTAGAATCCTATTGCTGATTTCCAGTGGTTTGTTCTTGTGCCAATGCTCAAAGTTACTATTTTTGTGTGTGTGTGTTTGTTTTAGAGGCTTTTTTCATTTCTGTGGGCCCCCACTCTCCTCTGCCATACCTATTTATAAACAACAATTACATGCCCTATCCACTTTCATTTTTCTGCCATAAATAAATGAAGTCTTTCTGTCATATTGTCCTGATTTTCCATACTTCTGAACATACTTGCATTGTTAGATATCTGCAGCTTTTTCTGGGGCTCATCTGGCCAGAACTTGATATGGACTCCTAGAGGAGAGCTCTACCTTTTAGAGCAGTCTTGATATTTTCCTGTTTCCACTGGAAACACCATGTGTATTGTGCCCTGAGGTGGATTTTCAGTCTTTGTTGGTTGGTGAAGCAAAATTATTGGTGATCAAGTGGTACATCCAGGACCCTGCCTGTCACCTCCCATTTGAGAGTCCAGAGATACATGTAAGCTGTACAAGTAAGATTTCTGGCAGTGGATGAGGAGTCATCTTGCACTAGGAGCTGCACAAAAGGGGAAAAAAATCCAACTAGTTTACCATCTATAAACCTCATTATTGCAAGCTCTGCTTTTCCATATTTTGGAAATGGAAAAATGGGTAACAAAAAACCTGGACTTGATTCTTTTGGCTAGATGAAGTATTTTTCCTCTTAACATGATATTTTTTAGTTAGAGTCTTGCTCTGTGTTTGTTTCTTAAAGCCAAATACAGTTTTATAAAATGACTGTGTCCTTAAAATTTGAGCCACAGTTGATATAATTTTTTATTTGAATGGATAACTCAGACCCTATTCTGTATTGTATGAAGGCAGCTTGTGTTTTTTGCTCACAAAACTCATAAGTGATTGCTAAGTCACTTCACTTCTGTATGCAAAATCATAGTCAACAGCACTCAAGAGTAAAAGACTGTATGATTAGGAAACTGTGGTGTTGGATTTGATGAAGTCTCAAAAAGATGTCACCTACAAAATATGTCTTTGAAGCATTCTGTCCAGCAGCAATGAATTGTGCTGTGGTAGGCAACACGCTGCCTGCAGGTTGAGGGAGGGGATCCTTCCCCTCTGCTCAGCACTGGTGAGGCCACACCTGGAGTGCTGTGTCCATCTCTGGGCTTCCCAGTGCAAAACAGACATGGACATGATGGACAGCATCTCGTGAAGGGACACAAAGATGGCACATCTCTTCTACAGCTAAAGGCTGAGAGCTGAGTTTGGCCCAGACGAGGCTCAGGGGGTATCTCTATGGATAAGAGCCTGGAGGGAGGGTGTGGAGAAGATGGAACCAGGCTCTTTTCCATGGGGACCTTAGGCAGGACAGAGCCAATGGGCACAAACTGAAACACAGGAGGAGAGTTTTCTGCACATCAGAAAACACTCACTGTGAGCATGACCGAGCCCTGGCACAGGCTGTCCAGGGACATTGTGGGGTGTCCATCCTTGGAGATATTCAAAAGTCATCTGGCTGTGGTCTTGGGAAACTGGTTATAGGTGGTCCTGCTTGAGCTTGGGGATTGGATCAGGTGATCTTCAGTGCTTCCTTATAACCTCAACCCCCCCATGATTCAGAGATTCTGTGATTTTATTATTTAGTTTTTATGCAAAACCACCCTCTTTGAAGGAAATATAGTAACCAAATTTGGGTTATGTGGAATACCTCCTTAAAAAAAAAGTCATCTAAAACTAAAAAGAAATACTTGAAGTAAGGAATATTTGAATTAAAAGTTGTCGTCCTTAAGCAATAAAATTTTTTGTAGGAATGTCTATAGAGACATTGCATCAAATATTCCAGTCCAAATTTTTTGCACCTTGCTTATGCTAAGAAATACAGCATGTTCCCTTCCTCATGAAAATTATTTTCTGTTTAAAATCTGTTTAAGTCATATATTGAATTTCCCCATTTGGGTAGTTGGATGGGTAGCAAGAAGATGGAGAGGGAGTGATGGGCTAGAGATGCAAAATACACATTAAATGGTTTTTGCTCTGTTTTCATATTCTGATAGATGCTTGAAAGCTGTGGTATTAGCTGTATGTGGAAAAAGATACATTTTGGAAACAGTTACAGATTAGGGGAATATTTTTTCATGTTCATAAATTAGACTCCTAAGGAGAACACGGAAGTGGCAAATTTGCATGTCCATAGCTGACTGATGAGAAAAGCATAACTGTCTACTAAGTGCAGCTGTTGATACAGAAGATAAATGCAATGCAAGGAATTTGAGAACCTAAGCAGAGAGAAATTGTAGATATTAGTCAGAAACTCTCTCTGTTTTAAGTTAGCTAAACTACTCTAGTACAAAACTGTAGCTAAAATTACCCTCAAGTAACAGAATAGCAGAGAAATTGTAAAACTTGGATAACAATAGTCACAAGTTTATGGAAGCCAAAAGAATTGCTGCAAGCACACCATGAATAAACTGTGGTTTGGAAATTGAATTGGAAAAGCTGAAATCCAGGAACCAGCAAAATTTTGCTGTTGTGAAAATATGTGCAACTAAGAAAAAAATCTGCTGGTCCTCCTCTTGCAGTGTTGATGATGGAGATCCCCTCATTTCCACTCTTCCATCCGAGGTGCTGTCAACTGCCAACTTCTCTTAGGAAAAGATATTTGCAGCCCTCTGTTAGAGTGCTTGAATTACTGATGATTGTTTGTTTATAACATATTAATCAAAATCCAGACCGTATTGTGATATTCACAGTTTTGATAGACGCCCTTCAGGTATATAAGAAGTTCAGTTTTGTCCAAGGGAAAAAAAGGGAGGCCTGTAATTCAGGTCATTTTAGAAGATAGCTAAATGACAATACACATGAGCAGTAGGAGTGACTTTCTTAGCTGTCTAGTAATGGAGCTAGTCTGAGAAATCCAAATGCTGTGGGCCCCTTCCTATTGCAAAATCTCTGCTAGGCTGTTTTGTTACATGAAAACAAAGCTCTACAGGAGGCAAGAATGCTTTTACATCCCAACACTATAGTGGTTTTTAGCTAACATACCTTATTTTAAAAAAACCTTTAAAAGCTTGTCTCTCTCCAAATCTCTAGAGATGCAGAATTTCAAACTACCATTCAGGCTACACCAGAAGTGATGATCAGTGACTATCATTCCTAGCAATAACATGCCAGCCCAACCATTGGAGAGGGCTTTTTAGGACCTACTGGTGTCTCATAAATATGTTTGGAAAATAGACAGTTTAAAAACCAATTATGTAAGTACTTTTCATACAAATATGTATATGTCATGCTCTGCTTCTAAGTAAAAGGGAGACTTGCATAGAAAGAGATCTCTGGTCATCAGCTTTTGCTCTTCATATTTACAAAACCAGCCACAAACATTGAAATTGTTTCATGTGAAGATGAAGCTTGAGTACAAAAGAAGGCAGGCATCAAAAACATCAAAACAAACATATGCATATTTCCCTGGGTGGTGGGTGTCAAAAGCTGCTGAAAATTAAATTCTTGCTTGATAGAAAGCCTGTGGTCTTCAAGGAGATGTTGTCCCTTAGCCTGATTGTCCTGCAAAAATTAATGTTTTCATTTAATGTGATGGATCTATTTTCATCATCAGTCTAATGCCCCAAATTTCTTTTTTCCTTTCTTTCTTTCTCTCTCTTTTTTAAGCATAAATGTAATAAAATTCTGATTTCCTTCACAAAATGCAGAAGATATTCTTGCAACCCTGAGCCTGCATAGCTGGCCAAAAAATGCCACAGAAGATGCTTCATTTAGAAAAGGACTTGGAAGAAAGCTGGCTCAATTACACAGCGTACCTGCATAATAGAGCCCAAAACAGGGAAGCACCTTCTCCAGATAAAATAGATATAAGCATAGATGAGATAGTATTCCTTTGAGGAGTATTTTATGTATTTCACAGGAAGAGAGTATATTGTCTAATGTTTTTACTTCAGGCTTTACACTTTGGTTTATGAAGCACATTGAATCATTATTCCTTGGGGGAAAGTTTGCTTTAGTTCCTCACTTGTGGCAATTCAATGAAATCACTTTGAGCAAAAGGTGAACATTTGTTAGCAATGCAGAAGAACTTACGTGACACTTCTCTATGATGGCATTTACACCTCCCAAATCCTCCTTGTTACGCCAGTTGCTGGCACGTAAAATGAAGCTCCACCTGCTGCATCTGGATTCATGTCTAACTTTCTGGAACAGAATGGATTTCCAGAAATGTGACTGACAAATGAAGCATAAACTATGTTCTATTACTCATCCTGCACTATAATGGGAGTATTTAAAGTTCTTTCTTGGCCCATGTCTGCTTGAGTCACTCAGATGAATAAATGGCTTTGTCAAGACATACCTGACTGGGAAAGGCAGCAGTAGTGTAAAACTACGTGAACACAGGAACAGGTGCAGCTGGATGCAACAGCTTATAAACTCTGTAACTTGTATTACCAGGGTGATAATATAAATAAATGTAACATGATTATGCTTTTTAAGCTAAGCAGAATCCCAACCTAGCTTTAGTCAATTAGCTAGAGATGGCTGCTTATAGGAGGGCTGAAATTCTGCTTTCTTACTTCAGCCATACAGTTGGGCAAAGATGTGTAGACACAAGGGGAAGCAGTTAAAATTTGGCATGAAGATATTCTTGAAACTTGAGGGCAGAGATGTGTGAGATGGAAACAGTCAAATTGGTTTTGGAGGAAGCAGTCAGTGTAGGATGGGGAGGTGAGTGTCTGGGGAACTGCAGAAGGGCAAATTGCAGTAATCAAAATGGGAGCTGACTGAGAGGGCCCTGGGCGTTTCTGTTTTGATATAGTGGAAACCACACAGAACTTCATCAGGAAAGGAAAAGAACAAGGTTAGGAAACAGCTGGATTTATGGCAGAATGAGAGCGGCGTTTAGTCAGGAATGAGGTGATACTGTCATCACATTGGAAATATTGTCTACAGGAGAGTGGCAGGTGGCAAAACAGAGCCTGGTTTCATGGCCATTAAGCTCAGAGATTTTGGACGCAAGCTGACATGTTGGTTCAAGTCTGATAAAAGGAGCTCCAGATTAAAGGAGCTGATTTATGAGTACTCACCAGAGGGGTATAGAAAATTATAGTAAAGGATATGAAAATACACTTGTGTGTCTGTGTTCCGTGTCACAAACAACCCAAGAGAATGCCCTAATCCCTGGCCTGCCCCTTGTAAAGAGTTTGTGTAAGACTAAAATTTCATTTCACCTGCACATAGCATGGTTTGGGGTCCTCTCCTTGCTGAAGAACACAATATACCATCATATTTTGATCAAAAAAAATGCATTTTATATTTCTGGAATGGGTCAAATCCTTTGCAGAGAAGTGAACAAAAATAAAGGTTATGCAATGCTAATCTGTTTTACAAAGAGTGTTTACAATCTCAAGAAAGTAAGAAAAGAACATCGTGTTTTACAACACCTTCCAAGCACACTCCTGGTAACAGACTGTGAGCTCAGACACCATATTAATATTGAAAGAGGTAATGATTTTAGCTTATTCAATATCAAAGGCTAACTGAAATAGAATATCACTTTCATTCTTTATTGGTTTTACTTGTATCCATCTTTCAATTAAAAAGACACAAATGAAAATGCACAAAGTGTTCTCTATGCTCCTACGCTTTTATGATAATGCAGGTATATGCCTAGATGTGTACATCTGCAACTGAATTTGACCTTATTCAAAATAAAGCAGAGAATTTCAAATTGTCACTTATTTACTGTGTCTCTGAAACAGCTATTTCCTAGCTCCAAGCATTTGCAATGTAACCACATGTCCACATTTATACCCAAATAGCAATGGGAATTTTTTAGAATTTATAGCACTCCTACAAAACACTTTCATTTTGGTGAATTTGGCTTGTTTTGAATATAAAAGGGATCCCTCAAAAACCACTAAACCCATTTGGGACAGCTCTGTTTAGATTCCTGAGTGCTTTACCAAAGGACTCAGTTCATCTGGAGTGTGGCACAGCATTGTGCCCACAAAAAAAGCAAAGACCTGGTCACAAATACCATGCAAGGCAGTGATGATGAACAAACAACTCTCCCATCTACCCATGGCCCATCTGCCACGGGAGCCATGTTCACATTCGTAGGGTTGAGGATTGTCTTTGACCCAAGCAGACACATGGCATGACCCACTATGCTGTGATATGTTCATTAGGATCCAGTGCATTGTGAACTAGAGGGATGCACAAAAACCCCTGCTGCCCTTCTGATGGGACCAGCACTCTGCCCAGAACTCCCCTCACGAAGATACTGCACTCTGTATTAGTGCTGGCTGTCTTCTGCACTGACCTTCACACACCATGGGAGCACAAATTCTGAAGGGTATAAAGCAATTAAAATGTGCTGTCTGCTCCTTACAGAATGAGAGGAAGGAAACTCATCAGGTTACAAAGAGCCCAAAAAAAGACACGCATCTGCTGGTGTCGTTGTCAGCTCATGGGATGAGCAGCTGGAAGATTCCCAGCTCATAGTTTGGATTACTAAAACAGGGGGATCAGCCCAGGGGCATTCATGCAATAGAAAGCTGAAGGAGATGCCTGCATTACTATAAGGGAAATTCTAATTGCGTTTATGCTCATCATTTTTACAATAATGCAAATAGGAGATAAAATAAGAAGAGGCCTCATGGATGCTTCTTGAATAAGAACAAAGAGGTTGATGGAATTAGATCAGGAGTCAGTATAGCCCAGAATATTACCATCTGGTGATCAAAAAGAGTATGGTCCTAAAATGAACTTAGGACAATGGCGTTTATGGGGAAAAGGACATACACTGTATGGATGTATAATGAAATTGTAATTAGGAAGGACAATTGTAATTGAGGCCCAAGGACAATGTAATCTACATTATTGTAATGTGAATTATAATTGGCATAAAGACACAAAACAGGGACATGCAAAGTGCATTCTGCAGACTATTTTCAAAATAGAATGTGCTATATATTAACAACTGTTATGTGTAGGTGTCCCAACCTTAGAAAGGCTTAGGAATGCTTTTTAATTTCTTTTCTTAAAAATCACAGAATCACAGAATCACATAATAGTTAGAGCTAGAATGGACCTCTGGAGATCATCCAGTCCAACCCCCTGCCAAGGTAGGGTCACTTGGAGCAGGTGACACAGGAATGTGTCCAGGTGGGTTTTGGATGTCTCCGCAGAGGGAGACTCCACAGCCTCCCTGGGCAGCCTGTTCTGCCACCCTCAATGTAAAGAAGCTCTTCCTCATGTTGAGGTGGAACTTCTTGTGTTTTACTTTGTGACCATTACTCTTTGAAGTATGCAAAAATGTTCTGGTTTGTTGAAATTAAAACCTTTACAAATATGTATCTGTTATGAAAAAATTTTTATAGTTTGAGGATAGAATTTTCACTGAAGACAGCTGATATCCTAATAATATCCAGTGCATGTTTCAAGCAAGTTTATCAGAGACCTACATTCAATCTTCCACTCTTGCATTGCAATCTCATTTCTTTTTCCATCTGCTGCTCATGAAAACTCTATTTTTCATATTTATGGGGAGAAATAATTCTGATACCTTGTCATTTTCAAAAAATACAGAATTTTTTATTTCTATGCAAACTTAAAATACTTGGAAGCAACATTAATTTGTTGTTAGCAATGCATGAACAACATTAAAAAAGAAGCAATTAGTAGCTGTATATCTCTTCCTAATTAAAAAAAATCAGAAAATTTTCAGAAATACATGATTGTTCACTGCTTACAACTTGAAAACAGTTCTGGTTGTTTGTGGTGTAACTGCTGATAACAACAAAGGAAAATTCACTGATGCCTCAGGTACAAATGATTTCCAGGAAGGACACAGCTTTTTCCACTGTACATTACAATGTCTTCCAAATACTAATTGCAGATTAGGACTGTGAAAGTGCTTGATCTTCAGTTGTTTAGCCATTTCTAACTTTTATTAGGGTATGAAAAAAGTTATGGAAATGGTTTAGGGAGAGAAAACTATCCACAACATGAGTATGTTAAGTCTACATTGTAGGTATGAATTAAAAAACCAAATATCTTCAGATCTTTGTATAGGAAATGAAGAAAGGGATACAGGTATCCTATTGTAACTAGAAAACTGGTGGGTTTCAGGGTTTTCCATTCAGAAGACACAAATGAACGTGCACAGCTAGTCATACTTCTGAGCAAGACAACTTGGAGAGAGACAGATTGTGGCCACTGCTAAGCAGAAGTGTAGAAGAAGCCTCAGAGATGCTGGTGTAAGTTGTGTCTTTCTTGGTATGGCTTATTATTGATGCTCCTGTGCTGCACCATCCCACACACGGGTCTCTGTTTCTGTTCATCAGCTCCTCTGAGCTCCCTGTTGACTTCAAGGTACATAACCAGGGGATTTTAGTCCCTCCTGCTGCACACAAATTCTGTGCACACTCCAGGCAGGACCAAGCCCCTCTCTGAACAAGCTCTGGTTTGACGTGGCTGCCAACAGCTATTTCTACATTACTGTTTTCCAACCAGTTTTGATGGTTGTTGTGGTTCTATCATGAAAGTTTCTCAAGCTTGGTTACAAAACTATCATTTGATGGATTCAAAAGGGCAGCAAAAATCAAAATGTAAATCCTGTATGCTTTTCTTCCAACCACAAAACCTGTCCTGCTACCACGGAAGAGAAGTTGGTTTGTAATCTGTTCCTAATAAACCCATGTTGACTGTTGTTTATCTCCTTGATAGTTCCTCCTTGTTTACAAGCAAATTGATTGATGAATTGTGCCACCATGTATCTGGAATTGACATTAATTTTATTTGTCTGTGAAACTTTTCACTCCTTTTTTTTTTTTCCTGGTTTAGAACTAAGTCCTAATTTTTTCTTTTCTATGGACATGTAATACCTGATCTGCTCTCCTATGGATTTCTAAAAGCAGAATGAATTACAGTAAGGGTATCACAGACTCAACCTTCCAGCTTAACTTTTAAATGTCAAGACAAATCTCAATATAAACTCAATTCTTTCAAAAGAAATTCAGTACTTGTGTAGTTTTCATTCCTCAGTTCATCTGACTGATGTACAGCTAAACTGACCAATTTTGAATAACTTTCCTTTTCCCATTCTTTTGTTGAACAGCCCTCCTTTCTTGCCCTACAAAACAACCAAAAAGAAAGTAAGAGCTTAGGAGAGTTTGTTCAGTACAGCATGATTTTTGCCTTAACAATAGAGGGGAACTACAGCTACAATGCAATGTCTTCATCCTGTAAAAGATCCCAAGTAATTGGATTCTTTTATCGAAAGCAAATTGACCCTCCACTGTTGTATTTCTGGGTAAATAATTTCCATGCAGCAAAAAGAGTCAATTAGGTTGAAGTAACTGTCATGGTTTAGCATAGTTTGGGTTTTTAGTTAAGGAGGGCTCCATCAGCCACGGAAGTGATTCTTTGCAAAGAGGTGCTTACAGCTTCCTCTAGACGCAATAGAACCAATCAACTGGCTAGTTTGAATATTGGCAACTTTTTAAAGCCACTTAAGAAGCTTGACACGCCTCTGTGATCCACATTTAAGAATGAACAAACCCCAGGAAAGCTCTCTCTTTCTTCTGGCTTTTGGACAGGCAACTGGGGACTCGCGGCGTGGCCCAGCGGGGCCGCGCTGGGCCCTGCTCGGTGCGGCCTGGCTGGGTCAGCCGCGGTGGGGCTTGGCTGAGATCTCAGCCGCTTCTGCTCTCTGGACACCCGGCACAGCCCCCTCAGTGCAGGCCAGGCTGGCCAGAAGACAGCCACCCTGGAGCCCCCGCAGCCCTGTTCCACCCGCAGCCCTGTTCCGTGCAGGTGGCCCCATGGCTCGGCCAGCCCCTCCCAGTGCAGCCGCTGAAATAAAATGCTACACCAAAATGAGCTCCGGCTGTCACCTGGAAGAAATTAGGTGACCAACAGCAAAAGGCGAATTCCAGCTGCAAGGCCTGGGTGAGATTAACTCTCATAGTGCTGTAAGATTCACCAGAACAGATGAAGCCTGCAGAGGAAGAGGAAAGGTAAAGGAATGTGAAGAAAACACCATAAAGATGCCAAAGTCAGTGAAGAAGGAAGAGCTGAAACCCCGAGAGAGGTGAAAGAGGAGATGCTTCAAACCTAGAAGCTGGAATTTTGTTGTAAAGCTATGGTGATGGACTATGATACATCAGAGTACCTGTTGTAATTTCATGAAGCATGGGGGGTGGAGCATTCAAACTGCAATGGTGAGCAAAGGTACCTGTGCTGAAACAAGCAAATGACTGTAATTGTGAGCAAAAGTACCTGTGCTGAAATAAACAACTGTTGAAGTAGCTGTGATTTGATGAGAAGTTTGAACAGAGATGAAAATGATGAAGACCCTTGCTCCCAGGGAAGAACAAGACCTCTATTCCTAGAGATGAAGATGCTCCCAGAGATAGGTGAAGAGAACCTTTGCTTCTGAACAGCTCAACCTTAAAATGGTACCCCATCAGCTCAAGATTGAACCCTCGAAAGCAGTTGTGGGGAAAACTGTAAGTCGAGGGAAGGGACTTTCACATGCGAGCAGAGAACCAACCCGGGCGGCTGTCTCGCTGTGACACTGAAGCCATGAGAGAACTGTGTCTTGTGGAGATGTCTCCATAGCATAAGCAAGAGAGACTCCTCTCCCTAAGTGAACTGGAAAAGATTATTATAGATGTGGTAAACTGACTGGAAAAAATCTCAAGGGTTGTCTTTTTACGTTGTCAGTAGGAGAAGGGAGAAAGGTGGGGGGAGGAGAAGTGTTCTGAAAGTTTAGTCTGACTTTTTTTCTTTCTTTTAGGTCTGTTAATAAACTTCTTTATATTCTTTTAAGTTTTGTGCCTGCTTTGCTTTCTCCTAATTCTTATCTCACAGAAGGAAAATAAGTAAGTAATGGATATTTCGAACCAAACCAGTACACTTAATTGGTGTTTCTGCCAAACCACTACAGTAACACTTTCCCACAAGCGTACAAAATGGCAGTGCTCTGTTGCATGCTGTTGACAAATTAAAAGACACCCACAGGTTCTCTGCATATAAAGTTAACATACAATATTGAACTGCTGGGAGAAATTGTGTCTTTTCAACTACACACTGCCACTTCAGCAGTGTTTGTTCAAAAGTCATTACTAACCTTTGGCACCTCATCTGGGCTACTGAATACTTGCCACTAGGGCTCCATTAATATCTGAGCAAGGGTACAATGTAAAAAATTCAAGGAATCACAACTATGAAATGGAAAAGCCAGCCAAAATCTATGGTAGTCCTCAGCAAAATCAGTAGAATATTTCAGAAATGTATGAAAAATACTGTGTTTATTGCTATGCTGCAAGGAGTAATTTTATGCTGCTATCTTACAGTCAAATTAATCCTTACACCAACATAATTTCCACCTGTGTTTTTACCTTCTATCTTAACCTTCCCTTTGACAAGGTGTTTTGCTTGTCAAGAGAGAGATGGGATAGAGGAATCAAATTTGTTATAACAGAAAAAGTCAGCGTTTTTCTTGATGGAGGATTGATCTGTACAAACAGAGATGTCTACACTGTAGGCCACTAACCTGATCTCACTGTATATGTCTCCCATTAGAGTCAGTGGAAAAAATGAGCAATTCTCCTGCAGGGTCCAGACAAGGCATTTCAGATCCCCTTCCTTTGGTTAGGAGGGATGAGACCTGCAGCATGCCTGTTACCCTCCATAGACCAAGAAGAAGTGCAGCCAGCTAGCTCAAAGGTAAATGCTCACAGGGTAGATATTTCTGTTAAGAGGAATAAACACTTCCATAAGTGTGACAATTATCTTCTGACCATTTATGAACAAGAGGGAAATATTCCTGAAAAAGCATCTGGAATAGGTGCCAAGCTCTAGAATGCTCAAAGTAAATCATACTGCTAAAAAGGTGGCTTGTTTTGTTTTTCACCTACATTTCCTTGCTTGCTCACCTTGGATAGCTCACCCTTTCTCATTCAGGCCGAATCACTGAGAGATTTCCCTGGTCAGTTCACATTAAGCATGATGGTGATTTTGTGACAACTCAGCTTCCCTAGGCTGCATAAAGTGTTTTTTTTTGTTGTACTGCCACAAGTGCTCCCTGAGTCCTGGCTCAGGGAGCTGTGGGGAGAGAAGAGCCTCAGCAAAGTGACTGTGGCCCTGATGCCATGAAGATTTTTTGCCTTTTCTTTTATACCCCTGTTATACCTTTTTACAACTTCTGTATTCCTAGTGCTTTTTGCCTACATTCTTGGACTTGTTTGTTCAGCTAAGAGACTAAACATTTTAGAAGCTTCATAGCTAGGGATCAGTGTGCCCCAGACCCAAAGGTCCTCTCCAGAACACATTCTGTAAACCAAGATAGAACCATCCAGGGGAAGGTTCCTTGGGGAGGGGAGCTCACTTGAGCCTCTCATTGGGGAATCTTTGATAGATATGCTGATTAGTAAAACCTATAATGTTATACCCAATCTTTGGGGGCAGACTTGGCAGGGTGCATCTCGATGCATATGACCTGGACATGTGCACCTAAGGATCCTTAAAATAAATACCAAGGTAAAATCCCTTTTCCCCTTCTAACCATGTACGACTCTTGATTTTAAGACCAGGAAAGGCATCAGCCCTTCCCACAAAGAGAGGTAGCCCAGAGACAGTAAGGCAGAGCTGACAGTAGCAGGAAAGGGAGAGCAGTCACTGCCAGCCCCTGAGTGACATTTAACCATGGGGGTCAAGTCCCTGAGGTGAGAAGTCAGAAATTCAGGTGTGTTGCTCCCAGTAGGAAAGTTAATCTGGTATTGCTTCCTTGCTGCCCCAGGGTTGCAGTTACTCTATTTCCTAGGGGCATTTTGAGTTTTTTCTTTTGTGTCCATTAATCTCCTTTCACATTTTGAGGCTGTAGCCCTACAGGTGAAGAAGAGGCTAGATGCACATCCATCAGGTCTAGATTTTGATTGAAAGTAATGGTAAATACATATAGTAAATTAAAGGCTTGTATCCTGAACCTGTCATTAAATAGAATCCTATAAGCTATATCCGTGTTTTCCCCTGGGTCTAAATCAGAAAAGCTGGCCTTGTGGTTTACCTCCCAGTTCCTGGGGTCAAGGCCAGGAAAGTATGTATTTATGAATTAGAGTTATCCCCTCTCCTCAAGTTCTAACCACATTTGTTACCTGTTTTAAAAGATTATTACTTCATTTCTATCTAGCTGAAGACACTCAGGAGATGCAACGCACTGCAGTAGCACTTACAGCTTCAGATAGCCATGGAAACAGGAGGCTGGAAGCAGGCTAGAAATGTGCCAGAGTAACAGCCAAGGTTCTCTGATTTCTCTTTCTGTGCTTGCTTTCTTGCTTAGTGGGTTCAGGAACAGATTCTGGCTGGATCCTAATGCTTTAAGAATTGTGCATTTATGAAGAGAGAAAAAAGTGCTAAAAATATACACATAAAATCTGTACTCCATCTAATGAAAAAAATTATGGCAACTTCCTTTACTAATAATAAGAAAGATCCCAGATCTCCTTTTTATGTGAATTATTGGTGTTTATGCAATTTGATGATGTTTAGACATTATAGTACGATAAAAAGTTCATTGGTTAAAATACTGTTGGTATTACCTGGGATATATCTACATGTGTCACTGCAAGCTCCATCTCCCTTTCACATGAGCAACATGCAGCTGTGTTTTTATACATGCAACATTCTCAACAACAGCATTCTGATTTTCAGTGATGATTTTTTCTTTTTCTCAATTTTACTTTTAGTATTTTAACTTTCTTTTCAGAGTCAGCATTGACTTAGCATTTAACATCTGATGTTTGTTCCAATAATCCTTGTCATATAGAATCACATATTTACTTAAAAATGAATAAAAGTCTTATAAATTCTTGTCTATAATTTTTTTTTTTAAATCATCTTGAAAATTTTTTATCATGATAAAAACAGGCTATGTAGATTGTTACTCTAAGTCCTGGAAATTTGAATAATAGGAAAAGAAAGTACAACTTCACCTCAACATTTTTTTTACAAACTCCAGAATCTGTATAAATGTATTTTCTGGCCTCAGATCTAAAATGACTCAAAGGCCATGTTTTTCATGAGGCTCTGGTTCTACAGTGATGGCTTTGGCTCCTTCTGCTTTTCACCCTTTTTTTTAATGTAGTGCAAGCCTGTGTGCACCTGAGGTCTACAATGCCTCCACAGAGTGATAAATGAGAAAAGTGCAGCAAGAACAGGCATCTCAGCAAACTTAAATCTTTCAGAGGTGGAAATCCCCATATGACAAGGAACATTAGGTGATACAGAGTGGGTCTGCCTTTGTTTGCTTCCCAGGGATGCAACGGTGGCATAGAAAAAAGGACAGGCTTATGCACATTTCCCCCTGAGACATACACTGATAGAAAGCTATTAAATTAGTTCTAGCCCAAGACATAAGGAGGAAGCGAGCCTAGTTCTGTGTTTAAAGCTCTGGTGATATTTTTCCAGGGCTGAGAACATAAAGCTTTTTTTTTCAGTTTACTCAGAAACTTCTGAGAAGTTGCAAATATTGGCTGATATTTCTTGAATATATAGAGTATATTTCCATGCAGTTTGTTCTTGAAGGGAGTGCAAATCCTCTATGGATTAGCTATGGAGAAAAAATGACAGTGAGGTTTTGAACTATTTGTCCATTGTTTCTGAAGTATTCATCTCCTTCAGTGCCTAGGCCAATTCTTCTGCCATGGCTGCAGATATAAATCTCCACTGTCATTGGAGCTAGACTGGTGAATAAAAGCAGCAAGTAGTGAGAAGAAATAAAGCCTGTCCACTGGAGATGAAATTGAGTCTTTTTCTTTCTCCTTATTTGGTATTTGTAATCTCAGTTCTTAAATTCAGTGTAACAGAGAACATTACAGAAGGGTCAAGAAAAGATATTTTATGATCTTCAAATGATAAGTAATGAAATAGAGAAAATTACACCAAGAAAAGAGACCCTCAAGCTGGAACAGGCAGGTCTTTCTCTTTCCAGTAGTCATCTCATTTCTTGACTTGGACGTCAATTTATAAAATTCATAGCAGCATTTTAGTACAGATTTTAAGATTGTTTTAAAAAAAATTACAGTGTATAGGAAACTGTAAAAGTAGAAGCACTTTCCCAACATAAAAAGGAGAGACCTTGTAAGATTTCTAGCTGCGTGTAGATGTCTCTATGCTGAGTTCTTCTCCATGGAGAGAAGCCAGGGCTGGTGGTGCTGGGAGGCCTTGTGGAAAGCACGACAGAGGAAAAAGGGCACGCACTCCCTGTGAGTCAGCTCATCTTCCTGATCTAAATGTCCTCTTGCTACAGTCACACTGTTTAATTTTTCATTACTCATAGCAAGAGACATCTGAGATTGTCAAGAGAAATTTAAAAAAAACCCCAGATTTTCAAATTAAAAAACCATATAAACTTAAAAAATATTAGGAATAGCAGCAATCTATTAATAATGTAGAAAGAGAATGGTTATTTTACAGATGAATTCCAGATCTCTCTGAGAGAGTAAATGTTACCCACTGTATATCTTCATTGCTCAAGCCATAAAATCAGGATAATTTCGTAACACTTCAGACAATAAATATTAGTCTTTTCCTCAGGAAATGTTGAGTAGCGCTCTGAAAATAATAAAGGCAGTTAAAAGAAAGTCACATAACCCAAGCAAGCTGTGCTTAACTTCACCATGTTGTCTCTGGAGGTTCTGTCACAACCAGTCTTCTTTGCCTTATCAGCACCTTTTCTGCTTAGATAAGGAGCTTTTTGGGTTGAGTGTCTTCTTGTCATTCCCACCTGGTCACACAAAGCTGCAATGTAGATACTGGCTCAGGTGGTAACAGAAAGCCCTGCTGAGACTCCAGCAGAGGGGCTTTGCCTGTTCCAGAGCCAGCCATGGGCTCGGTGCTGGGCAGTGGTTTTCTCTAGTCAGGCAATCCTGGAGATACAGGAGCTGACATCTCCAGGCAAACACCATTTGTCACAAGTTGAGGAGTACCAGAAATGCATTACAGAGTTTATGCACTGGTTAATTATGAAAGAGGCTATGTACAGACCTGAGCAAGATGTGCAAAAATTATAGCATTTGGTAACAGATGGTCACTTGAAAGATTTATAAAGCCTCCCCCAGCCTTGAGAAGAGAAGTTGAAATACACTTAGTTGGTTTGGATGGCAAAAAATTCATGGTCCCAGCAGGTTAGGGCTTCAGTTTCTGGGAAGAGGGCTGTCACATACTTGTCCCTACTAGAACATAGTACTGAGTTGTAGCAAAGTTAATGTGTCATATACCTTGTGTCATCCTTCTTGATTTTATCTGGCTCTTTTTAATCTGTCCTCTCCCGTGCCTACTACAATTTATCTCTACTCTCCAGGGAATTGTTTTATGTTCCCTCCAGGTCCTATGTAGGGTGTCCCTCTGCACTTTCTGTCTGCATCTCCAGAAATGTTTCTGCAGATGACGAATTGCCTTAGTTGTATGAAGGGGCAGAAAGAGAGGTTAGGGAATATGACCTAGAAGCGTGATTCTCTGTCCCAGATCTGACCTGTCTCCCTGGCATCCAGTTTGGGATTTTCCACTGCCAATCCAAGCACAGTATTTTGAGAGAAATATTCCTGCTCACTCTCTTGCTTTTGACAATTTCATTACCCTGCCTGTCAATTATTCTTGTTATTCGGTGTTACCTGAAGTCTCTCTCAGTTGTCACATCAAGATTATGCAAGACTCTTCCACACATTTTGTCAAAGATACTGCCTTGTCCAGGATTTAAGCTGTCACCTCACATCTCGAGCTAAAGCAGCCTTTCTAACTCTCATCCATTCAGAATCATTTTGTCCAATTTTCCCAACCTGCCGTATTAACAATAGCAACCTTGTCTTTGTAAATCCTCATTAACCCTCCAGAGTACCAATATCTGCTTTCTTCTCAGGGTCTCCTTCCGTGATCTATCATTTCCCATCCTTTATACAGAAAAACACTCTTCTTTGGCCTGAATACCAACCTCCCACCAGCCTTTCATATTTTATAAAAAAATTAGTTTATTTTTTTTTCCTATTCTAGTGCTTGGAAAAGACTACCTGGCAAAAGTACTTTGTTATTTCCCTTCAGATCCTACTTCAACATCTTCCTTGGCTGCAAAACCTACAAAAACTGACAAATACACTGCTCCTGTGCTTGTACCACTGCAATGTTGATTAATATTATCTCCTGAAGTCCTTCTGCACCTCTATGGATCTGCATTCCTTTGGGCTCTCAAATTGTAGATCCAGTGGGCTAGGAATTAGGGCTTTATTCTGTGTTTGTCTGGTATTGCAATGTGTGCTCAGAAAGTAATTGACCCTTGTGTCAGCATCTTATCAATGCAATTCCAAAAAGGGCACTTCCAATCCATGCCCCATCTTCAGGGTTTTTTGTTGAAATTAATAGCTGAGCGAGACAACTACTAAAGCAAGAATTGAAAGTGGAGTTCTGTAGTGCTGCCTCATATTATGTTAAAGAACAAAAGACATGTTATTCAATTAATTTTCCTACTGTGAAGTAAGATAGGTACACCTAGGCCAGCACTAGAAATTAATTCTCCAATCGGTCTTAAAAGCTTCCAACAATACCACTTACCCAAATAAGGATATTCTACAATACGGTGCTGAACTATTGTCCCTTCATTTCTATTAATATCAAGTTTGAGTCTCTGTTTCTGCAAAATTAAGCCAACAGCAACTTTTCCTGTCTCTTTCAATTGGCAAAACAATTCATTTTACTGTGGTTTCTGCAAAGGGTTTTTAAAATATATTTTAAAATGGTCTTTGTTCTCACTAGAAACAATAGATTTTTTTCAGTCTTGCTTTATAGGTTAAATTCTGCAGTTCTCTAGTCTTTTTTGTTTTTTTCTTCTCTGCTATGTTACTCTTTCACTAAACTTGCTGTTCAGAGTAGAACCTGGTGGTTTGTTACTGACCTAACCAGTATCAAGTAAATAAGTAAATGAAAACAACTACTTCCTGTAATAACTTGTATATTAATACATCTGGGAATGTCATTAGCCATTTTTAAAGCAGGATCATGTTGCTGATTTATATTCAGCTCATGATACACAATGCCCCCAGGACCTTTTCTGGCCGAGTTGCTGCTTCACCAGTTATTCCTCATTTTGTATTTGTGCATTTGATTTCTCCTTGCTAAGTGTATCACTTTGCACTTGTCTTTATTGAATTTCATCTTATTGATTTCAGGCCCTTCAATTTATCAAGATCATTTTGAATTCTGATCCTGTCCTTTGATGTGCCCACAACCCCTGCTAGCTTGGTAGCATGCTCAGCTTTTATAAGCATACAGTGTATTTTATCATCCAGATCATCACTGAAAATATTTCATAGACTCATATTCAGGTCGGACCCCACTGGAAATGCCCTCCTATATTGACAGTGAAATATCCACTCTTTCAGAAGGGCTTTTCAGTTAGTCTTGCACCCATTTTAAACCACTATTTTCTTGATCATATTTTCCAATATTCTTAAGGAAATATTGCCTGAGATGTTCAGGGAAAAAAATAACTGACAATATCCATTTGCATGTGAAGCAAAGTTTCAGAAAAAAACCCAAACTTCCCAATTTAAATGGAATTAATTAGGGAAAAAAAAAAGGAAAGGTCAGAAATTATCAGAAGCTGTACTCTGTTGCAGCCTGTTGGGAAGATTGAAAGAGTAATTAAGCTATCAGACAGATTAGCTGACAAGAGCATTAAAAATTTAAAGAAGTTATAGTGAAATTAATGCATTTCTGAGATTCCATGCAAAATCCAGCTTTGTGGAAGGGATAACAGAAAATGTCCAGCTTCTTGATTAGATGTTAAATAGAAAGAATCCAGGCATTAATCTAAGTGAGCTTTAAGAGTTATAAATAAATATTTTGTCAGTAAAACTAAGCACTTCTGAAAACATACATAGTCACATTACAATGCATGAGCTTTTAAAGGGGGATGAAGAGTTAAGTAAAGATGAGTAGAAGGAAACTCCTTGACATTTTGTGGAGCCACAGAAATGGCAACAAGAAAACCCTCAAGCAGATTCACAGAAAATAGTTCTGTCAGGGCCTGGTAGGTCACCCAGAGCATCCCCTGCCTCAGGGCAGGATCTCCATCTAAACCTGTTCTGAGAGATGTTAGTCTGACCTCTTCCCAAAACCCTCCTGTGCTGGGGTCTCTTTGGGATCTGCCAGCAGTCAACTGCTCTGTTTCACCAACTGTAAAGTTATAGAGTTTTTCCTGAGGAACAAAAACCCCTTTCCTTTCTCTAATTTCAGCCCACTACTTTCAGTCCCAGTCCCAGCAAACAAGAAGAGCAATTTGGGCTGGATGCAGCTGCCAGCCTCTACAGTAGCTGTCAGCACTGTGCCTTTCACCAGCATGCTGTCAGGAGTGCTGAGTGTGGAGTGGGGATGAAACACATCATCATGAAGGCACAAAGCTCTGCAGATTGGTGAAAAACACTACAGAAGCTCCTATTCTGGATCACCTCAGACCCAACAACTGAAGCAAATTTGATGACATGGGAACAAAATCTCCTTTATTCTGGTCAAAATGAGAGACACTACAGTACAGGGGTAGACAGCTTTTCTTCATGTGGGACATTATGCTGTGGTGAAATCTCATTTTTTAATGTCTTATCATTGATCCTTCTGCCTGTTATTTCACCATGGCAACATTTTGGTCCCATTACTGAGTATACAATTAAGATTTCAGATTTCTAATTTCAGGCTGCATATGTACTGATGGATACGAAGCACCCACGCCTGAGATGTATTATGTGTGCTACACAGGCAGATCTTCTGCAGCAGAAATGTATGCTTGCTTTTTCACCAATTACACTGCCATAGTAATGTTTTCCTCAAACCATGGATCTGCCAGAAGTGGAAGGCAGTGAGGCAACGAGAGAGTAGGGGTAGCAGCAGAGAGGCAGCTGGGGCAGGAGGAAAGGTGTGGATAAGGGTAGGGGTAAGTTAGAATGGTGAACAAGGACAGGAGAGTGGGAGTGGGTCCTGAGAGTGCAGAGCAGAGATGGAGCAAGTCAAAAGAGTGGGACATGAGATGGAGTCTACTGAGAACTCAGGAGGATGGAAAGGAGATGATGTGGGCAAGGTAAGAAAAGCCTCCATGCAGGTGTTCGAGAAAAGGTGGTATGTGATCAGAAGCAGGATTAGGAGACTGGGGAGAGGAGAAACAGAGGGAGCAAACATTTTGAGTGGAGGGAGGCTATCAAGGTAATGGAATAGACTAGGGAAGTAAAGAGTGACAACTTTCTCCTCCCAGATGTAAGCAGAAATTAAATGTTACCAGTATCTGGGTAGCCAGAATCTGACTAGGCATCTGTGTTTTCAACCTGAGATAATTGGAGATGATTGTGACAGGCTTCCTCAAAATTACTACACCTATGAAATACTACGCTTTGCAATTTAAAAATCAGCCACACATCTTGAGGGACAAGCATTATCCTGAGCATTTGTAAGGTACAAGGTTGGCAATAAGACTGTTTGCATAGAAAGCATTTCCTCTCTGCTTGAATTCTCCTTTATCTTACAAAAAAAATAAAAGTAAAATGTAATAAAATGTATCAGAATGCGTGAAACGTAATCACATAGCTTCTTATTTATATTCAGCAACCAAATCCTTCTGAGGGAGCAGTTATTAAGTGCACAGAATCCCATAATGCTCTTTAAATATCATGAGCAGGAGCAGCGAAGCACAGGGGAAGTAAAAATGCTGTCTCATGGCTCTCTCTTATCAAGCCAGTGCCCAGTGCACATCGTGGTTGTGGTGTTTGAATTATGCCTGCTGATCCTTGGTGCTCATGGGGAAGACAAGCAGGTGCCAGTCAGTTCTAGGAGAAGTCTGGTTTGTCAGTAGTGTGGCCACTTTCAAACAACCCTTTGGAAAGCAGGTTAGTTCAGTCTCACCATGATGGGATCACTGATTGATAGGGAAGGTTGTAGATAGAAAAAGGAAGATGGGGAAGAAGAAAAACCAGGAAAAAAAAGAGCAGCACTCCCCCCTTTTTTCTTGTTTTCAATACCAAAACTCAGGTTCCTTTATCCAGACAGGAGGGAAACATAGGACCTTTGGGGTCAGTGATGTCCATGACTTCCTGCCTGACTTCCACTTAGGGGGGTTTTACTCTGAGGTTCACCCTTTGCCACTTGCCATGGCCATCTATTTTACCATGAACCCTTGTGATGCCATCTCATTTCCATGAGACGGCCTAGTCCTTGGTCCCTCACAGGCTTATGGCCCACTTGACTCAGCAAGAAACATCAAGGCTCTGCCTCTGTGCTGGGGGTGAGGAGCCAGCAGCTCTCCAGCTGTTATTTGGGCCCAAGAATCTGCACTGTGCTTGGGAGGACAGGGGACCAGGACATGTTCTGGGGCACTGGCATGGTCACCACTGCCTTGGCCACTTTTCTCTTGAGCTGAAGCCAAAGAACCACAACGAATGTGCTCTTGCCTGTGGCAATCCCCAGGGTGGGCAGGAGGCCAAGCCCCAACCCGAGGGTGCTGGTGGACCCCTGCATCTCTCTAAAGTGCAAGGGCCTCTGAACAGTTGGTGAGGGACACACGAGGCTAGGGCACAGTTCCCACCCTGGAAAGGCTGCCTGTGCCTTAAGAAGCAGCACAGGAGTCTTTGCTAGCTGCCTTTCATGTTTCTGCTTCGTGGCAGGGAAGGATCAAGGGCAGGCAGAAGCACCGGAATAATCCCTAGTGCAGCATGAGGGGGCTGGGTTGTGGCTCCTCATATGTGCTCTGCGTAAGAAGCTGACAGCTGTCTGCTTTGATAAAGCTGAATTTCATAAAGGAGCCATCTTTCTCCAGGTTTCTGCCCTGTATATGAAAGTGTCAACAGAAGCTAAGAATCTTTTGCCTTCCAGACATAAGAAATACTAGGGCTCCCATGTTTATATGCTTTTAAAAAGCTGATATCAATGCCTAAAAGAAAGCTGAAATCCATGGAAATTACTGCCCTGAATATTGAGTCCCCATATCCTAGTAAACTCAAGAGGCATACAAGAGCTTCTTTTGAGGGGAGCAGGGAAAATCCAAACAAACAAGCAAGCTCATAGACTGCCTAGATGTGAATTGTATTTTCTTTCTTCTCCTTGATTTTGTGAAAACCTGCTTGCACTTGAGAAGAGGAATAATCTATCTTCAGCTGCCCTATTTACACGACAAGAGTATGACCAAGAAATCAATGCACTTAGCAGAAGAGAAAGGTACCTCGTAGTAACTAGGTCATAAACACTCTATCCCTCTTTTGCCTTGAAGCCCTGCTCTTCTCTTTTTTATTTTGTGTTTCACTACAAATATACATTGCTCTTTCAAAAGCTCCATTGCCAAACTTCTCCTTAATGTAAGCTTTTCTTTTCTGAGCACTGGTGCATTGATTATTACAGGATATATGGTATGTAATATCCATCAGAGAATGAGAGAAACAGAAAATATCCAGGCCTTGTCTTGCAATATCCCCTCCTGCAAATAATGCAAATAAAATATAATTTTTATTATTTATGTTGAACATTAAATCAAGTATCAGATAACCCTTATCCATGACATATTATTGATATTTTATTGATGAATGTGATAGATATTTTAAAGGGTTGAACACACATTTTACTGATGCAAACTAAGATAATGTGGATGAGGAGAAAGGCACCTTGACCTGAAAAAGAACAAGCCACCTTGCAATTCTCCCAGTTTTTCTGTCTCCCAAGAGGTTTTGCAACCCCAGTGCTAAGCAGTAGGTGGGTCTCAATTCCGATCACTGTGACGTTTTTGCTCCCCCAACCCCACCATGATCCTTCCTTGTTGTGTAACTGCCATTACTGGAGGTCCCATGAAGTTCTCCATGGGCAGTGAGACACGTAAACAAAAATGCTCAAGTTATTCCATGTTTTGATTATTCCAGTCATCTCAAGCAAGGGTAGTAGTAAATAGTGTGATAATTAAATTCTCAGAAAGTAGTAAGTCAAACACTGCTGCAGAAGATTGCCATGGCCTCAAAATGCGGCAGTGGTGAGATCAGAGATTTAAATAGCGCTTCCAGAATGTTACAAAATGAAATTCGTTTTTGCAACAGGAATGCTAATGGGTCTGAGCAAATGTAATCACAAACAAGGACAGTCAGTGCAAGGGGAGACAAACTTTGCAGAAGTAATGACAAAGGAGAAGTTAAAGTTAATGGGCAGCTAATGAGATAGGAATCAGCAACAAGGCTGAGCTGAATTGACATGCACTGCTCTTTTGCCCACATAAACTCTTGGTAATTCCAACAGTAATTCCAACTTTCCTCAGAGGCATGACTTGGATGGCAGGAACAGCACTCTGGGTAGAGTTACAGGATGTTGTAGTTCTTAACAGCTGTCTTGGTTTTTGAGACAAAACGTCAGGAGGAAACACTCCGGAATGAGTGTTCCTCCCCTTTTCCTCCATCAATGAGACAAATGGATCACAAGAAGTGGAAGCAGGAAAAATAAACCAAACTGTTTATTAACACACCAACAAAAAAGGGTAGAACAGGATAAAAAAAACCCCTCGAAATACTACACATTCCCAGAGGAGAACAGACACGCGGGCTCGGATCAGCCAGGGCCACCCTGCGGGCCCACTGGTGTTACAGCAGGGATTACTGTAACACGCATATATCAAACCAGGAGTCCCGTGGAAAAGAAG
>NW_008236965.1:3796280-3802854 GCF_000691975.1 Corvus brachyrhynchos | reverse complement strand
GCGCGGGCGCCTCCAGCGCGGCCCCCTCCGCCGGCACGGCTGCAGTAATGTGCCACAGGGATGGCGGCTGCGCGGCCTCGGCCACGGGATAAGTATGATCTTCTGCTTTAGGGGTAATGGGACCATACAAATGCTCTTCAAGAGCTTCCCTGATTATAAGGTATGCACGGAAAGCTTCTCTTTGATCCCTTACTTTATCCCAGATCTCGTCCCAGAAGAGATCTGTGTCCCCTCACAAGATCCAGGAGGTTCGATATCAAAAAGTAAGTCTCGAGAAATATAGAGAACCTTTCGAAAAGCCAGATAAAGAAATGTTCTGGATCTCCCGGTTGCATTACTTTTTTGTTTTGTTGTTCAACGATTCCTTTTACTTCTAGATACATTTTTTTCTGTGATGATTCTTCCATAGTCCAGAGAGAATATCCAAACCGAAATGACAAAGAAATATCTATAGCCCAAAAACTCAAAAAGAGTTAGAGTTGATTGTCTCAGTTTTTGGAGACAAAATCCTGGGAGGAAGTGCCCCGGAATGAGCGCCTCCCCCAAAGGGACAAGGGCTCCCCTCCCTCCTCTGCCAATGAGACAAATGGGTCACAAGAAGTGAAAGTGGAAAAAAACCCCCAAACTGTTTATTAACACACAAACAAAACAGGGTAGAACAGGGAAAAAACCCCAAAACCTTAAAATACAACAAATTCCTGGAGAGGGAACAGTCACGTGGGCTCGGACCAGCCGGGGCCACCCCGTGGGCCCCCTGGACTGGCGAGGAGGGGAGGGAGGCAGTGAGGCAAGGGGAAGGAAAAGGAAAAAAGAACAAGAAAAAAAACTCAACAGATCCTTTTCCCAGCTAGCTGGAACACAAAGGAAACCCAAAAAGCAGCACAGTGCTCCCAGCGCACTCCCTCCCAAGCCCTGCTCAGACCCTGGAGCCGTTGGGCCGAACCGTTCAACGCCCCGTCGGGTCCGTGGCTCCGGCCCCATCTTAAACGCAGGGCATCCTTGGGCATTGAGCAGATGGTTAAGGAATAAAGCGGCTTCATAACATCACCCCAGGACAACAGCACAGCCCAACCATTGCCAAAGTCAAGATTTATGGGTGGGCATGAGGAGGACTGACGGGTTTTGCAGCTGTGAGCTGGCAGAAAGGGGTTTTACCCCTCACATGCCGACACAACAAAGCCCGGAGGTCAACGCTGAAACCCCTCTGGAAGGCAGCACTCAGTGCCCAACACACAATGAAAATGGGGTAGAGCTCCTCACCCAAAATGGGCTGTATCTTCCGGTCACTGTTAAGCAGGCACACAGGTGAAGGCAAAGAAGAAAGAGAGGGGACTCTCTGTATGTGTTCCACACAGGTTTATTAGGGTGAAACGACAGAGACGAAGAGGCCAATTGGTGGGAGGGTCCAGGGATCTTATACTGGGTACAGAATAGGTGGGGAAAGGGATCTCCGCCAATGGGATGGAGGCAAGTAGGTGGGGTTGACAGCAAGGGAACCAATGGGAACAACACATAGGAGGGACTTAGGGAAGGATCCAATGGGGTGTTGAGGAACAAGAACTTTCTAGAACTGATACATATTAAACAAGGAATATGAATATACAGAAGTTCATACATAAAACAGGGGGGGAAAACATTAACCAATTGGGAGAAAACATGTAAAAAGCAGAACAAAGGGATCATGGGTTCTCACCATGACTGCGAGTTACATGCTAAACTTGGGTTGCTGACCACCACAGCTGGTTGTCTGAGTTTTTCTCAGGAGACAGAGTGGCTGGAGCCACTTGCACCACCACAGAGTAGAAAGTCGCTATTTCCTCAGGTTGGATACAGAATGACCATCACAACAGATGGCAGATGGGTGTATAAGAAGTCAGTAAGCCTGTGAGGAGACCTGTTGGTTCTGGGGAGTATGGAGGGGATCAGTGAGGGCGCAGCATGAAAGGGAGGACAAAGAGATTGATGTGGTGGTTCTGACTGTTAGTCCTGATGACATGCTGCTGTATTGTGGCTTTTTTGTTTGTTTATTCTAAAAAACAAAGAATAATAATTAAGAAATGCAGAACTGCTGCCTGGCTCAAAAGGTTGCTTTTACCCAAGCTACAGATTCTAAAGGAAAAAGCCTTTCTCCAGTTTTGGTGGAGAGAATGTATTTCTGCATAAAAGTTCCCAGGTATGGAAAGAAACAGACACATGTACACACACACTTTTTGGGATTGGTATACTTTATGATTAAGTGCAGGCAAGCTGTTCTTCTTATTTTCACAGTGGAGGCTATAAATGAGAGTCCTGCAGTTCAGTGAGGGAAACTGTATTTTAAAGTTTCATGTGCGAAAGATCTGAGGTATTTTGACACCCACTTCTAGTAAAACCTTTTCTTTTTTTTTTTTAAAGGGAAAAATATTTGTTGTTGCTCAATTCATCCCACTTGACAGGAGTTTGTATAAACCCACACAAAACAATTTTTTTCCTGGTTTATGCCATTAATGGAAAAATTCCACCGAAAAAGGTGAAGTAAATTTTGTGGCTAAAAATAATAAAGTAAATTCAGACATGATCGATTTTAAAGAGTACTGCAATTATAAAATATTTAATTATGGATTGTTTTGAGAAAATGTATTGTCTACAGTAATTCTGCCAGTTGCATTTCTGACATGGGTTTTTTTGGAACACTTATGCCGTGTGGTATGTTGGCTTAATAAGAAGTGTTTATGTGCCAGTGCTGAAAACAAGGAAATTATCAAAAGTGAGGCTAGATAGAAGGTAATTTCTCTGCATCTAATGCTTCCTGAAGTTTTCTGTCCAGCTCTCCAGGACTTTATCTTGATTTCTCCACCAACTTAAGCAACAGCTGCATAACAGCATTCCTGGATCTAATGAAGCACGTTGAGAAAACTGACTGAGGACAGATGAAATCTTATATCTGCGAAGATCAGAGAGGAGACCAGGAAAGTGAGTCTATAGAATTCTTCATCTTGTCTGCTGTAGGAGGTGGATTTGCAGAATTATCATTGTTTAGGCAAGACTTTTTCACTCTATCAGTGTTATGGTGTCCATTTTCTCCTCCTGCGTATTTGAATCAGTACACTCCTGCAATCAAAGAAAAAGGTGGATTTAATTTACACCAGTTATGAAGCCCTTGGATGTGTCCTACAGAGATCAGCAGCCCAATGCCTAGGAAGTTATAGACCCCATGTCTATCTCGAAGCATGTCTTTGATATTCAGCAGAAGCTTTTAACCCACTGACATAATGCATTTGTCAGAGCATTAAATCTGTGTTAAAAGGAAACTCTTTCATACCAAAGCTGTCAGCACTGTCATTTCAGTTGCCTTTAATGACAAAAATATGCAATGTGAGGCCAACCCTATTTTAATTTCATAACTGCTGACTCTGAAAAGTCACTCTTCTCTGGCCTTTTTTTAGAGTGTTTTCTCCCATAACAGCTACAGTTTGGTTAAGAGTATAAATTATCACTTGCTTAAAGTTGCAAATTACAAGTTATGTACTCCCCAAGCCTGCTTTGCCTAGAACACTTCCAGATTAAAAGAAAATCCTCATTTCTTCTCTAGCTGTTGGAGGGGACACAGGGAAAGAAGAATGTTCCTTCCATCACAGATTTCGATGTCTGGTAAATCCTTTCACATCCAGATATTATAAACTGTATCATAATACATTGATCTTAATTCTTGGTGGGTTTTCACACTGGAAACTGTTTTCCTTTGGGTTTTGGTCTTATTTGGTTTTGGTCTTAATGATTTTTTCATTAATTTTTTCATTAATTTTAATAAAATACAACATTATGGCAGGAGATAGAGAAATTCACTGCAACATCCATGCCAGTCACAATATCTCTCTCCTCAGCCCCATGGTGAATCTGATACCCTTGAATGTGGGCCAGGAATGAGACAGGAAGGGCAAATGGCTCTCCAGTTGTCTGACTGCAGGTCTGTCCTGCAGAAAGTCTGCACAAAGTGGGACTTCAGAGTGATAACCAAATAAATTACATCATTGTGTATATCTTGTAATTTATAGTTCAATGGCATTGAAAATGTTGCTTTTTAGTTACTAGTAAGAAGTCAGACTTAACCACTCAGTGAATTTGACTGTGGACTAAAAGTGCCAAGGAATACTCAGATAATACAGTGACTTACTACAGCTATTAAAAAGAAGATAAAACACGTAAGTAAAGTTCATTGAGGGAATATTCTCTTTAAGAAACATATGTACATTACAAATACCTTTTAAAGATGTTATCACTTCTAGTAAAATATCTGAAAGGCAGAAAGTAGCTCTGTGAGAAAACGGTGAAGTTGTTCTCTGCATAAGGCAACACTCAGTTCCTGGTAGACTACAGAAAGGGTGTGTACACTTGGCAATCCTGACTAACCATAGAAGTGGGCAGCTGTTCAGCATAGTAGCCACAGACCTCTGTCAGCAGAAATACCCAAAACTTTAACAGTCTTCCAAGCATAGCATACAGAAGTGGAAACCACCTGGCATAGATCACACAGCTGTATGATATTATTATATATAATTATTATTATATCATTATTAGTAACAAAACACAGCTGCTGGCTGATGTAGAGCCAGCCTTTCAGAGCCATCTAGTTTTCTGGAGGACTTTAGTTAAAGAGAACCAAAGCTGTTCTGGCTGTCAGCAGAGTGACCGTTTTCTTCCAGTTGTTGTAAGTCTGTGCCAGAAAAGTAATCACCTAGAAATTCCAGCACTGACTTTAAAAGCCTGTGAAGTGCCTCCTCTTTTCTCCCCCAACAAACGAGTCTTTGTTTCTTTGTATTGTCATTTCTATTAACAGGTGTTTAAAGTTAGATATGCACTTCCCCCCCCAAAAAATACCCCAACAACAACAACAAGATATTTTGAAGCAGTACTTAGCATTTTCTGTCATTATGTGCTGCTTTCTATACAGCCTCCATGCAGTTCCCATAGTCTGCCAGCCTAGGAAGGGTGACACTTCTAAGGTTCAATCCTTCAAGAGGGGGATGCTACTGAATTGCCAAGACTTAAAACTTTCCAGAATCTAGCTTATAACTTCCTTGGACTAACAGGTTTCTGCAACTGCTCCTCAAGCTTTTCATGCTGTTACAGTATGTTTTTCGTGAATTTCAATATTACTTTCAGTACAGCTCAAACTTAATCCATCTTGAATTGGAAGCAAGTGTATGATTAATTCATTGAATGATTTCACTGCATTATAATGAAAGCTGTTCATTAGTCCAATATTTGCAGATGAGAATGCACTTAGCACAAGCAAATTATTTTACTTAAACCTTGCACAGGTACCAGTTAATTTGTGGCCATAATGTGCTTTTGCTTCATTTACAAAAGATAAACAAGGCAAAAAAGTCCTTTCGCAAATATTGGAGTGTTCTGACTTCATTAATATATCCTCAAGTGCATTTTTAAACTGTTTAACCAACAGTTGCATCTTTAATTTTTCTCTGGTGCTTTCACATTGGACAATGTGTCCCATCTTAAAAGCAAGTAATTACATGCCACAGCATCCAAACTAAACAAATGAAGTTTCAAGTACCAGATCTGGGATTAGTTAATCCATTTCCCCTATCTTGTATCCACACACTTCCTGTGCCTGTGAAAACATACTGTCCAAGTGACTGAGAACATAAGAATCTGTCCTGGTTTGAGACAAATTAAGGGAAACACTCTGGGAGGAACGTCCTCTCCAAAGAAGGCAGGTTTCAGCCATCCCTTCCCCACCAGGTTCGGAAAGAAAATTCCCCAGAGGAAAGTGAAAAATGAAAAAAAGTTATTTATTTAACAGACACAATGCATGCAGGCACGGGAAAAGAATAATGCTAAATAAAAAACCTTCCGCTGTGGAGAGAACCTGGGTAGATTTCAGAGTCCTTTTTGGGTGTGGCTTTCTCCTTTCCGGAGCTGGGGTTTGGCTTGGGCCCTTCTGGGCCAAGGTGTAAGGTCTCCTGGCCGATGTTCTGGTGTTGTTGAACAGTCTAGAAGAGAAGAAGAAGAAGAAGAAGAATCCACAGTCCCAGGGCTCTGTACTTAGCTAATGAACAAGAAACTAGCTAAAAACCAAAAAGGAATATAACTCTCTTCCCTGGTGCAGAAGTGGAGCAGCTGGGCAGAAGAAGCCAGCAAGTTTATCTCTGTTTTTGAACACAGCACCGAAGGAATTCCACCAACTCCCCCCCACTCTCTCTTAAAGGTCTGCCTACAGAAAAGGCACAGGATTCATGTCTGGGCATGGAGCAGGTGATAGGGGATACACACCATAAAGTCACCTCAAGACATCTTCTCCCCGACAAAAGAACTCAGAAAAACATTTCAGGATCTGAGAATTTAATTCAGTTAGTGCTTTTAATCTTTACCTTATTGCAACAGTAAGAACTACCTCATAAGTAAGTTGTTAAAACAAAATGTCCCTTTTAGACTTTATTTTCTCCACACTCTTATCAGTTGACAGTGATCAATAGATAACCTTTCCACAGCAGGGCTGAGGACTACAGATGTTATTCCTGATGCCCGTTGTTAAGACATTTCTTGTGTCAGTGACTGACAGCAGCATGGTCTT
>NW_008236965.1:3773158-3796270 GCF_000691975.1 Corvus brachyrhynchos | reverse complement strand
GACCACAGTGCTCTAAGCTGCCCTGGAAAGCTGCTTTCTTCCATGTGCCCCACTGCTCCTGCCCCAGAGGAGTATGTGTATGTGTCATTCAGTGCAACCAGCAGGTTAGTTTTCTATTTACAGCAGTTCTCAAAGCCTCTTGAGAGAATTAACTGAAGTCCTGCAAGACATCCCAGATTCAGGCTTCACTGCTTTTCTCCTTTCCAATCTGAAGTTGGGGCTTGCTTTCTGACCTCCGAAGAGATTTAGGCATATACGTGTCTACATCCCACCAGAAAATGAGACTGAGGCATCAGTGTCACCATGGCCACCGGATACTGACACATGACTTGTGACAGAGGGAGTCTTTTATGCCATATTTCTTTCACATCTCAATGAACTGTTAATTATTCCTTGCAGTTCAGAGAACAGAGTTCACAAAATCATCTGACAAAGTGTTTTTGAGAAAAGGCACACGTCATAGGGATATGGACCATCTCTGCTAACGAATGGCTGAGTGGCTCTTGAGTTTCCCTTGAAGAGATCAAATTACATATTCTTGGCTGAAATGGGAATCAGGAGATTTCTTCAGCTGAGGGAGATGGTACAGCATGTTTTAGTTTTCTCATTATAATATAGATTTATGTATCTTCACAGGCACAGGAGTGACAGAATGAAGAACCAAAGCAAGTAAAACTGCTTTTTAGCATAAAGTACAAATTTGCTTAATTGGATGCTCTGTAGATATAGGGATTTTAGGGCTTTTGGAGGAAAGTAGTTTGACTGTATGTGAGGATTTTCCATGGTTTCATTAAATAAATCACTATTTCTTTAAGATCAGCGGAGGTGAGTGGGAAGCATTAGACATTACTACCAGAACAGTCAGACTTCATTCAATTTTATTGTGACACAACCCACCTTTTGCATAATGGCAAGGTGTAAGGTAGCTGCAGTAGTAGATTAATGGTGCCACACTCTACAAGCTCCAGCTTGGCCAGTTCTTGGCTTTCATTCTGGAGTTGCAGCATACTGATGAAAATGGCTACATAAAATCTCCAAGCAAGCTAATTTTCACAGTAGGTTGAAACACTTACGCAAGTAAAAAGCATATTGACCCTCATGCCTGTCCCTTCCACTGTAACTGCTGCAGTTCAAGAGTTTGATGAACTGCGAAGCTTTTGCTTTGATTTCCTTAACAGTCTCTAGAAAAGGCAGAACAGTAGAACAATTTATCAGCTGTACCTGTGAGAGAAGAGGAACCATGGACACTTCATCATATTGGAGGATATTAAGTGGTGAGGGAAACAGGTGTTTCAATTTGGATGATAAACTTTTTATACTTAGGTCTATCATTTATTGCTGTATTTGTAAGTCATCTGCCACCCAGGAGTTTAGAATCTGATTTGCCTCTAGGCAGGCATTTTTCAGCCTGTTCTGTCTGAAGGGCTTCCTTCCTAGGAGAAACCCTTGTCATTTAATAGGACATGGGAAGGGTGTCAAAATGTTATATATTCATTCATAGACTGAATATTCATAGACTGGAAAAAAGTTAATATCAAAAAATGAGGTCACTTTTCATGTGCTGCTGGTGAAGGATAGACAAATTTTAGGCATGTCTGCATGTGTGTTGGTGTGGTTTTTTTCCCTGTTACATGAAGTATTACCAGCCACTGGACCACAGGTGGAAAAACACTACCCTGGTGACACCAAGCTACATACTGGTTATAGGAATAGAAATTATGGCAAACTAACAGAGCAAATGGAGGAAAAGGGCAAATAAATAGTTTTATTACTGCATTTCTCTTTCCTTTCTGGTTGCAGTCAAGTATTGGGTTGAGACAGAGTGCTGGTTCATCACCAAAGTCCAGCCTGGGCTGGAAGAAATTGCCAAAATTAGGAGTTGTGAAATACTCCAAAAGGTAATTGACAGTACTGTGTTCCAGAGTAAATGGACGTTGAATTTACATCTTCAAGCTTATATTTCACCTGAGTTTTATCTGGGATACAGTGAAAGAACATTGCACTTGACTCTGTTCAGAAGTTCTGTTTTGCTGCTATAACAGCTAGGACCATCATTTATTTACTTTTAATAAAAGATAAAATTTCTGAGAAAATATCAAAACATGATGTATTGCCTATCAGTATTTTGCAGGATCTGAAACTTAGTAAATCCATTTAAATGTGAAGAACAGCTGTAAAATTTCGCCTCTTTCATATACAAATGAAAAGGTTAAGAGGCTGAATCCAGCACGGTCCAAGTCTCTAGCCTCTTTTAATTTCTTTTAGATTTCTGTAGAAATGTCTCCACTAATATGGATTTTCTTTCTTTCTCTCTTTCTCTCTTTCTCTCTTTCTCTCTTTTTCTTTCTTTCCTTCTTTCTTTCTTTCTTTCTTTCTTTCTTTCTTTCTTTCTTTCTTTCTTTCTTTCTTTCTTTCTTTCTTTCTTTCTTTCTTTCTTTCTTTCTTTCTTTCTTTCTTTCTTTCTTTCTTTCTTCCTTCCTTCCTTCCTTCCTTCCTTCCTTCCTTCCTTCCTTCCTACCCATCTTCAACCTCAGACCAGGCTGTATTGATATTTTTCACGAGGCTTATTTTCTCAGGTTACAGGTCAGATTTTTTTCATAGTAAGTAATAAAGTTCACATGACAGCTGTCTCTGAAACAGACTGAAAGAGGGCATGTTTAGGTTGGATATGAGGAAGAAAGTCTTTACTGTAGGGGTGGTGAGGCACTGGAACAGGTCGCCCAGAGAAGCTGTGGGTGCTCCAGTTCCAGAAGTGTTCAGGGCCAGGTTGATAGGGCCCTGAGCAAGCTGGTCTAATGGGGAAGGTGCCCCCACACATGGCAGGTGGGTTGGAACTAAATGGTCTGTGAGGTCCCTTCCAATCCAAACCGTTCTGATTCTGTCAAATCTTTTGCTCTCCAGCATGTCTCCATCCAAACCCACTTCAGAGAGAAATCAAATAAGCAGAAGGGGTATGGATAAAAAAACAGGCTCTCAGTTGGCAAGCAGCTGAACAGGACTGCAGTGTTCTCAGTTTTCCCTTCTCCAGACTGCTCATTAATATTGGAAGTTGGTATCTGTATGTACCTATACAAATGGATCAGATATGCAGGGCTGGCAGGGCTCTGACCAAAAGAATATTACTTGCACGGAGGAACGTGGCTAATGAAGGTTGTGCCTACACAGCTGCAGAGGGTGTGGCTGCCCTGGCCCTACAACTGCTGCTTCTACAGACACTGAAACCATGGGGTGGCTTGGCTGAGCAGCTGTCAGGGGCTGTGCTGCTCCTGGACAAGCCCAGTGGGAGAGGGAAGAAGGTGGAGGAGGTGGACTGCTCCTCATCTTCATTTCTGTTCTTCTGGGCCTGTCCAAGAAAAATGGCTGTTAAGGAGGATTGAAGAAGCAGCACTTTGCAAAATAAAAGTATGAACACATTCCTTTTCAAAGTATTAGCACTGTATGATTTACTGACCATCCATTCTGGAAATTTTAATGAGCTTTTTCTACCAACCTTTATACTTTCTTAAGAGCAAGAGAGGGAAGATAAATCAAGGAGCTGGAAATACTCCTTGAGTGTCTTTTATGGATGTAGTTTTCCTTGTAACCAGATTCTGTAATGAACTACCAAGCAGATCATAAATGTGTCATGTAAAAATCTTCCACATCTATTAATTTAATTCAAATTAAATTAGCAAGGATGATTTTTGAATTCTGAGAGCCATATAGTACTGTGACCAAAACTACAGTCTTTCTGCACTAGAGTCGGCATTCTCCTGGAATTAAATTGAAAATGAAAAGGCATTTTAGGCAAAAGGAAGAAAAGAAAATATCTTAAAAGGTTTTCTCTTGCTCGTCTTTTTATGAACAGAGGAAATGAAATTACTAAGAAACTCAGACTTTTTCAGTTACTATTAAAGTCAGAAAGCAAGGAAATATTATATGTACAGGGTATTGGAAAGTATCATTGTTGAAACCATTTAGTGAACTGATGAAAAGAAGTATTTTCTGAGTATATCTAAACCAATCCTTTTTTTGAAATTCACAACCCTAATAATTTCCAAGAAGTATGAGGTCTCTATAAAAGGGGCTTTAAACTTCAGGGTAAGTTTTGCTTTTTCTCATATCTTTATGCCAGATACAGAAAAATTACCAATTTCTTCCTTCCCCATTCTGAACTAGGGGTTGTGCTTGTTCATTGAGGTCCTGCTCTGCACAGTCCTGTCTCTATTTCTGAGAGGGGATGGTCGCTGGCCAAGAAACAAAGTTCAGTGGGGTGACCCAGCCTCAGTCATCTGTTCACACAGCTTTAGACTGTCCTATTACAGAGGAGAAAATTGGCCTATCTTCCTAACTCAAAGTGCAATTCCTTTTTTGTCAGGTTGAAGTGACAAATTTGGAGTATTGCACCTCCCTTAATATTCAATATCACTTTCTATTTTTGTAAGTATTTTCATTTCAAAGGACACATGTGAAATGAAGGATGTGATGCAAGGCCTAAATGATTCATGGGAAATGATGCAAGTCAGGGCTTTTCCATTTCATTTCCATTTTATGAAATTCTTAAAAAAATATAATAGTAATAAATAGATTCGGGAATAGTTGTGGGGAGGTACTTGTTACTTGGTACTTGCAGGGATGGGGAATAAACAACAGAAGAACAATAGAAAGGTGAATAAAAGCATTTTGATTCTTAAAATCAGATTTCTTCTTGCTGTCTCAAGGTGGATATGCAGAGACAAGTCATTAAAAAAGGTTCATTTGCTGCAAATGAAAGCTGCAAAAATCTCAGCCCATATAAACATATGTGCCTTTTCAGAACACAGAAAAAATCCTGGCATCTCTAAAGTCCGTGGCATTAGTCCATCTTCCATCTCTGAAACTAGGAATTTGCTCATGATTCTATTCACATAGTGTGCGGAGACCCCATTTTGATTGTATGCATGAGTTAGTTATCTGTACTTAATGTTTCATGGCAAGGAGCAGTAATTTACCTTTTTTTTGTGTGTGTACTTAACTGGCACACTTATAACTGGGGTTTTTTGTGTGTGTGATAAGTTGATTTCACTGCTCTGTGATTCTGGGAAAGGGAGGGTTACTAGGTGGGACTAGCGGGGAAAGGGGTTTGTCCTGCTTTGAAAGTTAAAATGTGAGGTAAAAAGAGGAAAATAAATCATTGTTTTACTGCTGCTGTAATGATGGAGTGCCTGGGTCTCATGTTTTGCCTTGAAGAGTTCAGTGAAGGATACCTCAGTGAAATGTAGATGTTGCTAAAAGTGTATGGATTGCTTATTTTATGTGGAAAGACTATCAATAACAGGTAGGTGATGGGGAGTCTGGATACCATAGGTGTAATTTACGTGATTTGGCAAAAGCCTTGTGTTAGAAATGATCACCATGAACATCATTTTAATCCTTCAGTCCCTTCTGGCTCAAGGGAAGTCCTTTACCTTTTCTTGCTCACGACAGTTAATCTGACCCCATTCCATTCCTGTTATCCTTTTTCCTTGGAAAAAGTAGTGATTTTTTATATGACATTGAACCTTTTTTCTATAACTTTTGCCCTAAAAAATCAGTAATGGCTCTACATCGCTCTTCACACCGTTAGGGTTCTGCAAGCATGTGCCATTTGTGACTACCTTATGTGAATGCGGTACGACGACAACAAAAATTGAATCTCATCCCAGCCTATACTAATAGAAGAGCTGCTGCTTTTTCTTCCCCCTAATTGTGGTATTCTATAAAAGGTTTTGCTAGAAAAGGAAAGCTTTTAAACACTTCATAAAATCCAGGGCTCTACTTCTCTAGCACCACAAACTCGGCTCCCTGTCTTCCAGACAATTCATGCATCAACAACCCACTTTGCTCTTTTTCTATGTCTCTGGTCACACACAGGCAGTTTGACCTGGTCAGGATGTTCAATCACGCCGTATAATGAAAATATCTAAAACAGTAGTGGGCATAATCCATTAACAGTCATGAAGACAAGGGTAGTGTACAAGCCTTCTGCATCACCTAATTCATCAGAAATTACTAATAGTCAGAATCTGGGAGAAGGTGAGGAAGCAGAATAGTGAAATTATTTAAATACCATCTTAACTGCTTGTTGTTTCTTCACTCATGAGATCCCTCAGTAGGTTGGATAAAGGTGAAAAATTTTTCTTTGGGAATGTTAGATTCCTGATGAAATTCACCCATGAGATACCAGCTAGTGCGTAACTTATTCCTCGGTGATTTGGCTAATGTGTAGGCAATTTGTATGCCTAGACACATTAAAAAGAAAAATTAATCTGTTTAGTTCCTGGATTTACTGCACTTGCTCTAGGTGTTTTCCATTCTCATGATGCTTAATGTAGTAGGATTACTTTTGAAATAGGAATAATACTCTAGTTGTCTTTAAAGTTGTTAAGCAACATTTCTCCTAACACAATATCTGGCTGCTTTCCTCAAACCAAGCAGTGAAAAAGAAATCTGCCCAGGTGCTAAGTCCTGAGCAGAGTCCAGTTTTGCAAGCCTGTGAAGCCCTTGGACTCACTCAAGAGTGCTCCCTAAGGCAGGTTGTTTTCTTGTGTTAAAACAACACCACAGTGGAGTTCCTTTGTTCTGTGGTACAGCCTTGGTGTCTTTCAGTTGTCTGAACATAATGGCAAGGTTTTTCTGGATAGCTGAGAGCATGGAGTTCATGTTTGTTCAGGATTCAACAAACATTTTTTCTGTTTAAAAAGCTGACAGGTACAAGGTCTTGGAAACAGCCTCATAGCCAGCCTGAGTGCAGGTTATGGCTGTCTATACAGAAAAGCACACCTAAAGACTATCAAGGTTTTGTACAAAAATACAAGTTCTTAAAGCTTTGGCATAAGGTTTTCCTACTGACTGAGACTATTATCTGTTATGAGGGAGAAATACGTGAGAATGGGTAATAGAGAGTGATTCAGATTCTTGAAATTAGTGTCTTCTGGATTTTAGTACTACAGCATGTATTCAAGCCAGTGCTCTCAGTATTCAGTGATGGATATTCTCTGTTTTGACCCCTCCACGATCCTGTAGGATCAGGTCAGGTTGGAAAGGGCCACAGTGGATCATCTGGTCCAACCTCTGTGCTTGAACAGGGTCATCCCAGAGCACATGGCACAGGATTGTGTCCAGACAGTTCTGGAATATCTTCAGTGAGGGAGACTCCACACCCTCTTTGGACAATCTGTGCCAGTGCAGGGAAGTTCTTCCCCATGTTCAGGTGAAACTTCCTGTGCATCAGTTTCTTCCTCTTGTCCTACTGCTCAGCACCACCAAGAAGAGCCTGGATCCATCTTCTTGACATCCTTCCTTCAGATGCTTACAGACATTGGTGAAGTCCCCTCTCAGTTGTCTCTTCTCAAGACTGAAGAGGCCCAGCTCCCTCAGCCTTTCATTGTAAGAGAGATGCTGCAGTCGTCTAATCATCCTTCTTGCCCTGCACTGGACCTGCTACATCTCTCTTGTCCTGAGGAGCCCAGAACTGGACACAGCACTCCAAACACACCTCACTGAGGCTGAGTAGCAGGGCAGGATCCCCTCCCTGACCTGCTGGCAGTGCTGTCCCTAATGCACCCCAGGATTCATTGGTGTTCCTGGCCCCCAGGGCACTGCTGGCTCGTGGACAGCTCGTTGTCCACCAGGAGCCCCAGGTCCCTCTCCTCAGAGCTGCTTTCCAGCAGGTCGGCCTCCAGCCTGTGCTGGTGCCTGGGGTTGTTCTTGCCCAGGTGCAGGACCCTGCATTTGCCCTGGCTGAGTTTCAGAGCGTTCCTCTGCCCATCTCTCCAGCCTGTCAAAGCCCTTCTGAAGGGCTGCACAGCTCTTGGGGGTATCGGCCACTCCTCCCAGCTTTGTGCCATCAGTGAACTCGCTGAGGAGGCCTCTGCCCCTTCCTCCAAGTTGTTGATGAATAAGTTAAAGACCACTGGCCCAGTGTTGAACCCCAGTGGATACCACTGGTGACAGACCTCTACTGTGCCACTGTTTATGAGCCTCTGGGATCTGTCATTCAGCCAGTTTTCAATCGACTTCACTGTCCAGTCATCCAGTCCACGCTTCCTGAGTTTGCATATGAGGATACTGTGAGAGACAGAATGAGTTTCTGAAGTTTAATTTGGCACTTTGGGGAGTGTGTGCATGAGAAAAATATTTTGATCTGTTTTAAAGCTGTGGCCTGATGATTTCAGTGCTTGTTCTGTAAAAAATACTTCATAAGCATTTACTTTTCACCATTTCATTCACAGAGGTATGCATACAGTTATTGCAGCCTCTTCCTCCATATAAGTCTTCTTTCTTTCAAATGGAAGTGTCTTCTGTTTTGTAGGGTCTTTTGTTTGTTTGTTTGCCTGTCATCAACTCTGCTTTAGGGAAACTTTTCATTGTAGTGAAGCCACAGAATGACATCCTGCCCAGGAAGGGAATGTAGTCCAGCCCTTGTGAAATGTGAACACCACTTCTACTATACCTGGTTATAGCTAGGAAGATGCAAACTACACACATCTTTGAAGACGTGGGTGCCACTAGCAGCACACAGGGACATAATGTCCAGATTTTTCCTTCAATTCCTTTCCCCATAACATTCTATTTTGATTTTGACTCCTGCTGCCTATCAGACTGATCTTTTCATCAAGCTGACTGTGATGATTCCTTCTTCTCTCCCTGGACTTGTCAGTGATCATTTAGAGTTCATAATTTTCTCAGGTACATCACACTCATCAACAGAGAATTTTACTAACCGTTTTATTGCTTACCAATGCAGTCTTGCTTAATTCTTCAAAGCCAGATTTAGTTTTTATTATCCTGCCTATTTTTATAACACCAGCAAACATTTGTCTATTCACCAGCTGCCTGTGCTTTCAGATCTCTCAGGATGATATGCAAAGCATTGATCTTACTGCATATCACCATAGCATTGCACCTGTGACTTTGCCCACTGTATGGCTGACCACTAGTCCTATTCTTCTTTCACTAAACTCTAATCAGTTATTAGTAAATGTCAAATTAGCTTCTTAAGAACCTTTGTTGAGGAACCTTGACAAAAGCTCTTTAAAAATACAAGGATGTATCTTGACAATATTATATCTCTTTCACAGTCACTGATTCCTCCAAAGAGATTTGACAGGTTTGTGCAGCATGAGTTCTCTTCTCAAAGCCTTGCAGGCTCTTCTGCCATAAAGAACAATTTTTCCATGCTTTCTCTAGCTCTTTCCTTTATTGCAGAGCCTACTGATTTGCCCAGGACAGCTGTTAGAGATGCTGTACAAGTACAAATAACAAGTTGTAGTGGTTTGGTTCAAAATACTCATTACTTACTTACTTACCTTCTGTGAGATATGAATTAGGAGAAAGCAAAGCAGGCACAAAACTTAAAAGAATATAAAGAAGTTTATTAACAGACCTAAAAGAAGTGGAAAAAAATCAGACCACACCTTCAGAACACTTCTCCTCCCCCCACCTTCCTCCCTTCTCCCACTGACAATGTAAAAAGACAACCCTTGAGATGTTCAGTCAGTTTACCACTTCTATAATAACCTTGTTCAGTTCACTTAGGGAGAGGAGTCTCTCTTGCTCATGCTATGGAGACATGTCCACAAGAAGTTCTCTCATGGCTTCAGTATCACAGCGAGACAGCTGCCCAGGTTGGTTCTCTGCTCGCATGTGAGAGTCCCTTCCCCCGACTTGCAGCTTTTCCCACAACTGCTTTCGAGGGTCCAATATTAAGCTACTGAGGTACCATTTTAAGGTTGAGCTGTTCAAAAACAAAAGGTTCTCTTCACCCATCTCTGGGAGCATCTTCATCTCTAGGAATAGAGGCCCTCCCCCTTCCCTGGGAGCAACAAGGGTCCTCATCATTTTCATCTCTAGGACTATGTCTGGGAGCATCTCTAGGAACAGAGGTCTTTCTCCTGATTTGGAGCAAGAGTCCTCATCACTTCCATCTCTCCCTGTTCAAACTTCTCATCAAATTACAGCTGCTTCAGCATCTGCTTATTTCAGCACAGGTACTTTTGCTCACAAACACAGTTTGAACGCTCCAAGCCCCCATGCTTTCATGAAATTACAACGGGTACTCTGATGTCTCATAGTCTATCACCACCATAGCTTTACAACAGAATTTCAGCTTCTAAGCATCTCCTCTTTCTCCTCCCTCAGGGTTTCAGCTCTTCTTTCTTTGCTTAATGTCTGCAGGCTTCATCTGTTCTGGAAGAAACTTACAGCACTAAAAGGGTTAATCTCACCCAGGCCTTGCATCTGGAATTTGCTTATCGCTGTTGGTCACATGAGCTTTGCTGGGCAGTAGGGAAGCTCCAGCTGAATCTTTGGCCACACTGAAAAAGGGAGGAGGCGGGGTGTAGAGCTGGGCTGTGCTGTCTGCACATAACAGGGCTTTGGGGGACCATGGATGGAACAGGGCTGCACAGCTCCAGGATGGCTGTGGCCTGGCCCAGCCCAGGCCGAGCAGGGCCCGGCCCAGTTACCTGTCCCAAGGCCAGAAGCAAGAGAGAGCTTTCCCGGGGTTTGTCCATTCTTAGATGTGGACCACAGAGGCGTGTCAGCTTTTTAAAGTGGCTTAAAAAATTTTCAGTATTCAAACTAGCCAGTTGATAGGTTCTGTTTGGTCATAGAGGAAGCTGTAAGCACCTCTTTGCAAGAAAATCAGTTCCGCAGCTATGCTAACCCATGACACAAGTACAGCAGTAGTAGTGTTTTTCAGCCATGGATTTTAAAGCATTTCTGAAGCTGTGCAGAAAATAACTGGCAGAGGTCAAAGCAAGGCTCACTTTTTCTCTGTCTTGATCCCGTGCTTTGTTGTGCTGTGGCTGAAGTGGGACATTCCCATCACTTCAGAGCTACTACTGTGGGTTATGGTAGTAGTTCCAGGGAAAAGACAGGAGTTCTCTGCTCTGGTACCTGCTCTGACAACAGTGCCTACAGTTATTTTGATTTTCTTTTAGATACTTGCAGAGTCACAGAACAGCTGAGGTGAGAGGGGACCTCTAGACATCATTTGGTCCAGCCAAGAAGGCCCACCTGGAACTGGTTTCTCAGGACTTTGTCCAGGCAGCTTTTGAATATCTCCAAAGATGGTGACTCCATAAAGCTCTTACTAGTTTTCCTGCAAGTCACACATCTCCCTGGTAGAACAATATGCAGCAGAGCTTCCCCTCCCATAAAGTATGGGGTTTGCCCAGGCATGGATTTCATTTGTGACTTGCTGCTAGTTCCTGTTGTTTCTGCTATCTAACTTCAAGAAAAAACAAGCTTAATTGCTTCATATGTTTGTCCTGAATGTGTCTTCCCACTACCAGGGGTGTTGGTGTTTCACTCACTTATCATCATAAGTAATATATGAGTGATAAAGTGATACATGAGGGTGACATGAAAGTTTTATAGGAATTTTAGGACAGCATGTTACCAAAAGCAGAAAGCTGCAAATAGACCTTACCAAATGAATGCCAGTAAATCTTCTACTACCATTATGTTTTATATTCAGGATATGTCAAAATTCACAGTAAGACTGGAAATACTGTGCAATTTTAAAATGTTTTGCTGATATTTCTCATGCCTCATTTATTGCCTGGCTTACCTGCCAGGAGTTCAAATGTACAAAATCCAAGAAGGAGAGAAGAAATGGGTTTTAGAATATCTTCAATAAAACAATGAAAATTGGTTTTCCATAGGCTTCAGTGATTTGGGACCTGGAAAACCTAGAAGCAAGATATTGTATGTATCATTAGAAATGAAGGAACTTTCATTTATTTCTCCTACCTCTATGCTAACCAGAAGAAAAAATTGTTACTGAAATTTCAGGTGATTGACAGAGGACATATTTCTGCCCTAAAATCTAGTGTTGAAGGTCTTTCCTATAAAAAGGTCCTTCCTATACCTTGTTTAGATATCTCTTCTGACTTTGCATATTTAAAACTGAAATTATTAACTCAACTTTTTGTTTTCCAGTTACTTCATTTTTTTTCACAGTTTTTAATCTGTGCTATTGGTACAAGGAACAGCTTTCATAATTTTTTAATTGTTTTGATTTTCAGAACATGGAAAGAAAGTCAAATATCCAGAACCTTTGATGAGAGAGGAGAGGAGAAAGAGAGAAAGAAAGAGAGAAAGAAAGAGAGAAAGAAAGAGAGAAAGAAAGAGAGAAAGAGAGAGCAAGCTGTCTACATCAATACACGCCTTTATACATTCACACACAAGTGCACCAGACTAATTGCAATTAAAAACTAAAAGAAGTAATTTTTGTTTCATTTTCCCCTCAGGTATGGAGCTGGAAAAATCAATTCTTTGCAGGGATGGCTGCTTAGGAGCCTTCCTAGGGCTCAGCAGCCCCACAGCAAGGGCTTGCCACTTTCCCAGTCAAGATGACCTGGGCACAGGGCTGAGATAGAACACAGAGGATCAAGGGACACATCCAAGAGGAGAAGTCTGTTGAGTGGAAACCTGCCATGCACCTGTGAGATCAGGTTCTTGCCCTCCAGACTCAGCTTGCCCTGGAAAACTGCTTAGAATGGAGTCCTGATCAATGAGTCCTCCTATGCCATATTTATGAAATTTCTGACAGATATCCGTGTTTTGACTACTAAATCTGTTGGATCACATGCATAACTTCAGTAATTTAGAATTCATCTGTTTACTTTGCTAGTTCTGCATGGCCTTACCCCTGCAGCAGCTTTTATCCATTGTTTGTCAAAGGCACCATCACTTCTGCTTCTGCTTCAGAAACTGAAGTGGGCTGTTCTTCGGTATGGACCTGAGAGATTTGGGTTTCCAACCCAGGAGCTCTTTTACATCATCAAACAAGAAAAGATGTGGAGGTAGCTGATGGGAAGTCTAGCTGACAAAACATAAGAGAGAAATGAAAGGAAAAAGAACCAAATATACCCACAAGCAGGGAGTACGCAAATTCCAGGTTTCATCAGGAAAGTTTGTTAAGGAACAGATTTAGACCCCACAGAAGGCAACAGAAAGACCCCTGCAGAATTCTGTGGGCCTTGGGTCAGGTTTTAAATCCTGAAACGCTCAGTATCTTGTCGGGTCCCTCATCATACCAAAATGTACTAAAAAATCTATCAGAAGAATGGAAAATACTTCAAAGGAAATATGCACAGAACCCCATAGGGAAAAGTGTGTTATAAATGTGAATTCTCAATTTGATTTACTCCCCTCTTTGATAGTAGAAATATCCTGTAGCTGAAAACAGCTGTGAGCATACTCAAATAGGGAAAAAACACCATTAGTGGTCTCCTTGTCCTTGGGCTGCTAGTATGAAAAGCATCAAGGATTTCTGCGAGTCATACAGGTTTGGAATTCACTATCTTTGTGCATAAAATGGAGAAAAAAAGCCATTGTGTTGGTTTGCTCTTCTTTCCCCTTAAGAAAACAGTATTTAGATTTATCAGGTCCAATTTAGAAGGTTAAGTATCCACTAGATAGGAAGGAAAAGCTGTAATGTAGAGATAGATTTCAGAGGTCAGTTTCCTCTACCTTGGGACTTTATTAAAGGACACGTGCATGCATGATCTTCTAGTTCATTTGCATTGTTTGGACATGTTCTCATGTTTTTAATAAAGGCTGTGGTGTTCCTTACTAGCTGTGCACAGGAAGGTTTGAGGCACACAGCAAGTTACACACAAAGCACACTGTGTGGAGTATGATAGAAGAGACTCTTGCCCTCATATAAACAAATGGGAAAACTTACCAGAAAATCAGAAAAACAATGCACTGTAATGAACAGATATCCATCTTTAACATTTTTACAAATAAATGCTACAAAAATGGGACAATCTTGTGTCAAACAGTACACACTTTACCACAGGAAATACTTTGAATGAAGGTATCACAGAGAAAACATCTCTCTTCTTTGGGAAGGCCATTCTGTAAGAAAGACATTTAAGGCATGTGTGCATTTAGCAAGATGAGAATGGGAGGGAATGTGCATGCTGTTTGTGGACCCATGAGAGAAAAGGGTGAATAAATTCTGTGCGGGAATTAGGATTCTGCGGATTTTACATTTTATGTGCTCAGAGATAACCATTATTGCAAAATCTGATAGACATTGGAAGTCTATAATCTGTCATAATATGTCTGGTCTGTGTGAAGTCTCATGTTTATCTATAGACAACTGTCATGTGTGCTACTAAGTAACAGCAATTTTAAAAAGAATTAAATTTAGGAGTATTTCTGAAAGATAACTATACCCTCCAGTTATTCAAAACTGTCAAATAACTTTTAGTTGCTGCTAGAATACATGGTAGCATTAGTGAATCACCTCTGTAACTCCTCATTTCCTCAAAAAACATAATATATGAGTCTTATGAAAGTTATTGACTATTTTAGAGGGCAAAGTATCAATTCTGTCAGTAGGAAAGATATTCCATTTCAAATTTTCGTGAGTCACCCAAGATCTTTCTTCACTTCTCTAAATAAAAAGAATTATTAAGATTTCACGGCAGAGTTATGCAAGACAAAACATGTTGGAAATAGCTGACATTGTTGGGAGGGATGATATGTGGTGAACACTGCTATCAGTCGATCAAAGCCTCTGCAACATTTCTGGGATACCAGAGGTCCTCTCGAAGAGTTTATGTATGTAATGCAAGTAAACTGTTGAGGCTTTCTATTGAAAACCTCCATACAAAAGGCAGAAAAAGGAGGGATAAGGCAAATATAAACAATAATCTTGCTGATCAAGAAGATCCTCGCCCTTGTGAATAGCCAAATGCTGTTGGGACACAGAGAACTAAGACCAATGACAATAAACATGAAATAAAACAATACGAGCCACTTGAAATGAAAAAGGAGATGAAGACTGAACAGCTGCCTACCTTTATCTCCACAGGTCTCAGAAGGGTCAGCAAGATCAAAATTTTCAGACAAATGGTAGGAACTTTGTAACTAGATTGGTGACTCTCTGCTGTGCTGCATCACAGGCTTCCTGTACACAGAAGGCACAAAGGAATGTTTGTTTCTGAAACAGGCCTGGCCAGATGGACAGACACATGCACATATATATGTCTATATATACATATAGAACCATATGGATAATATGTATAACATCTGTGTGTATATAGCCTGCCACAGCCTGGGCAACCTGACTACAGTGAGAGAAATCAAAAGGTTGTTTTCAGAATTGCTTGCTCCTTGGAAATTGGAACATATGAAATTAGTTTGTTATCATTACCAAGGTTTCAGATCCATCCTTCAAAATCGAAACCAAATTGTTTTGAATGACGGCTTTGGCACAGCCCTTGCCGAGAACATGTATTTTGTGAATCCATTGCTGATGTTCAGTTGCACCCCAAGTTGCTCATCTCCACAGAGTGCTTGCCCCGTGGTCGGTATCTCCTTCTTGTTATAAAATCTTCTTTTTCACCTTTCCATAGTGGGTATTTGAGGCCTTTTGGGTTTCATCAACCACTCATTGGTACCATAGGAGACTAATAATCTTGTTCAAGTACTTTGCAGTGGACAAGAATTTTTCTTCCTTTGATAGAGCCTTTAGCCTCAATTTTCAAAGTTGATGGTGTGACTTTTTTTCAAAGTAAGCAAACAAGTTAGAATCATATTCTTTTTCCTGGTCAAACTGGAAACAAGTAAGAACTTAAAAAAATCTTTTAAGAAACTCAGCTCAGTTGTCAAGATTTGCGACATTTGGCTTGACAAAGCAAGAGTCTTCACTCGTCCTCAGATTTTTCATATGAAGTGCTCTAACCTAACCCTCCAGTGGCTGCAGAGGTATGAAATGGCTTATTCACTCTGTGTCTTCAAAGTATTTGTACTTCAGAGAAGACAAGAAAAGCCTCCATGTAAGTAATTTGTGGGAGGATAATTAAAACCATGGTTCTTTCCTTCTATGAAAATATTGTCAGGCATCAATATTTTTAAACAAAAGTTATGTGTAAATAGTCACAGCACTGAATTAAGTCATGGGTACATATTGCAAACCAAATGGGATGGGGATGATTCTGCAAACCTAGTATCTAGCTCTGAAAACCTTTTCAGATTTCCTAGATAAGAAGTAGAGCATTCAGTGAAGAGTGCAGCCATTTTAAAAGTAGGATTTAATGCATAACTTTCAAGCAATCGTTTTTCTTTTAACTGTATCTTAAATATTCAAAGGCATTTTCTCTGCAGAGCAGCTTTTAAAAGGATTGGTATGCCAGACACACTTCATGTTGTCCTTATCTTTATTTAAACAAATCAGCTTGGTGCTCTGAAGTATCAAACTAAAATCTTCTGAGCTGAGCAATGTCACAAAAAGAGCTGTTTGTACCAAGCACAACAGAAAACATAGCCCACTAGTAAATATATTCAACTACGAAGTGCAAATTTTTGGCTAAGAGGCTCTACATCTAGAAATGTTTTGTCCAAAATGGTTGAGTTTATTTAATAGTAACTAAAATAATAAATCCTGTAAAGAAAATCAATTTGATAATATCCTCATGTTTGAAAGGAAAAAAAAGATACACACATTTTCAATATGATTAGATCTTTGTCAGCTCTATGGTCATTAATTAATAAGCCATATATTGACATGATGATGAGTCATAGAATGACTTCTGGAGCACTTGGCAACACCCTGAAACTCTATTGAGCCAAACAGGGAATTATCTAGGCTTTTTTGGTTAAAACCTTAAGGAAAAAAAATTTAAAATGTAGTGATAAATACTGTAAGTAGATTGGAGAGCTTAATCTCAAATATTAGCTAAAAAATCCTCACCATTTCAATGTAAATTTACAATAATTAATTTTCAAATTGCACTTTATGTTTTATAGGCATTAAAAAGCACTTCCAAAACTTCTTTTGATTATCATACCATCAATAGAGAATAGCACAATTAACAGCATCTGACACAGAATATCTTGACTTCCAGATTTTGTGTTCCACAGTAACTAAAGCGCATGGATTTTGATCCAGAGCTTGCTATTAGTGGAAAAACTCCCATTGGTTTTAATGGATTTTGTAACTACTTCATAGCAACGCTGGTCCCTCCTTTTGTTAAAACTGAATCAAAATGATGCTTGTGATTTCCAATCAGTAGCACTGGTTGGATGACATATTCCTATGTGTGAGGAATACTGGATCACACATCTGGGAGTTCAGACCCACATCTGCTTCCTAGGGAGAAGGAAAAAGAGAAGAATAAAAAGCAAGGGAAGGCAAAGTGGGTTGGCTGAATGTACAATTAAATGCTTGCTTTGGGATAGTGATTATAGATATCAGGTGTGCAGATTGGTGATATAGAAATACACTATTGTCATAATAAGCATAGAGGACCATAAAATATAAGTTGGTTCTCTGTATCTGGTACTCTGCAAGACAGCAGAGTTGAAAGTCTTTTGTTGGTCCTGTAGCTTCAGTGAGAGTGGACTAAATACATGAAAATGTATTTGAACTTTACCTACTTGAACTTAACAACCGGTATTTCACCTATATGTACCTTTACAGCTTTTCTAGATAGAACTGATGAGCTGGATCTGGAAAGTGCACTTTAGACCACACAGCATGCAAACTCGTCAGGGACCTAGCCTGTCAGGTAGTTTTGGGCATTTAAAGAAAGAAAAATATACAGTGAGAGTAAAGCTGCCCAGGTGTTACTGCAAATGATACGATGAATCAGTAAACCAAAATGGTACATGAAAATCTTTGATGATGGCAATGAATCCACCACAAAAAGCCTTGGATTGTCCTTCAGTGATTTTTCATTAAGCCCTGGTGCATCTGCCTTTTTCTCCAATTGTAAAAATCAGATAAAAAATGGATATTCCTTTATGTACTCTGGAAAGTATGGTTCATAGCTGTTGTATAAGGAGCAAATTATTGTAACTAAATTACTCTGTTTAAGCAAATGTCAGCAGCTGTCATGCTAGAAGATTCTCTGGAAGTGCTGCATGAGTTCTTTAATGCTTTCTAGGAAAGAGAGAATTATGTAAGACACAGAACCATAAAAACACCATAATTAGTTTTGTTTCAGATTCAAACATTAATGTGGTTTACTAAATTTCAACAAAAATAGGGCCCTTGCTGTGTTATGTTATGAACGGATAATTGGCAAGCAACAATTTGAAAGAGTTTGGTAGGATTCAAAAAAGGACTCATTTTTTCAATTCCTAATGCAGGAAAAATGGAAACACAATATGGAATGATCAAACCTGCATATGAACTGTGTAGCAGTTAAATCTTCTAAAGGAAGATTTTAAGTCTTGGCCCAGGACTGCAGCCATGAGGCTGTCCTCATTCTTGGAACTGAGAAATGAAATGATGCAAAATTGACTCTTTAAAGTGGTTGTGGCTTTTTTTAAATTATTTTTTTTAAATTTTCATTGAATTCTTGTCCTTCTTCTTTGATAATAAAAATAGTTAATGTGGAGCTTGGAAAAAAACCCTAATATTTTGACATCAATAAATTAAAAGAAAAAAGATTTTCAAAATTCAACAGTGAGGTTAAAATCAAGAAGCATATTAGAAGTAATTCTTTGGACAGTTTCAGGCATACTTATTTGCCTTTAAGTATGGGCATTTAAATTACTATAATTAGAAGGCTGGGTGGGGAAAAAGCAGTTTAATTTTCATACAAACAAAGAAAACTTTCAGAATTATTTCATTCCCATGTAGTGTCAGGAATACCTTAATGTGGTTAGGATGCTAGAAGTAGAAGATACAGTCTTGTTTCCACAGAGGCCAGCATGTGATTTTCCTATTGGCTCCAAAGGCAGCAGCACTGAGCAGTAGATTAATGCAGAAGACAAAGCAAAGCAAGACGCTTCTTTACTAAAACAAAATGTTTGTTTCGTGCCAATGCCAAGGCTGATGCCAATGCCGCTACTATATTGATCTAAACTTAGTTATATCCCCTACAGCCTGATTAAAATTTAACTTAAAAATTAAACAGCACAAAGGCAAATTCTTCCAACACAGAAGAGTCTATATATTCATCACAGATGGTCTTACTTCTTTGAGTGTTGACTACTTGAAAATACTTTTGTACTCTCTGCTATGGCCATGTTCCCCCAGCAAAAAACAACAAATCCACAACAATATAATCCAAGAACCCACCTTTCTTTGCATTACATTCTTCTTGGTGATGACTGATTTTCCTTGGGACTCTGTTTTTCTGTACTGCCCAGCATGTAGCATGAGCCAAAAAACTTCAACATTGAAGCTGACTGTAGATCAGTGGATTTATGGATGCAAAACCTGCAGCAATCTATCAAAAGAATTTCCTTTCCTGAGGTCCTAGTCATTAAAGCCATGACATTTAGTGCAATGCTCTGAGTCAGAGTTAGCTGTCATGCCTCAAACTAGAAAAACTAATGACTAGTCAGAGAAAGTCTTTGATATATCTGCATGTTCCCCTTTACAGACCAGGTAAGAGCTGCAAAATAAGGCAGACCTAGCACCATGTAGTTTATATTCTAAACTAAACTTCACCAAAAGTTTTATTTTTCTTCTAGGGAGACAAGGCACACATGTAGCAAGACTTCTGTACTTGATTGTTGCTGTTGCAGTTGATGTTTGACACAAGGTGCCATCTGCAACCCCGAGTTTGTTTCTGTCCCCATGTACTGCTGTTGCAAACCCCGTTTTCTCAACTTCTTAATAAATAGCACCCCTCATATAACAGAGACCTTTGTACACAACACATGTTGGTGATCAAAAGAGATGATCCCCACAGTAGTCACTTTGCGTATTACCATGGACATGACCTCCGTGTATTCTGGTACTGAAGGTGTTTTTCACCTAGACTTCAGTAGAGCCTTGGGCACCATTTCTGACAGCATTCTCCTTAAAAACTGTCTGTTCACAGCTTGGACAGGTGTGCTCTTGGCTGCATAAAAAACTGGCTGCATGGCTGGGCCCAGAGATTGTTAGGGAATGGACTAAAACTGAGCTGGCAGCCATCACCAGTGATGTTTCCCAGGACTCAATGTTGGGGCTAGTCCTGTTTAATATCTTTATCAACAATCTGGGTGAGGTGATCAAGGGCACCCTCAGGCAGTTTGCAGAGAACCCCACACTGGATGAGAGTGTCAACCTGCTGAAGGGTAGGAAGGGTCTACAGAGGGTTCTGGACAGGCTGGATCAATGGACTAAGGCCAAATGTGTGGGGTTCAAAAAGGCCAAGTGCTGGGTCCTGCACCTGGGTCACAACAACCCCTTGAGCTGTCAAGGCTGGGGACAGTGACTGAAAATCTGCCCTGCTGGAAAGGACCTAGTAGTTCTGGCCGACAGTGGCTGAACATGAGCCAGCTGTGCCCAGATGGCCAAGAAAGCCAATGGCATCCTGGCCTGGATTAGCGATAATGTGGCCAGCAGGACCAGGGCAGTGACTGTCCCCCTGTACTCAGCGCTGGTGAGGCCACATCTCAAATCCAGTGTCCAGTTTAAGGCCTCTCACAACAAGAAAGACATTGAGGGGCTGGAGCAAGTCCAGAGAAAGACAATGGAGCTGCAAAGGGTCTGGAGCACAAGTCTGATGAGGAGCAGCTGAGGGACCTGTGGGTGTTTAGACTGGATAAAAGAGGGTGGTTGAGTCACCACCCCTGAAGATATTTAAAAGACATGTAGATGTGACACTCATGAACATGGTTTTGTGGTGGACTTGAAAGGGCTGTGTTAATGGTTAAACTCGGTTATCTGAGGCATCTTTTCCAACCTAAATGATTCCATGTTTTGGCCTTTTTTTAGGACTTCTGTCTCCTTTAAGTGCTGTCTCACACATGTGCCTGATCATATCTAAAGTGCCTAGGTATTAAAAAATAGTCTTTCCAGGAAGTTTTTTAAAGTCAGTTTGACTTCCCTTTTACATTATTATGAACTTTAATAAGAGGTTTCCATAGTGTTCTCTTAAATGGCTTCCAGTTTCCTCAAAACTAATGCTGCATTTGCTGCCAAGAAAAGCAGACTCATCTTTGCCAAATTTTAATACTTTGGATTAAGAGAAGATCCCACTGTTTTCTCTACCTCTTTTGAAATGTCTGCAGTCCCCAAATCACTTTTAAAATGAAAAAAAAACCCTGCATGAACCATTTTATTTCATTATTGACATAAAGGATAATAGTAGGGAATGGTTGGAGAAATAAAATCTGTGTTTAAATCTCCTTTAAAGATACCACACACAAGCATCAGAGCTCTTCTGTATGTTACAATGGGGTATGGTTCAACAGCAGCATATTGTTTTCTGCACAGCTGAAAGATTTTATAACATATTTACTTTCTGACTTACCCAATGCATATTGTCGGAGGGAATTAAGGCACTGTTAAATAACAGCTTTAACTTAAGATCACTAACGCAGTAACCTACCTCAGTAACTCGATTGTATGTCTCATTTACACTTACCCATTTTCACTTATTCATTAAGTGAACTTAGCTCTCACTTACTCATTACATTCACTTATTTTCAGCATGATTTCACTGACTTAATTTCTAATGTTTGTGTCCTGGCTCTCTTGGCAGCTCAAGATGGTGGTTCAGAAAGGGCCTATGCTCATCTTAAAAACATTCCCTCTCCCTAAATTCAACATTGCGGTTCTTTTAGTCAATACCTAAATGATTTTAAATCCCCTCCTTGATCTTTGTGCTGTTTCTTTTATAGACTCCTAACTTTTAATTTTTTTCCCCTCAGGAGTTGTAAAGAGTAGCTGACTCTTCTCTCTGCTTTGTTTATTCTTAGTGTCATTGCATGTGGGCTATATGTCAGCCAAAGAAATACTTTCAAGGTACCCTAAACAGCCCTAAAATAAATGTTTTGCTGTAAAAGCAATTTGCAAACTCCATTTCATCTCATTAGATTTGTGCCTACATTAAATCAAAGTACAGGTCAAATTAAAATCTAGAAATACTCGTGCTTCCAAATCTGTATATACACAGTAAACACATAGGAGAGTTAATATCTTAGGTTTCAGATACATTTTGTGAATCTCAATCTACAGCCAGACACCAGACTTTAAGCAAGCATGAGGAAAGTTGGACTATGTACAAGAATCCCAAAGATTTTGCTAAAAAACAGCAAGTTTCTCTCAGTGGATTTGTAACACTCTCCATGACAAAGACCAAGAGCTTAGTGAGACTTTTGACTCATGTTCAGCTGTCAGCCAGACCTTTGCCTTGAGCTCACTTTTATTTGAGGGGACTGGCAAGATTTAGTAAGCTGTGCACAATACTCCACATTTTCTTCCATCAGTCCTTTCATGCCGTGCACTCACCAAGAGCTGGCTGCCTCCTGTGACTGCCAATATCCCAGGGAGGCTGGTATTGGCAGAAGACTCTTCAATGGGACAGAAAGTTTTATTTGAGTTGAAGGAGGGCTCACAGCATGGTTCCCTCTTGTTTCTGCAGCCACACTGCACCTCATTACCATTTTTTCAGCACTATCCTTTCTGGTTGATGGCCAAGGGGGAAAGCTGCTTTTGCAAATGACATTAGCTTGAGGATGGCTATTTTTCTTGGGAATTCAGAATGTATTGATGACAGAGTCCTCTCTGCTGATTTTCTTACACAAGAAATAAGACATATTGCTCTGGTTTCTGAACAAGACAAAATTAAGCAGCTTAACTGCCAATAGCTTCAGAATGTAATCTCTCGGTTAATTTACACAAATATGATGTTGTTGACCAAGGATGAAATATCAAATACTCATGAATAGTCATGATGCTGCTGTTTAAATGGTGTACATATTTCTATAGGATCATATGTCACTAAACATTAAGGTTTAGTTAGCCCTTTTTTTTTTTTTTTTTTTGACAATTCCTAGGATCAGTACTCGGAGAAGATTTTTGTCTCCTGACTTTGCTTACTGATAAGACCTTGCTTACCACACACTAACTTTTGCCTATTGAGGTCACACTTCTTGTGTTTATGTTCAGCACAGGGTTTGGACTGTATCAGTTGCCTTTTTTTATGACTAAATTAATCTCTCCACCTTCAGCACTGGATTACTAGCAAAACAATTTGAACAACTTTAGCTGGCTTCTGTTAGCTTGGATAACTTTGAACACAACCCTTGCAGATTATGTGAACTGGTAAGTATGAAACAATTTTTTTTCAAGCAGCCTTTTGACATTGCTGAATAAGAAATGAGATTTTATTATTCCAACTGGAATGGATAAGGTCA